>NW_023425595.1:62857790-63318843 GCF_014108245.1 Pipistrellus kuhlii | reverse complement strand
TCTGTTGACTAATGATTTGCCGACCACTGATACAGGCTATAGAGACCCTGCAAATATCAGTAGTGGTGGTTGCAGTCATTAAAGTCAGTAAATAAATCATACCATTAAACTGAGTTGTTATATAAAGACAATGCCCCTGATAGTGGGCATATTTTAAAGTAGTTCAACAAAGTAATTAGTTAGTTGTGAAGTGTCAAGCTCTTTAAGGATTCCAGACAGTCTTCCCCCAACTCTAAGTATCCTAAAGTATTACAACAAACACACCAACAAAAATAGATTTTTGTTATTATCTTCTTTTACCTTGTCCAGCAAATCCCTAAACACCCCCCTCCATATTTAAAGAAAAGTCTGTTAACAAAAGCACCAAATAGTCTTCATAAAGTAAAATTCCAACTGATTACAATGTCTCTGTTAAGATAAACCATTTAATATGCCCCATTCCAAGCACCCTCACTGAGTCAGTGACTGTTCAGCTGAGTTTATGAATTGAGGGATAAAGCTTCCTGCCCAGCACTAAAACCTTGTCCCATGCAGAATGCAGAGATTTGCAACCCTTTCCCAAACTTTGTACTCTTGTTGCATCTATCCATCACTCTCTGTGATGAAACCTAAAGTAAAGCCATATTGTTGTGGAATGTATCGTATCCCTACCTGTGGAGACACTGACTCCTCTTCCTCCGCCAAAAGCAGATTATTTATCTCAGTTTCTTTAAAGGGGCATCTAATGTAATTGTAATGTTACTTCTGGTCTTACATGTTGCTGGCTTCTTATCTATTCTTGCATTTGCATAAAACTATGAGCATGTAAAAATGATTGAAATAAGACAATAGCAAATTGTGCTTTTGTGTGCGGAACTTGAAGTAAGAATCTGGTGGGTGATGACGTGCAAACAGAACTAGGAAAGGGTCTCCCACAAAGGAAAGACTGAAATAGTAACTGAAAAGGTAAGTCCAATAATAGCTGAAGATGGTCTAACAGTGAAAGGCTGCAATAAGACCCGATAAAACAGCGTGAGAAATAGATACAGTGTATTCTGCTTCTGTGGCATTTGGCTGTGGGGCTTGGAGATGATATGGTATCACATGGGTACAGAAGCATATTGTCATTCAGAGAAACACAGTACAATAGCCTGCCAAACAAAAGTTAAAATATTTGAGCAATTTCTGACGAAAAAAAGTTTAGACACTGAATTCAAGTTCTTATTCCTAAAGTACCACTGCCTAAGATGTGTCAAAGCCTCAAAGACATGCTAATAGCAACATTAATAAAATTCTTTCTTGTCTAGACAACATACATAGAATAGAGTACTAGTGAGAAAATCTTTCAGAAGGAAATTATCCTTAGAAAGCCTATCTCCAGAGACAAATGAAGCCTTCCTTTGGACAGTTAGAATGAATATTAACCATCTAGACATTTATTGAGTTCTGTAAAACTCAATAAATGTTTGGACATATAAAATGTACAGATTGTTTTATAAAGGTCATATAAAATATTAATTTCTTATCATAAAAATACCTTGCATCATTCATATTCTCATACCTCCATATCAGTAATTGTTAGCCTGTTGGAAAAAGATCCCTTGGAAATCTGATGAGATGTATGGACTGTCTGTACAGAAAGTGCAAATTAATATGATCACAGAATTTGTAACAGTGTTATGGGATTCTCAAATGCTCCAAAGGTCATTTATATTCCACCATCACCAGCCCCATAATGGGTGGAGAACCCATTGTATTGATGACAAATTATTGGGCAGTTTTTAAATGAACAACAGAGATCACTCTGAGTCTGGAGTTTTATCAAGCTAAGTTAAAAATTCTGATTTTGCCAAAAGCGGTTTGGCTCAGTGACTAGAGCATCGATCTGTGAACTGAAAGGTCGCAGGTTCGATTCCGGTAAAGGTCATATACATTGGTTGCGGGCACATCCCCAGTAAGGGATGTGCAGGAGGCAGCTGGTTGATGTTTCTCTTTCATCGACGTTTCTAGCTCTCTATCCCTCTCCCTTCCTCTCTGTGGAAAATCGACAAAATACATTTTTAGAAAAAATTCTGATTTTCCCATTTAGTCACCTCCAAGCTGCTTGAAGACATTCCCTTTGCATTTTAAAGGGGGAAATATAGATAGACCATGATTTATGTATATTTATTCATAATTTATGTATTCAGTATTAATAGTAATATGAAACATACATAATTCCTGGCCAGTGTGGCTCAGTTGGTTGAGTGTAGTCCTGTGCACTGAAAGGTCACTGGTTCAGGGCACATGTCCAGGTTGCAGGTTTGCTCTCTGATGGGCTTGTGCAGGAGGCAGTGGATCAATGTTTTCACCCTTGCATTGATGTTTCTCTCTCTGTCTCCCTCTTCCTTCCTCACTCTCTAAAATCAATAAAAATGTCTTAAAAAACAAACAAACAAACAAACAAAAACACAACATAGCCTAGCCAGTTTGGTTCAGTGGACTGAAAGGTTCTGGGTTTGATTCTGGTCAAAGGCACATGCCTAGGTTGCAGGCTTAATCCCCAGTGGAGGGTGTATAAGAGGCAGATGATCAGTAATTCTCATCATTGATGTTTCTATCTCTCTATCCTCTCCCTTCCTCTCTGATATCAATAAAAAAAATAATAAAATAAAAACCACACAACATAGAAGTTATGAATGAGATAAAAATGATAGAAAATTATTTATTTTCTAGGCATTTTATTTTTTAAATTTTTGTTGAATTTATTGGGGTGACATCTATACTAATAAAAAGATAATATGCTAATTAGACCACACATCTTCCAGATGTCCTTCTGAACAAAGCCACGGTGATGGGGGTGTAGGTAAAGGTGGTTAGGGGTGATCAGGCTGGCAGAGGAGGGCAGTTAGGAGTGATCAGGCCAGCAGGGGAACAGTTAGGGGCATCAGGCAAGCAGGTAGAGTGGTTAGAGGCAATCAGGCAGGCAGGCAGGCAGGTGAACGGTTAAGAGCCAGTGGTCCCAGATTGCGAGAGGGATGTCAACTGCTGGTTTAGACCTGGGATCAGGCCTAAACCAAGGAGTCCTGGATTGAAGAGGGTGCAGGCTGGCCTGAGGGACACAGTGCCCCCACTCCCACCCTACCACTCCCCATGCACGAATTTCATGCACCAGGCCTCTAGTTAATAAAATGATTTAGGTTTTGCCCTGGCAGGTTTGGCTCAGTGATTAGAGCATTGACACATAGACTGAACAGTTGAGGGTTCAATTCCTAGTCAAAGTCACATACTTTGGTTGCAGGCTCCAACCCCACCCAGTGCCAGTCAGGGCATGTGCAGGAGGCATCCAATTGATGTAACTCTCTCACAATGATGGTTCTCTCTTTCTGTCTCTCCCCCCTCCCTTCTACTATCTTTTAAAGAAAGATATCCTTAGGTGAGGATTAACAAAAATAATAATATATGTTTTAAGTGTACAGTTCTACAATATATCATCTGTATATGTATTTTGTGTCCACCACCCAAAGGCAAGTCTTCTTCTATCATCATTTATACCCCCTTTATTCTCTTCTACCTTCTCCATCTCCTTTTCCCTGTTATAATAACCATACTATTGTTTATATCTATGAGGGTGTTTTTTTTTTCTCCTTAATCCTTTATCTATTTCACCAAGCTCCTAAACCCCACACCTCTGAGGGCTATCAGTTTCTATTTTCTTTGTTTATTTTGCTCATTAGATTCTATATCTAAGTAAAATCATATGATATTTGTCTTTGCCTGATTTCACTTAGCATAATACTCTCCAAGTTCAGCCATGCTGTTGCAAAAGGTAAGATTTCATTCTTTTTTACGGCTGAGTAGTATTTCATTCTATAAATGTAAAACAGCTTTTTTATCTACTACTCATCTACTGATGAGCACTGGGCTTGCTTCCAAATCTTGGCTATTGTAAATAATGTTGCAATGAACATAGGGGTGCATATATTCTTTCAAATTAGTATTCCAGGTTTCTTCAATTATATTCCCATAGTGAATTCACTGGGTGATAAGGCAGTTTCATTTTTATTTTTTGAGGAAACTATATTGTTTTCCAGTGGCTGCACCAATCTACATTTCCATCAACAGTGAATGAGGGTTCCCTTTTCTCCACATCCTCACCAACACTTGTTGTTTATTGATTTATTGATGATAGTCATTCTGACATGTATGAGGTGCTAGCTTTTTGTGATTTTAATTTGCATTATCCTGATTAGTGACATTCAACATCTTTTATATGTCTATATGTCTCTTTGGAGGAGTATTTATTGAGCCCATTTTTAATTGGATTGTTTGAGTTTTTCTTGGTGTTGAGTTGTATAAGTTATTTTTCTAAATAAATTTTTTATTGATTTCAGAGAGGAATGGAGAGGGATAGAGAGATAAAAACATCAATGATGAGAGAGAATCATTGATTAGCTGCCTCCTACACAACCCATACTGGGAAAGAAGCCTGCAACACAGGCATGTGCCCTGACTGGAATCACACCTTGACTTCCTGATTCATAGGTCAATGCTCAACCACAGAGCCATGCTGGCTGGGAGAGTCATATAAGTTCTTTATAAAATTTGGAAATTAACCCCTTTTCATAGGTATCATTGGTAAATATGTTCTCCCATTCATTGGGTTGTCTTTTCATTTTGTTGATAGTTTCCTTTGCTGTGCAAAATTTTTTAGCTTGATATAGCCCTATTTGTTCATTTTTTCTGTATTCCACTAACCCAAGGGGGTAGGTATATCGGAAAAAAATATTAAAATATTTAGGATTTTATTGCCTATGTTTTCCTCTAGGGTTTTATGGTTTAGAGTGTTACATTTAAGTCTCCAATCCATTTTAAGTTTATTTTTGTGTATGATATAAGAAGGGGGTTTGGTTTCTTTATTTCTTCTTTTCACATATCTAATTTACCCAATACTGTTTATTGAACAGACTGTCTTTATCCAGTCTATGTTCCTGCCTCTTTTGTAAAATATTAATTCAGCATTAGGGCATTGGTTTATTTTGGGGCATTCTATTCTGTTCCATTGAACTATATGTCTGTTTTTATGCCAGTACCATGCAGCTTTGATTACAATGGCATTGTAGTATAGTTTGATAACAGGTAGCATGCTTCCTCAGCTTGGTTTTCTTTCTCAAGATTTGTGGTTCTTTGTGGTTCCATATAAATTTTTGGAATATCCTTGATCTTTCTTGGATCACTCACTCGAGGAGAATCTAGCTGCTAGTTTCTGTATGAGAACACTTAAACAGACCCATAGTGAGATCAATGAGTCAATGAACTGAGTTCTTTCAACAACCATAAAAAGTTGTTAACCCCAGTTGTGCCTTTCATTGACTATATCTCTGGTTGACAACTTGAGTATAATTTCTTTAAATACTATGAGTCAGAACCACCCAGATAAACTTTTTCTAAATTTTTTACCTCTAGAAATTATATTCTCATTCTGTAAAATACACCATTGGTATCTTGTTAGGAATAGCATTGAATTTATAGATTGCTGTGGGTAGTATAAACAATTTAATGATGTTAATTGTTCTTATCCATGAACATGGTATATGCCTCCACCTATTTGTATCTTCTTCAGTTTCTTTCTCCCGTGTCTTATAATTTTATTCCTAAGTACTTTATTACTTTTTCTATGCAGTTGTGAATGGCATAATCTTCGTAGTTTTCCTTCTTGATAGTTTGTTATTGGAATATAAAATATGCAACTGATTTCTGGATATTTTTGAGCCTGCTAGTTTCCTAATTTCAATTATCAGTACTTATAGGTTTTTAATAGAATTTTAGTATGCTCTACATACAGTATCAAATCTTTTTTTTACAAATGCATGTCTGCCTATTAAAAACACATATATTGGGTCTAACAGGTGGGATCCTGGACTCAGTTTGTCCATGTGTCTCACATGAGAGAACCCCTGAGGCCTTTATCTGTGGGCACATATAGACCCCTACAGCCTCTTTAGCAGCTGCTCCACTTTCCTTGTCCATGAGGTCCACGATTGGTGGATCCCATCCCTTTCCATGTACATTAGCATTGACTCCAATTCCGGGGCATTCCATCAGGGCATTCATGGGTAGTCTCAAAAATACATCCTTGTAAGAATTTCTATGGGAAACACACTAACTAGGTCACCAGTTGTATTACTGGTCAGGGTACATGCCAGAGTTGCGGGCTTGATCACCAGCAGAGGCATGCAGGAGACAACCTATTGAAGTTGATGTTTCTCTTTCAACGGTGTTTCTTTTTCTCTATCCATCCCCTTGTTCTCTAAAAATTAGTAAAAACCGTATTTTTTTTTCAAAAAAAGAATGTCTGTGGGTAACCCCTAGTAACTGCTGGTGCAGGTGTGCCCTGTGGGACTTGGGCAGGTGCTGCACACTGTTCTCCTAGACTGTGGCCTTTCCCTCCTCCCCAGGGGACCTGCAGGGGCCTCTGCTGCCTCACTTTGTCCCCAGGGTGGTCACCACCAGCCCAGAGGCCTGCCAGTCTGAGGTGACAGTGCTCTCCCCGCAGTGTCCACAGTGGGTGTGTCCCCATCAGGGAGGTGGGCCCTCTCTGACATGGAGAGGCCTGTGCACTGCCTCATTGGAGGTGCATGTGTCTGCCCTTTGTCCCGTTAGAAAACTCCTTTCCAGAGTTCTCTGCACCACAGGGAGGTTACACCTTTCTCTGGCCTTGGGTTGTAAGGAATGCTTTGCAGCTTGAGGTTTCTCTTCCCAGATTTCAGCATGTTTCCTGTTGTTTGTGGGGCGCAGGAAGAGCCAACCTTTGCCTGACTGGGTTCTGGGCCACACTGAGCACAGAGCCTCTAACCCAGGATGATTCACACACTTACTACTAAAAGGGCTTCTTTTTATATTTTATTATTATTGTGTTTGTGTGTTTTTTTTACATCTGATCTCTAATCCATGTGAGATTTCCCTTACAAATAACAAAAATGCTATTTCAGATAAACACAAACAAAAATATGTGAGCAAACAGAAAAAGGCACTAAGATTCCATGTGTAGGGAATTTCCAGAACAGGTAACAGAGCAGACAGAAAGTAGACCAGGGGTCTCCGGGGGCAGAAGGAGTGCGGAGTGAGTACTGTTGGTGCAGGGTTTCCCTTTGGGAAGATGGAACATCCTGCAACTAGACGGTGGTGATGCTTTCCCAGCATCGTGAGTGTCCTTCATGCTCAGGAATGACACCATTTAAAATACAAATAATAGCCGATACCGGTTTGGCTCAATGGATAGAGCGTCGGCTTGGGGACTGAAGGGTCCCGGGTTTGATTCCGGTCACGGGCATGTACCTTGGTTGCGGGTATATCCTTAGTAGGGGGTGTGCAAGAGGCAGCTGATTGATGACTCTCTCTCATCGATGTTTTTAACTCTCTATCTCTCTCCCTTCCTCTCTGTACAAAATCAATAAAATATATTTAAAAAATAAACAAATAAATAAAATTCAAATAATAATTTTTATTTATTTATGGAGTTGAATCCCCTCAAGGGAGAAACAAAGCATAGAATAGGAAAGAATAGAGAGAGAGAAAAAGACTCTAAAATACTACAAAGAATAAAATTTAAAGGTCGATGAGAGGCGGTGGCACCAGTTTTCCTGAGGGGAGAGGGCGAGCAGTCTCGGCCAGCAGCTCTGGAGCTGGCCCTGCTGGGGTTTCAGGAGGCAGCTCCTCCTCTTAGGCAGGACCCTGGGCAGGTTCCAGGGAGGGCTCCTCATCCAGGGGGGCTGTGGCCTCTTTCATCTCTGCAGGTGCCTCCCAGACCAGCCCCGACTCAACAGCTGCCACAGGAGAGGCTAACGGGGGTGGCTGTACCTCTGGAGGTGCCAACGCCTCCAGATCTTCATTAAAATCTGCACCAGAGGCCTCATTGGTGTAGGTGGGGCCTGGGTCTTCATGGACTCTCTGATGTCCCTGAGTTGAGCTCTGTAATGACAATGACCAGCAACCGGTCCAGAGGCCTCAAATCCTGCCTGGCCCTAGTTGTGCTACTTCTGCCCACTGGACCTTCTGCTCCCGGATCAGTCCCAGCCCTGTGTCTGCACAGATCTTCCCCCAGGGGAAATGAGGGTCACCTCCAGGACTCAGGATAGATCTCGGGCAGAGGGCTCCACCCACACTTCATGTCCACCCAGCCAGCCTTGACCCGGGATGGGAACGTGACTGGTCCACCTGGCTTCTGACCCCTCCTCAGCATGTTCCTGCTCAGACCCTTTCTATGTGAACCCCCCTTACACACACACACACACACACATACACACACACACACACACACACACACACACACACCCGAGGGCACATTGGGCTGCTCAGTAGGGGTCAGTAGGGTGATCTTGCCCCCACACAACCACCCTGGGCCTCCCTGTGTTACCTCCGATTCCACCCCTGTCATTGGCGACAGGGGTCTACGCGGAGTCCTGATCCAGTGTCGGCATCTGAGGAACCTGCTCTCATTGCTGTCTCTCTTGAGGCCTTGGCTTTGCGATTGGGGGACACCCAGAGCAGGCTCCAGGGAGGGCTCCTCATCCAGGGGGCCTGTGCCCTCAGTCATATTTGCAGGTTGAGGTTTCTCCCAGGCCGGCCCTGGCTCCACAGCTGCCTCAGGAGAGATTGATGGAGGTGGCTGTACCTCTGGAGGTGCCAATGCCCCCAGCTCTTTATTCAAATCCGCACCAGAGGCCTCATTGGTGTAGGTGGGGCCTGGGTCTTCATGGACTCTCTGATGTCCCTGAGTTGAGCTCTGTAATGACAATGACCAGCAACCGGTCCAGAGGCCTCAAATCCTGCCTGGCCCTAGTTGTGCTACTTCTGCCCACTGGACCTTCTGCTCCTGGATCAGTCCCAGCCCTGTGTCTGCACAGATCTTCCCCCAGGGGAAATGAGGGTCACCTCCAGGACTCAGGATAGATCTCGGGCAGAGGGCTCCACCCACACTTCATGTCCACCCAGCCAGCCTTGACCCGGGATGGGAACGTGACTGGTCCACCTGGCTTCTGACCCCTCCTCAGCATGTTCCTGCTCAGACCCTTTCTATGTGAACCCCCCTTACACACACACACACACACACACACACACACACACACACACACCCCGAGGGCACATTGGGCTGCTCAGTAGGGGTCAGTAGGGTGGTCTTGCCCCCACACAACCACCCTGGGCCTCCCTGTGTTACCTCCGATTCCACCCCTGTCATTGGCGACAGGGGTCTACGTGGAGTCCTGATCCAGTGTCGGCATCTGAGGAACCTGTTCTCATTGCTGTCTCTCTTGAGGCCTTGGCTTTGCGACTGTGGGACACCCCGGGCAGGCTCCAGGGAGGGCTCCTCATCCAGGGGGCCTGTGCCCTCAGTCATATTTGCAGGTTGAGGTTTCTCCCAGGCCGGCCCTGGCTCCACAGCTGCCTCAGGAGAGGTTGATGGAGGTGGCTGTACCTCTGGAGGTGCCAACGCCCCCAGCTCTTTATTCAAATCCGCACCAGAGGCCTCATTGGTGTAGGTGGGGCCTGGGTCTTCATGGACTCTCTGATGTCCCTGAGTTGAGCTCTGTAATGACAATGACCAGCAACCGGTCCAGAGGCCTCAAATCCTGCCTGGCCCTAGTTGTGCTGCTTCTGCCCACTGGACCTTCTGCTCCCGGATCAGTCCCAGCCCTGTGTCTGCACAGATCTTCCCCCAGGGGAAATGAGGGTCACCTCCAGGACTCAGGATAGATCTCGGGCAGAGGGCTCCACCCACACTTCATGTCCACCCAGTTAGCCTTGACCCGGGATGGGAACGTGACTGCTCCACCAGGCTTCTGACCCCTCCTCAGCATGTTCCTGCTCAGACCCTTTCTATGTGAACCCCCCTTACACACACACACACACACACACACACACACACACACACACACCCCGAGGGCACATTGGGCTGCTCAGTAGGGGTCAGTAGGGTGGTCTTGCCCCCACACAACCACCCTGGGCCTCCCTGTGTTACCTCCGATTCCACCCCTGTCATTGGCGACAGGGGTCTACGCGGAGTCCTGATCCAGTGTCGGCATCTGAGGAACCTGCTCTCATCGCTGCCTCTCTTCAGGCCTTTGCTTTGCGACTGTGGGACACCCAGAGCAGGCTCCAGGGAGGGCTCCTCATCCAGGGGGGGTGTCACCTCAGCCTTGTCTGTAGGTGCCTCCCAGGCTGGCCCCGGGTCCACAGCTGCCACTGGAGAGGCTGATGGAGGTGGCTGGACTTCTGGAGGTGCCCACGCCTCCAGCTCTTCATCAGACCCCTCATCTGACACCTCTGTCTGGACTTCAGGTGTTTCTGCAGGAGCCTCCTCTGCCTCCTGTTCCGGTGCTGGGTTGTGAGAGGAGAAGAGATCACCCACTTGCCTGCATTTCCTGTGCCCCCTTCACCCCCCTCCTTCCCCTAGGATAGAACACAGGCCAGAACCTTCCAAAGAAGCCACAGCCCAGGACCCACCACAGGACTTCCTTCTCCCTGACAGTCCTGCAGGTGGGTGGTCTGAGGCTGGGCTTTCACCCTGGCCAGTCTCTGTGGGTGCTCCCTGTGTGCCTGGCACTGAGCCCTCCTCATAAGCTTGAATGCACCTAGGCCATGTCCACCTCCTAGCCCACCCACACCTTCTCCACCTTCTCACCCTTGGGCTCTGCCCCCTGAGGCTGCAGATCCTCTGGCCCGGTGTGATGCTGCAGGTAGGCATCACACATTGGAAATCTCTTGCGGAATGTGGGCGACTCCAGGAAGGAGTTGCGAAGTGCGATCCGCCTTTGCTGATTGAGCAGCTTCCAGGATGGAGGTCTGCGGAACCTGATGGGCTTCTGGGGAGGACTCCATCTTCGGGCACTAAAGGGCCCTGGTTTCCCAGACCCCGAGCCGTCCATATGCACTTTGGGCCTTTGCTGGCCCTCAGTGCTATGACCCAGGTGCCCCTCAGTGGTGAAGGCGGGGCCTGGGTCTTCATCAATCTGCTGATGTTCCTCAGTGACCTGGGTTGAGCTCTGCAATGACAGTGACTGGCAGCCATTCAGAGGCCTTAAGCCCTGCCTGGCCCTAGTTGCAGCTGCTTCTGCCCCTGGACATTCTGCTCCCGGATCAGGCCCATCCCTGTGTCTGCACAGACCTCCTCCCAGGGGAAATGAGGGTCATCTCCAGGGCTCAGGATAGACCTCTAGGAGACTGGGCCACCCACACTCCACGTCCACCCAGCCAGTCTTGACTCGGGGGTGTGAATGTGACTGATCCACCAGGCTTCTGACCCCTCCTCAGCATGTTCCTGCTCAGGCCCTTTCTATGTGAACCCCCCTTACACACACACACACACACACACACACACACACACACACACGCACACACAGAACATAGAACTGCTCAGGTGGGATCAGAGTGGTGGCCTGGCTTGAACAAAACTGCCCTAAGCCTCCCTGAGTTACCTCTGGCTCCCTATGTGCAAAGGGCCACAGGCGTCTGGACTGAGTCTGGATCCAGCGGCGGGCACATCGGAATATACTCTCATCGCTGCCTCTCTCATTGAGGCCTCGTTCTCGGTCTTCACCTCGGGACACGGGGAGACAACAAGAAAACATGATGTCCTCTCCAGTGCCTCTAACCGAGTGAGAGGGGAAGGGGCAGTTCTAGAATGTAGGTGCCTGGTTACTGGGTTCCATTGTCTCCATCGTCAGGAAGTGAGGTCGCCCATGGGTCCCCTATCCTGAGCATCTCCTCAGACATGAGCCACGACCTCACTTCCTGACGATGGAGCCTAACAGAACCCGGTAACCAGGCAGCTACATTCTATAACTGCTCCTTCCCCTCTCACTCGGTTAGAGGCACTGGAGAGGACACCATGTTTTCTTTTTTTTTTTTTTTAAATCAATCTTTATTGTTCATATTGTTACAAAGGTTCCTCATTTCTTCCCCCCTCCACCAGGTTCCCATCCCACCCTCCGCCCCCTCCCCATCCCCTATTGTCCTCATTCATAGGTGCAGTTTATGTTCAGTCTCTTCCTCCCTCCCTTTCCCTGATAGTAAATCCCTTTTCAGATGGTAAATCAGTTACTTAGCATTTTCTCATATCAATAATACCACCATATGCCCAATGATACATTTCACACAAAAGACATTTCCAAATAGGTCAACCAGCCTCATCCAGGCCCCACCCAAGGCACTCCCAGATCAACACCCCAGCCCTATACTAACTCAACACATCCAGATCTAAGCCTTCATCACTTGATTCAGCAGACCCTCAAGTTCCCACAAAAGTTTCCAGCCATGTCTGAGAGGCAGCCGTGGGGCAGGGGCAGGCGAGGAGCGAGCTGTTCCAGGCCTGGCTGCTCCGGGCCTGGCCTCTGTTGCTCTGGTTCGTTCCACAATCAGCTGCTCCGGGTCTGGTCACCGCCGCTCCCGACCTAGTTGCTCTGGACCTGGCAGCTGTTGCTCCAGGCCTGGCCGCTCCCAGCCTGGCAGCTGCTGCTCCGGGCCTGGCCACACCAGACCCGGATGCTCCAGGCCTGGCCGCTCCCAGCCTGGCAACCGCTGCTCCGGGCCTGGCCTCACCAGACCCGGCTGCTCCGGGCCTGGCCGCTCCCAGCCTGGCAGCCACTTCCTGGGCCTGGCCGCACCAGACCCAGCTGCTCCGGGCCTGGCTGCTCCCAGCCTGGCAGCTGCTTCTCTGGGCCTGACCGCTCCCAGCCTGGTAGCTGCTGCTCCAGGCCTGGCCGCACCAGAGCCGGCTGCTTTGGGCCCGGCTGCCCCGGGCCCGGCCGCTCCAAGTCTGGCCGCTCCCAGCCTGGATGCTCCTGGCGTGGCTACTGCTGTTCTGGACCTAGCTGCTCCCAACCCGGCTGCTCTGGGCCCGTCTTCTCCGGGCCCGGCCACTCCGGGTCTGGGTGTTCCTGGACTGGCCACCCTGGGCTTGGCTGCCTCCACCTCAGGCCTGGTTGCCACTGCCCCAGGTCTGGCTGCTCCAGTGCTGGCTGTTGTTGCTCTGGTTCTGGCTGCTGCTGTTCTGGGGCCTGGCCGTTGCTGCTCCGGGCCCGGTTGCCATTGCTTTGTGCCTGGCCACTCTAGGCCTGGCCGCCGCTGTTCCAACATTCTGTCCTTTTTTTTTTTTAAACGCATTTATGTTGCAATGTTGGCTGGTGAGTTGAGTTCTGACTTAGTCTTTGATTTTTCAAGATCTTTGTATTCTTTCTTAAGTAATTTTACTATCTTTTGCTCTCACTTGATTTCTTCACATTGAGAACTTTGGTTTCTTCCTCCTTGTCCTGGGAGCTCAGCAGGTTGGCCTGTGGCACCCCTTTGTTCTCCGCGGGCTCCCACGTTGCTCCAGCCTGTTGCCGGGGTCAGCGCTGCCCAGGAAGCAGCCCCCGGCCTTGGCTCCGTTGCCTGCGCTCAGAGGTCGATGGCTCAGGGGCACCCCTCCCTTGGGCCCAGTCGCCCGGCTCCCTGCCGGCGCCCAGCTGGCTGGTGTCTGGCAGGGGCTCCTGTTCCCTGTCGCATTCCTCCAGTCTGGAGCTTTTTTTTTTTTCTCCTTCCCCCTAGGGGAGTCTAGGATCAGAGTCATCAGATTGTCCTCTGCGCGACTCCGCTTTTCACCACTCCCCTGGGATTCCTCCTCACAGCCCCGTCTCCCCCTGCCCGAGCCTTGGTCCCCAGGGTCTGGTCCAGGACTGGGGTTCAGAGCAGTCCGGACTGAGGCTTTGTTTCTTCACGCTAGGGTAATCAGCATCAGAGTCAACATTCAGTCCTCTGCGCGCAATGTGCGCGCGACTCCGGGGGCCCTGCTTTTCGCTGCTCGCTTGGGATTCCGCCTCAAAGCCCCGTCTTCCCCTGCCGGAGCCTGGGTCCCAGGGTCTGGCTCATAACTGGGGGTCAGCGCTGCCGGTTCGGGGGTTCAGCCCAGGCTGGGGTTTTTATTTCCTTCCTGCTAGGGAACGCCAGGCAGCACCCAGCCCTCTCCTCCTCTCCGGCTGCGACCTCCCCACGCGCGCGTGCGTGCATGCGAGCACGCAGCATGTCTCCGTACCTTAGGCTTTTTTTCAGCTCCTCTGATTTTCCTTCTGGTTTTCTCTTTTCTTCTTGTTGTAGAATTTTCAGTCAGTCGACTACCTGTAGCTCTGGGCGATGTCCACTCTACATTTTAGTTGTATTCCATTGAAATTGTTGTGTGCTGCTGCGGTTAGGTGTCTACCGGAGCAGCCATCTTGGATCCTGGACACCATGTTTTCTTGTTGTCTCCCCCTTTACCAAGCCCGACACCCTAAGAGAGGCAGCGATAAGAGCAGGTTTCACATTGGCCGCCGCTGGTTCAGGACTCAGCGCAGACCCGTGTCGCCCTTGACACAGTTGGAGCCAGAGGTAACACAGGGAGGCCCATGGTGGTTGTGTGGGGGGCAGGGCACCACTCTGACCCACCTGAGCAGACCAATGTCCCCTCCGGGTGTGTGTGTGTGTGTGTGTGTGTGTGTGTGTGTAAGGAGGGTTCCCATAGAAAGGGTCTGAGCAGGAACATGCTGAGGAGGGGTCAGAAGCCTGGAGGACCAGTAACGTTCACACCCCGGGTCAAGGCTGGCTAGGTGGACGTGGAGTGTGGGTGGCGCCCTCTGCCTGAGGTCTATTCTGAGCCCTGGAGGTGACCCTCATTTCCCCTGGGAGGAGGTCTGTGCAGACACAAGGCTGGCCCTAATCCGGGAGCAGAAGGTCCAGTGGGCAGAAGCGGCAGTTAATAGGCCAGACAGGGCTTAAGGCCTCCAAATTGGCTGCTGGTCACTGTCATTGCAGAGCTGTCATCAGGTCCTAGAGGAACATCAGCGAGTCAAGGAAGACCCGAGCCCTGCCTTCACCTCTGAGGGGCAGCTGGGTCATAATACCGAGGACTAGCAAGGGCCCAAAGTCATTTCACCAGCTGTGGATCTGGAGAACCAGAGCCCTCGAGTGGCTGGAGATCGCCCTCTGCTCAGAAGTCAACCAGGTCCTGGAGGCCTCCAACCTGGAATCCAAGGCAGAACAGAGATTTAAGCCCCAACCTGAAGTTGCCCAAGCTCCGCAGGAGGTTCTCAGCATGTGTCAGGGATATCCACATGTGGCCAGAGTACCTGGAGCCCCAGGAGGTGGAGCACAAGGGTAAGAAGGTGGGAATAGAACTGGGGGGGAGGGGGAGGTGCATGTGAGCTTATGGGGAGGGCTCAGTGCCAGGCACACAGGAAGCACCCCCAGAGACTGGCCAGGGCCAAAGCCCAGCCTCAGACCACCCACCTGCTGGACTGTCAGTGAGGAGGGCGTCCTGTGGTGGGTCCTGGGCTGTGGCGTCTCTGGAAGACTCTGGCCTGTGTTCTGTCCTGGGGGGTGGAGGTGGGTGAAGGGGGCACAGGAAATGCAGGCAAGTGGGTGAGCTTTTCTCCTCTCACAACCCAGCACCGGCCCAGGAGGCAGAGGAGGCTCCTGCAGAAACACCTGAAGTCCAGACAGAGGCGTCTGATGAGGAGTCGGATGAAGAGCTGGAGGCATGGGCACCTCCAGGGGTCCAGCCACCTCCATCAGCCTCTCTAGTGGCAGCTGTGGAGCCGGGGCCGGCCTCCGAGGCACCTGCAGACAAGACTGAGGCCCCAACCCCCCTGGATGAGGAGCCCTCCCTGGAAACCTGCCCAGGGTCCTGCCTCAGAGGAGGAGCTGCCTCCTGAAACCCCAGCAGGGCCAGCTCTAGAGCTGCTGGCTGAGACTGCTGGCCTTCTCCCCTCAGGAAAACTGGTGCTACCACCTCTCATTGCCCTTTTTCTTCTATTTTCCTTCCTTTTTATGTCTTACTTTTCTTCATGGGGTTCTTCAATTGTTTATTTTTTAACTGTTATTATTAGGGGTATTTTGGGGTCTTTTTTTTCTCTCTCTATTCTTCTTTCTTATTTTATGCTTTGTGTCTTCCTAGGGTGATTCAACTTCATAAATAAATAAAAAATTATTGTTTGTATTTTAAATGGTGTCATTCCTGAGCCTGAAGGACACTCACGATGCTGGGAAAGCATCACCACCGTCTAGTTGCAGGATGTTCCATCTTCCCAAAGGGAAACCCTGCACCACCAACAGTACTCACTCCGCACTCCTTCTGCCCCCGGAGACCCCTGGTCTGCTTTCTGTCTGCTCTGTTACCTGTTCTGGAAATTCCCTACACATGGAATCTTAGTGCCTTTTTCTGTTTGCTCACATATTTTTGTTTGTGTTTATCTGAAATAGCATTTTTGTTATTTGTAAGGGAAATCTCACATGGATTAGAGATCAGATGTAAAAAAACACACACAATAATAATAAAATATAAAAAGAAGCCCTTTTAGTAGTAAGTGTGTGAATCATCCTGGGTTAGAGGCTCTGTGCTCAGTGTGGCCCAGAACCCAGTCAGGCAAAGGCTGGCTCTTCCTGCGCCCCACAAACAACAAGAAACATGCTGAAATCTGGGAAGAGAAACCTCAAGCTGCAAAGCATTCCTTACAACCCAAGGCCAGAGAAAGGTGTAACCTCCCTGTGGTGCAGAGAACTCTGGAAAGGAGTTTTCTAATGGGACAAAGGGCAGACACATGCACCTCCAATGAGGCAGTGCACAGGCCTCTCCATGTCAGAGAGGGCCCACCTCCCTGATGGGGACACACCCACTGTGGACACTGCAGGGAGAGCACTGTCACCTCAGACTGGCAGGCCTCTGGGCTGGTGGTGACCACCCTGGGGACAAAGTGAGGCAGCAGAGGCCCCTGCAGGTCCCCTGGGGAGGAGGGAAAGGCCACAGTCTAGGAGAACAGTGTGCAGCACCTGCCCAAGTCCCACAGGGCACACCTGCAACCGGCAGTGCTCCCCCTAGGGGTTACCTACAGAAATCCTTGCACAGTTGTTCAGAGATGGATTTTTGGGACTGCCCATCAGAGCACTGATGAAATAGCCTGGAATTGGTAAAACATCTAATGTCCATGGAGAGGACATAGGATCCACCAATCCTGGCCCACGTGGAAGAGGGTAGCTGAGCAGCTGTTCAAGTGGGTGCAGGGGTCTCTGTGTGTTCAAAAATAAGGATCTCCGGTGTCCTCTCATGTGAGACATGTGGACCCACTATCTGCATCCAGGGTCCTACCTGCTCAACCCCATACATGTGATTTCAACTTTCAGACACGCATCTTCAACAGACAAACAGAATGAGAAAGACAGAACCTGAGAGATACCCACGAAGCCATTCCTGATGATCACCTGTGGGGTGGGGCTTGCAAAGCTCTCATGTTCTTCTTGAGGCAATGTCTTTTTTTATAATGCATGTATAACTAATAGTTCTAAAATATAAAAGTCATATGTTCAGTGTTATCCATTGATCACTAATCTAAGTACATAGTTTTATTTATAAAGGATTTCTGACAGAAACAAAAGGTGTTTTTATAATACAATTTGAGGCCTATTGCACAAAATTCGTGCACTGTGGGAGGAAGGCTCCCTCAGCCTGGACTGTGCCCTCTCGCAGTCTGAAACCCCTCAGGGGATGTCCACCTGCTGGCTTAGGCCCGACCACTGCGGGTATTGGACCTAAGCCAGTAAGCAGACATTCCTTATCACAGTCTGGAACCCTTCACTCTGTACCTCCTGCCTGCTCACCGCTCCTTAGTGCTCCTGCCACCACAGCTGCTGTGTTTGTCAGCCATGAGTCAGCTTCTGGCTCAGCAGGGCTCCCCCGTTGGGAGTGCACTGACTACCAGAGGGAAGCTCCTGCATTGAATATTTGCCCCCTGTTGGTCAGTGCACATCATAACTACTGGTTGTTCTGGTATAACAGTTGCGTAGGCTTTTATTGTATAGATAATTAATTCTAAAACAATTCAGAATCAAGTAAAGAACAAAGTCCTTCCAGGGAGAAGAGCCCTGAACTGTGCTCACAGTTCCAGTCCTTTCCCTGTGTGTGCACAATGTCCACACGTGCACGTGTGTACCTGTGTTTCCCATGCTCATACATACATATGTGGGTGCCTATGTGTGTTCACATGTGCATGTGTGTGTGCACTTATAGGTGTTGGTCTGGGAGGATTCTAGTCATGTGCCCTTCTGGAACCTCATTTCCCTAGGGGTGGACAGTGCCAGTCAGTCCTCCTCCTCCTCGGCATTTTCTGTGTCCCCACATCAGAATTTCTGAAGTTCCTGCTGTGGGCCATGAACCATTTCTGATTTTTTACTCCCATCATCCTGCTGAAGGGAACACCTGCATCCATAAATTTTTTATTTATTTATGACAGTTCTCTAGAAGTAGAAATTCACGATTTTAAGGTGTTGGGGAAGTTTCCTACTACCTGGGTCAACTTACCACTTTCAAAAATATATTTTAGAGAAAAAGGTAGAGGGGGGAGAGAAAGAGAGAGAGAGAAAGAGAGAGAGAGACAGACAGACAGACAGACAGACAGACATTGATCTCAGAGTAAAACATACCTACTGCATGCCCCCTAACCAAGATCGAGCTTGTAACCTGGGCATGTGCCCTGACCAGAAATCGAACCAGCAACTGTTCGGTTTATGGGACAATGCCCAACCAACTGAGCCACCTTGTTCACTTTGAACCTTGTTTGGGAAAGCATGGATGCTGAGACCTAGTGCTGAGACCTTAGGGAGGGAGAAGGAAGGAGGAAAGACTGGGAGTGGCGGAGAAGAGGAAGTGCAGGAGAAAGTGTCACGCCCAGTTGGAAGGTCCCATCCATCCTGCCTCTGTAAGTCCAAACCCTTTTCTCCCCTACCCAGCCCCTAGCCCACACCAGCTCCTTCCTGATCTGTAACTCCCCTGAGCTGAGCAGCCATCCAGGGCACTGGAGGGTTGGGCCTGCACATCCTGGCCTGCTCCCCCCTCTCCCTCCAGAAGTGGAGGGAAAGCAGATCTAGGGAGGCTCAGCCAGTCAACGAGACCACCCACCATGAACGTGCTCTCTCCAGGAGAAGTTCTCAGTTGCCACGGCAGGACCCACTTCAGCTTGTGTGAGCAGAAGGCACCTCACAGAAGATGCCAGTGGTCAGAGCATCAGGCTTGAGGCTTTGGGGCAGGTCACAGCACCCAAACCACAGAGGTCCTCCAGCGGTGACCTCTGCCCCAGTCCTGTGGCAGCCCAGGCCTCACTCCCAGCACAGCCAGCGTCTCTGAGCTGGGCTCTGCTCGGTGGCAATGAGGGGAAGAGCCATCATCTCATTCAAAGTCAAGTCAGAGTCTCCTTGGTCTGAGGCTGCCAGGGGAGGCCACTCTCAGCAACATTTCTCCCCTGCCCAGAAATGACCTTCCCACCCGGAACAGAGAAAGTAGGCTCGAGGTGGGGACTCACGGGGCTGCTCCTGGAAGCAGAGAGAGAAGCCCGATTGTAGAGGGAACAGGAGAGAGCAGAGAGGATGACATTTTTGTGGATGTAAGTCTTCTAACCAATTTTAACATAAGCCACAGTCTAGGAGAAAGTGTTTTCAAAATACATATCTGAAAAAGAACTGGCACCCAGATATATATTTTAAAAAATGAAACAAACCTCTTAATCCTCAACAATAAGAAAACAAAGAACCCAATTTAAAAATGGGTGTAAGGTCTGAACAGACACCTCACCACAGAAGATACACAGATGGATGGAGGGGATGCAAGATGGCAGGGGAGAAGGTTGAAGGTACACTCACTCCTCCCAGGACCAAATACAAAGGACAAACTACATTATAGAACAGTCCACCTGCAGAACCAATTGAGGGCTAGCTGAAAAAAGTCTTATAACTAAGTACCACAGACAAAGTCATATCCCAAATGGTAGGAAGTATGGAGACATAAAAGCTGGCCCATGTGTGGCATTACAGAATCCACAGGAATATCTCAAGGGCATTTCTGATTTTCCCATGAAGAGCAAGGTGTCTCAGCCACACTGGGATTCCTAGCCTGGAGCACCAGACCCAGAAAGAGGTTCCCACATAACATCCACTGTGAAATTCAGTGGGAATTTTATCCGCCAGGTGAGAGATAGAGGTTGGGGATGGGTCTAGTGCCCATTTAAAGGGCCAGTGCACAAAATCTCATTTGCTGGTACTCTTCCAGGACTCTGGCAGAGGCATGAAAGCTTAGAGCAGACTAGAGTGATACAGAGAGAGAGGATGGAAGGACAGCTGCTAAGGTCCTTGTGCTGAATTCATCTCCAGCATCACCCACACATGCCATCTTTCCTGGGTCAAGAATTCCCCTCCATATGGCATCAGCCTGGGGCAGTGGTCAACAGAGCCAAATAGCAACAGTACAACGATTGAAATTTCTTTTGAGAGCCAAATTTTTTAAACTTAAACTTCTTCTAATGCCAGTTCTTCAAAATAGACTCGCCCAGGCCGTGGCATTTTTGTGAAAGAGCCACACTCAAGGGGCCAAAGAGCTGCATGTGGCTCGTGAGCTGCAGTTTGCTGACCACTGGCCTGAAGGAAAGCGCCAGTCCTCTCCTACCAATTCCCTGTGGCCCTGCCCTGCCAAGCCTGCACTCTGTGGGAGACTAGGCTGGCCTGGGCCTCTAGTGGAGACTTTCTTGGAAGGCTCTAGAGGAGATCTGGGCAGACTCGGTGGGTGGCAGAGACGGACAGAGAGAAACTGAGTTTTGTGGCTCTCTCTGGAGTGAAGGCCATTCTTCCCTTGCACAGCTGGCACCTTTATTTCTGTGCAGAGCCCTCCCTCCACATGGCCAACTCTTAGTCTATTCTAGTCTGATGGAACACTGCTGGCCTCACTCTGACGACTCCCTGAGACCCCATCCCAACAAAAAGATTCACAGGTCCAGACAGGTAGCAGCTGGCCTTGGTGACCTGAGACTATTGTTGAAGGCCTCAGACGAAGCACTGCTGCTGAGTTTGAATCTGTGAACACCACTGGTGAATACTACTGGCCCCCGCTTTGTGACTCACTGAGAATCTATGCACACAACTCACATACTGCTAGAGGCTCTCCAGTGACTGAGCCTAACAGGCAGATGGCATGGAGGCTGATCTCCTGGTGCCTGGAGCCTTTTGTGGACCTGTCCCTGGGCTCGGTACTGATGGAAGCCAGCCTTGATACACAGTCTGGCCCCTTCCATGTGCATCCAGGCCTAGCAGAGGTAGCCACAAACTGTGGATCTCCTTATACCTTCAAACAGGTAGCCCAGTCCCAGTCACAGACAGAATCTGACATAGACCTGCCTCTGGAGTCCCAAAGGCCCCAGAACCAACACACCTGGTAGTGGGCTTCAGACCACAACAAAGCATGACTCAACTAGTTTCACAAGTGGCACATCCAAAGGGCCATCTTGGCAGGCACCAGGTCCTGCTGGGGCAAATTCCGCTTTTGTGGTTAGCCCCCACACAGCAAGTCATACCTTGTACTTGGATTCAGTCCTCAGAGTCAGCCATCCCATGGGTCAGTTCCACCATGGTTGGGCCAACATCAGTCAAGATTCAACTGCAACAGAGGGGCTAAAATAACCCACACAAGGGAAATTCCTGGAACATCTAGCTCAGGTGATCAAGGAGATTGCACCACTAAGCCCCACAGGAAACTACTACATAAGCCCTCCCTACCAAGACTGGGGATATAGAAAATCTACCTAACACACAGAAACAAATCCAGAGAGGCAACCAAAATGAAAAGATGAAGAAAAATGCCCTAAATGAAAGAACAGGATAAATTCCCAGAAAAAGAACTAAATGAAATGGAAGCATGCAATATACCAATGTATGCAATATACAAATAGCGTTTTAAAAGATGATTTTGAGGATGCTCAAAGAAGACTTAGACAAGGAGGTAGTAAGTATATAAAAGGACAGAGAAACCAACAACAAAAATAACCAGTCTGAAATGAAGAATACACTAGAAGAAATCACAGCAGGTTAGATGAAGCAATTTAAAGAACAAGTTAACAAAGAACACCCAAGCAGAACAACACAAAGAAAAAAGAATGTAAAACAATGACGAAAGTATAAAAGACTTTTGCTATAACATCAGTCATAACATCATAAGGATACCAGAGGGAGAAGAAAGAGAGAGCAAGGGATTGAGAACCTATTTGAAGAAATAATGGGGGAAACTTTACTAACCTGGTGAAGGAAAAAAGACACACAAGTCCAGGAAGCACAAAGAGTCCTAATCGAGTTGAAAGCAAAAGGCCCACACTAAGACACAGCTTAATTAGAATGGCAGAGTTAAAAACAAAAGAGAAACGTAAGAGCTCCTGTTTGAAGCGGGACAACATTTCCGTCAACAAGAGAAAGACACCTAGTTACCTACACAGGGCCTCCCATAATGTCAGCTCAACAGAAACATTTCAAGCCAGAGGGGATCAAGATGAAATATTCCAAGAGATGAAAAGCAAGAACCAACAACCAAGACTACACTACCCTATCAGGCTATCTTTTAAAATGGAAAGTGAGAGTGAGGAGAGAAAGATGGCAACCAAACAGACGGACTTGTTCTGACCCTGGCCCCAGAACAGATAAAAGCAGTGACTGAGTCGCTCGGGGAATATTGATTGGCAGCTAAGGGGCAGCGGAACTCTCAAGGAAGGTAAGGAAGGGTCCGCTGGACAGGATTTCCTGACCAAGCAGCCAGCACTGCAGCGCCGGCGACCTCTCCTGGAGCTACGGGCTCAGAAGGAAGGCTGCGCCATCTTACCAGGAAAGGAGGATCTTATCTGAGGCCTGGAAAACCCACAGCAGAGGAGACCATCAAGCAGCTGTGATGCCCCAGTCAGCACAAACACGTGGATTCAAGGGAGTTCTTCGATCACCCACAGAAAGGTCAGAGTTTGCGGGGATAGCGTGAGGGTTCTGGGTCCCGCAGTGCAGGCAGCAACTAACCGCGGAACTCCGGCCCCACCTCCACTGTAGCCGGAGAGCGCCCTTGGGACTGCCAGCACCGAGCTGCGCCCAAAGATGGCTTCACTGCAGCGAGAATCCTGCCTGGCGACACCCAGTGCTGGGTTTGGCGTAATTGTCCCCAGAAGCGGGACTTTTTTTTAAAATGCCAAGGGATACGGGACAGATTGTTAAGAATGGGGGCTGTCCCGCCAAGGGTGGAACATCTGGACACCTTGGCGCCTGATCCCCTTCACCCCCTTGCTTCTGAATACTAGGGAAGGACTGCCCAGTTGGGCATATCCTGGGGACTACAGGGGGAAATTGCCTTCCTGGAAATGGAGAATCAGAGACAGAAGAGATAGTCTGGGAGCCAGCTGGCACTCTGCCAGCTACAGCCATAGAGAAAGAAGGCCAGAGCAACCAAAAAGTCTGGGAGGTCAAACCAGAAACACTGCCACCTAAGGGCTGAATTACAAACTGCCATTTTTTTTCTTTACTTTTAATTAATCAAAAATAAATGGACACAAATAACTAAGATATAGCCTACTTAAAATTAAGGACTACCTTACAAAACTGAGGTGCAGTGGAACGCTGGGAACTGCAAGACTGTCTGGTCCGAGAATCAGGCATGCCAAATACAATATCAGAGGAAGTGAATGACCACTACTGGACATTTTTATGCTAATTTTACTATTCTTTATTTTCATTTTTTACATCTTTTATTTAATTTTCATTTTTTACTTCTTTTACTTAAGAAACAATTTTTTTTCTTTTTTCCTTACTTGATTTTACTTTTTCAATTATTACATTTTTCAATCTCAATCATCACTATAACTACTGCTATTTTGCAATTTTTGTATCCTTTTTCTTCTTTTTTTTTCTCTCCAGTATCATTTTATTTTTTCTTTATTTTACATTGGGAGTAATCTTCATTCTATTTTAATCTCTATTATAGCATCGTTCAACTCTATCTCAACTTGACCTTTACACCATCACTCTCTTACTAAACTTAACCCTTTTAGTCTCCTGCTTATCCTATTCCTTTCCGGCTTTAGTTTTTCCTCTATTCTTTCGGCATACCCCCTGCTAAAGCTCTCACTATACTTATAGACCTAAATTCCAATCCCTGATCCAAGTGTATAAATACCACCACTCTATGCACTATATTGACTAGTTAAAAAACAAAACAAAACAACAACAACAACAACAACAAAAACTGATCTCCTCTCTATCCTTTTGTCATTGTTTGCATGAATGTTGATTATTGTGAATTTTTATGCTTTTTAGGGAAATTGTTATGTGTATTCCTGTGTTGTTGTTGCTTTGTATTTTTTTTAAAAATCCTTTGTTTTTGTTTGTTTTTTACTTCTGTATATCATAGACTTACTTAATAATAGTAAATATTATAGCTTGTATTAATCTCCAAGTGTTGTTGCTGGCATTGGCTAGGATTAGTGGTTGTTCTATGGGAATTTTCTCTCTCTCTCTCTCTCTCTCTCTCTCTCTCTCTATATATATATATATATATATATATATATATATATATATAGTTTGTTTCCCATTTCTCTCTTAGTCTGCTTCTTCTTCTTCTCCTCTCTCTCTTTCTCTCTCTCTCTCTTTTCTTTTTTCCCTGTTTTCCAACTTTATTTCGTAATTACTTTTTTTCTTCTTTTTCTATCTCTTTATCCCTCTTTTTAAATTTTTCCTTATTTTATTTTTTACCTTTCTTCTCTCCTATCCCCTAATTTGCCTTTCTCTAGTGGTCACCTTTATTAGAGGTTATTAATATCGTAAATACATTCCTGTTAAGTGCCTCTTGTGTTGTACCTGGTAGTGTTGTATTTTGTGCCTTTAAATCAACGCAGGAGAAGGAACACCACATAACCAGACACCCTGAAAAGAGAGACCATGGGGAGACAAAGAAATAGCCCGCACATGAAAGAAAAGCAGGCATCACCAGAAAAGGAAGTAAATGAATTAGAGGCAAGCAACCTACCAGAGCAAGAATTCAGAGTAATGATCATAGGATGGCTAAAAAGAATGGAAGAGAAATTTGACAATAACCAAGAAGAAATGAGGAAGAACCATGAGGGATTGAAGAAGAACCAAGAGGAATTGAAGAAGAACCAAGAAGAAATGAAAAATGACATCGCTACCATGAAGAACTCAATAGAAAGCATCAAGAGTAGACTAGATGAAGCAGAGGACCACATCAGTGAGCTAGAAGACAAGATGGAAAAAAATACCCAATTAGAGCAGCTTCTAGGGGAAAAAAAAATTAAAAAGCAGGAGGATAGCCTACGGGAGCTTTGGGACAATACAAAACAAAATAATATTAGAATAATAGGGGTTCCAAAAGGAAAGGAAACTGAGGTGGACATGGAAAAAGTATTTCAAGAAATAATGACAGGAAACTTTCCTGAGCTAGAGAAGAAAAACCCCACACAAATCAAAGATGCTTGCAGAGTCCCAAGCAGAATGAATCCCAGAAGACAGATGCCTAGGCAGATTGTAATTAAATTGGCAAACAACAATGACAAAGTAAGACTCTTAAAAGCAGCCAGAGAGAGGCAGAAAGTTACATACAAAGGAACCCCCATCAGACTAGCAACTGATTTCTCCACAGAAACTTATCAGGCCAGAAGGAAATGGGATGAAATATACAAAGTCATGCAAAGGAAGGGTCTGAATCCAAGAATACTGTACCCAGCAAGGCTATCAATCAAAATTGAAGGGGAAATCAGGAGAAAAAAAAAAAAAAAAAGACTGAAGGAATTTATCTCCACCAAACCAGCAATGCAATAAATACTAAAGGGTCTAATGTAAAAATAAAGAAATAGGAAGTGAAGAAGGAACACGGGTATAGAATAAAAAATGGCGTCAAATGAGTATCTATCAATAATAACCTTAAATGTAAATGGATTAAATGCTCTAATCAAAAGACATAGGGTAACAGATTGGATAAGAAAACAAGACCCATACATCTGTTGTCTACAAAAAACCAACCTCAGTAAAAAAAGACGCACACAGACTGAGGGTAAAGGGATGGAAAAAGGTTTTCCAGGCGAATGGAAATGAAAAAAAAAAAAGCTGGAGGAGCAATACTTATATCTGACAAATTAAATCTCAGAGTGAAGGACATAACAAGAGATAATGAAGGCCACTTCATAATATAATACTAAAGGGAGCAATCCAACAAGAAGAAATAACCCTGGTAAATATATATGCACCCAATACGGGAGCACCCAAATACATAAAAAAAAAAAAACTGCTGGAGGACATTAAGGGAGAGATTAATAGCAATACAATCATACTAGGAGATTTTAATACCCCACTGTCACCCTTCTACAAATCAACTAAACAAAAAATCAGCAAAGAAATATCAATCCTAAATGACTCGCTAGACCAGATGGAATTAATCGACATCTTCAGAACATTCCACCCCAAAGCCACAGAATATACATTCTTCTCAAGCGCACATGGGACATTCTCAAAGATAGACCACATTTTGGGACATAGGCAAAGTCTCTTCAAGTTCAAGAAGATAGAAATCATATCAAGCATCTTCTCAGATCATAGCGGCATAAAACTGGAAATTAACTACAATAAAAATAACCCAAAGAAATAAAACACATGGAGACTAAACAGCATGTTATTAAACAAGGACTGGGTTACCAGAGGAATCAAGGAAGAAATTAAAAACATCCTGGAAACAAATGACAATGAAAACACAACAATCCAAAATCTATGGGACACAGCAAAAGCAGTTTTGAGAGGGAAGTTCATAGCCTTACAAGCCTATTGCAAAAAACTAGAAAAAAGGGTAACAGATTATCTAACTCTACAACTCAAAGAGTTAAAAAAGGAGCAACAAGAAAAGTCCAGTGTAAGCAGAAGGAAGGAAATAACAAAAATCAGAGCACAGATAAACAACATAGAGACAAAAAAAAACAATACATAAGATCAACAAAACCAAGAGCTGGTTCTTTGAAAGAATAAACAAGATAGATGAACCTCTAGCCAGGCTAGCCAAGAAACAAAGAGAGAGGATCCAAATAAACAAAATCAGAAATGAAAGAGGTGAAATAACAACAGACCCCACCGAAATACAACGGATTGTTACAAAATACTACGAACAACTCTATTCCAACAAACTGAACAACCTGGAGGAAATAGACATATTCTTAGAAAAATACAAACTTCCAAAACTCGATCAGGAAGAATCTAAAAATCTCAATAGACCAGTGACTTGGGAAGAAATTGAAACCGTCATCAGAAAGCTTCCAGGGCTAGATGGCTTCACAGGAGAGTTTTACCAAACATTCAAGGAAGAACTAAAACCCATCCTCCTCAGACTATTCCAAAAAATCCAAGAGGAAGAAACACTTCCAAACTCCTTCTATGAAGCCAGCATCACCCTAATACCAAAACCAGATAAAGACAACTCAATGAAATAGAATTACAGGCCAATATCCCTCATGAACATAGATGCCAAAATACTCAACAAAATTCTAGCAAATCGACTCCAGAAGAACATCACAAAGATCATACACCATGACCAAGTAGGATTTATTCCAGGAATGCAAGGATGGTACAATATCCGCAAATCAATAAACGTGATACATCACATAAACAAATTGATAGATAAAAATCATATAGTCATATCAATTGATGCAGAAAAAGCATTTGATAAAATCCAACACCCTTTCCTGATAAAAACTCTTAACAAGATGGGAGTACAAGGATCATACCTCAACATAATAAAAGCTATATGTGATAAACCCACAGCCAACATTATACTCAATGGGCAAAAACTAAAACCATTCCCTCTAAGAACAGGAACAAGACAGGGATGCCCACTCTCACCACTCCTGTTTGACATAGTACTGGAAGTACTGGCCATTGCAATTAGACAAGAGGAGGAAATAAAAGGCATCCAAATTGGAAAAGAAGAAGTAAAGTTATCCTTATTTGCAGATGATATGATATTGTACTTAAAAAACCCAAAAGACTCCATTAAAAAACTAATTGACTTAATAAATGAATTTGGCAATGTAGCAGGATACAAAATTAATGCCAAGAAATCCATGGCATTTCTATACACCAACAGTGAAACTACAGAAACAAGAGACTAAAATAGCAATTCCATTTACCACCGCACCAAAAAAATTAAGATACCTAGGAATAAATTTAACTAAGGAAGTAAAGGACCTATATGCAGAAAACTACACGACACTGAAAAAAGAGATAGAGGAAGATGTAAGGAGATGGAAGAACATACCATGTTCATGGATTGGTAGAATCAACATCATCAAAATGTCCATTCTTCCTAAAGCAATCTATAGGTTCAATGCACTCCCCATTAAAATACCAACGGCATATTTCACTGACCTAGAAAGAACTCTCCAAAAGTTCATTTGGAACAATAAAAGACCCCGAATAGCCACAGCAATCCTGAGAAAGAAGGGTAAAGTAGGAGGGATTTCAATACCAGACTTCAAACTGTATTACAAAGCCACTGTTCTCAAAACAGCCTGGTACTGGCACAAGAACAGACATATAGATCAATGGAATCAAATCGAGAACCCAGATATCAACCCAAATCACTATGCTCAATTAATATTTGACAAAGGAGGCACGAATATACAATGGAGTCAAGACAGTTTCTTCAATAAATGGTGTTGGGAAAATTGGGCAGACATACGCAAAAGAATGAAACTAGATCACCAACTTACACCATACACAAAAATAAACTCAAAATGGATACAGGACTTAAACATCAGATGGGAAACCATAAAAATACTAGAAGCATCCACAGGCAGCAAAATCTCAGACGTATGCCAAAAGAACTTCTTCACTGATACTGCCCCTAGGGCAATGGAAGCTAAAGAGAAAATAAACAAATGGGACTACATCAAAATAAAAAGCTTTTTTACAACAAAAGAAACCATCAACAAAACAACAAGAAAGACCATGGTGTGGGAGAACATATTTGCAAATAATACCACTGATAAAGGTTTAATCTCCAACATCTACAGACAGCTTATACAACTAAATAAAAGGAAGATGAATGATCCAATTAAGAAATGGGCAATGGACCTAAGTAGAATATTTTCAAAAGAAGACAGAAGGAAGGCCAAAAGGCACACGAAAACATGCTCAAAGTCACTAATTATCCAAGAGATGCAAATCAAAACAACAATGCGGTACCATCTCACACCTGTCAGAATGGCCAACATCAACAAATCAACAAACGACAAGTGTTGGCGAGGTTGCGGAGAAAATGGAACCCTCGTGCACTGCTGGTGGGAATGCAGACTGGTGCAACCACTGTGGAGAACAGTGTGGAGTTTCCTCAAAAAACTGAAAATGGAACTCCCGTTTGACCCAGTAATCCCACTCCTAGGAATATATCCCAAGAAACTAGAAACACCAATCAGAAAGGATATATGCACCCCTATGTTTATAGCAGCACAATCTACAATAGCCAGAATTTGGAAACAGCCTAGGTGCCCGTCAGCAGATGATTGGATCAAAAAAACAATGGTACATCTACACAATGGAATACTATGCTGCCATAAAAAGGGAATTCTCATCATTTGCAGCAGCCTGGATGGAATTGGAGAACATCATGCCGAGTGAAATAAGCCAATCAATGAAAGAGAAACACCACATGACCTCACTCATTTATGGATAATAAAGAACACCATAAACTGATGAACCAAAAGATAGATATAGAGATAATAAAGCAACAAGCAGACATCAAATTACAGTGGGGAGGGGAGGGAGATCTGGGGGAGATAATTGATCAATGGAAGGACTTGTATACATGCATATAAGTACAACCAATGGACACAAAACTCTGGGGAGGGAGGGTATGTATGGAAGGGGGGGCAATGTTAAAATATGTACACAGATAATAATTTAATAAAAAAAAAAAGTGGAATGTGGTCTAAGCAAAAGGGAATGTCAGTTGTCAAGTGGTCTAAAGGTCAGTTTCCAGGGGAGAGGGGTAATGATTCAGTTATTGGATCAGACCTAACATTTCAGTCTTTTTGTTTTATGGAACAGGCATGGAGGTCCTTTCTTCCATCTGAGAGGGGACATCAAGAGCATAAGGGGATGGACTTTGATTGTAGCCAGCTGGAACTCTGTATAGATTCGTCCTGGTTGGAGCTAGAGGTTGCAGCAGCATGATTTCCCTGAGAGGCTGGTTGGTGACAACTCAAAGGCCATTCTGAAGGAAAGATGAAAAATGACTCAGAGTACATGAGCCAAAACCGAGGATGAGAAATAGGGATGTTAATAGTCTTAGGAAGGGAAGTAGGCAAGTATGCCAATTTATATTTTTTAGCCAGTAGTCTCATGGATTTGATTGATGTTCTCTAATCTTTGTGGTCCTTTCTTTTAATTTTTGGGTGACATCCCTGACTAGGCCAGACAGGTTGACATAAAAACAGCATTCTTCCTCCAGAAAGAGCCATAGACCCCCCTTTCTCTGCCATTAGGAGATCTAGTCCTCTGATTTTGGAGGGTTACAGTTGCTACTGAATCTCTCTGATCCTGACTTTGAACAAAGCTTTTCACAGTGTCATCTGGGCTTTCTTGTAGTTCCTAAGACAAGATTTCAAAATATTGTAGAGCAGTGGTTAAGCCTCCTATGCCAGCCTGAGAGCTGTCTTTGGGAAAATACTGATTACCAAATAGAACAGGTTTTGGTGATATCTTGCAGTAGAGGGCTAGGATAGGACATGTAATGAGGGTTTTAGTTGTAAAAGCAATTACAACATAGTGTATCCTCTATGTAGGAAATTATGAATAGCTCACAAGATATTGTGGGCCTGTCCCTGGGGAAGGATATATTTGCCCTGAAAAAAATTTTTTTAAATATATTTTTATTGATTTCAGAGAGGAAGGAAGAGGTAGAGAGAGACAGAAACATCAAGGATGAGAGAGAACCATTGATTGGCTGCCTCCTACACATCCCACACTGGGGATGAGCCAGCAACCTGGTCATGTGCCCTTGACCAGAACTGAACCTGGGACCCTTTAGTCCACAGGACTGATGCTCTATCCACTGAGCCAAACGTGCTAGGGCTTCCCTGAAAATTTAACCATGGATCTTCCCGAGTGACTCCAAGAGCTAATAGGGACTGAAGTTCCTCTGGAGTGTATTTGGATGCTATATGAGGTATTGCTAAGAGTCGGGAGATGGAGCTTCCTCTGAGCAGCTGCCTTGGCCTCCTGGTCTGCTTTGTTATTTCCCTGTATTTTGGGATCATTCCCAACTTGGTTTCTTTAGCAGTGTATAACTTTTTTTTTCCTGTAAGATTTTATTTTATTTTTTATTGTTTGAAGCAAGTGTATGACTTTTTTTTTTTTTTTTTTTTAATTAATTTATTTTTTTTTTTTACATATTTTAATGATTTTTTTTTTCCCCCCTCCCTCCCTCCCCCATAGCCCCTCCCTCCCCATAGTTTTATGTCCATTGGTTGTACTTATATGCATGTATACAAGTCCTTCGGTTGATCTATTATCTCCCCCAGATCCTCCTCCCCTCCCCGCTGTAATTTGACAATCTGCTTGTTGCTTTACTGTCTCTATATCTATCTTTTGGTTCATCAGTTTATAATGCTCTTTATTATCCACAAATGAGTGAGGTCATGTGGTGTTTCTCTTTCACTGATTGGCTTATTTCACTCAGCATGATGTTCTCCAATTCCATCCAGGTTGCTGCAAATGATGAGAATTCCTTCTTCTTTATGGCAGCATAGTATTCCATTGTGTAGATGTACCATAGTTTTTTGATCCAATCATCTGCTGACGGGCACCTAGGCTGTTTCCAAATTCTGGCTATTGTAGATTGTGCTGCTATGAACATAGGGGTGCATATATCCTTTCTGATTGGTGTTTCTAGTTTCTTGGGATATATTCCTAGGAGTGGGATTACTGGGTCAAATGGGAGTTCCATTTTCAGTTTTTTGAGGAAACTCCACACTGTTCTCCACAGTGGTTGCACCAGTCTGCATTCCCACCAGCAGTGCACGAGGGTTCCTTTTTCTCCGCAACCTCGCCAACACTTGTCGTTTGTCGATTTGTTGATGTTGGCCATTCTGACAGGTGTGAGATGGTACCGCATTGTTGTTTTGATTTGCATCTCTCGTATAATTAGTGACTTTGAGCATGTTTTCATGTGCCTTTTGGCCTTCCTTCTGTCTTCTTTTGAAAATATTCTATTTAGGTCCCTTGCCCATTTCTTAATTGGATCATTCATCTTCCTTTTATTTAGTTGTATCAGCTGTCTGTAGATGTTAGAGATTAAACCTTTATCAGTGGTGTTATTTGCAAATATGTTCTCCCACACCGTGGGCTTTCTTGTTGTTTTGTTGATGGTTTCTTTTGCTGTAAAAAAGCTTTTTATTTTGATGTAGTCCCATTTGTTTATTTTCTCTTTAGCTTCCATTGCCCTAGGGGCAGTATCAGTGAAGAAGTTCTTTTGGCATACGTCTGAGATTTTGCTGCCTGAAGATGTGAAGCAAGTGTATGACTTTTTAAAAAGCTAGAAAAGGGGGGGAAGTTCCTAGATACCAAGTAGGAAGATCTGTGGAGGCTTCCAATAATAGTATCAAGGACTGTGAATGAGCGATGGAAATAAAAAAAAGTCTAGGCCCAACCTAAGGACCTAAGCAACAAGATAGAGTCAGAGTTAGGAGAGCAGGGGTCCCTTCATACATCAGGTGTGATCATGTCCTGACTCACTGAACAAACCTTTTTATAACTTTCACAAATCTTTTACCCATTCTGAAATAACCATCATTAGAAATTTTTTTAAAAAAGGTGTTTTTATCATTCCTTAGGTTAATGTTTATGAAAATGTCTTAAATATACTTTTACTCTCAAGAAAATATAACTTCAACAAAGTACAAGAGACTTTCTGTAAAAAAAAAAAAAAAAAAAAAAGCTTAGAGCAGGTGAATGTTAAACCTGTCTAGCAACCAATGTCTCAGTAGAGGCTCAGAGCACAAAGATCCATGCATTTGGAGGGGTCCCTCAGCCTGGCCCACATACTAACGACTAAGCTGTTGGTCGGACATCTGTAGTGCTGCTGTGGAAGCAGGAGAGGCTCCTGCCACTGCCACTGTGCTGACCAGCCACAAGCCAGCTTCTGGCTGAGAGACACTCCCCTGTGGAAGCACATTGCCCACCAAGGGGCAGCTCCTGCATTGAGTGTCTGCCCCCTGGTGGTCAGTGCACATCATAGCAACCGGTCATTCCCAGTTCTGCCGGTCGGGTCAATTTGCATATTACCCTTTTATTATTTAGGATGTGGAGAGCTAAGCAATACATGTGTCCTTAAGGTATTTCTTAATTCTTCACTCCTCAAACTTACTCCAGTATCTTATTAGTTTTCTTATTAATGACAGTTTTTCCAGTTGCTCAAATAAAAAACCTAGTTGATTTCTCTTAACTCCACACCTTCTACCCACACACTTATATTTAATTCATCAGCAAGTACTTCTAATATTGCCCTATCCAACTACTTTACACCCTGGTCCAGGTCACCATTCTCTCTTGTTTGCGTTATCATAACCTCCAAATTTGTTTCTTTGCTTCTATTCTTGCCTTCCTATATATGCTCTTCTCCAAATGCAAGAATAAATAGCACAGTTGTTTCCTTCATAAAATTCACAATATAATTCAATTAGTGGAACCTATTAATAGGAACATATATTAATTCACAGTCTTCAGAGTCCTGGGCTGAGCCAATCAATGTCCCTTAGAGATGCTTACAACAGAAGGCCCCCACATTTAGGAGGGGGGACAACTTCAGAGTTAACTACAGTTGAGAGACTACTGCTGAAGACCAGGGAAAGGGAAGTAAAGTAACAAAATGGCAGAAAGAACTTAGGCTGTAAATTCAGATCTAAATATGAACTATCAGTTCCATGACTTTAACAGTAATTCAATCACTGATTAAAGATGATGATGATGATGAGATGCCTTCCAAATTTATATTTCATGTGCTTGGATGACAGCCTGAACATGAAATAGGAGAAGAAAGTCTAGATGATAATGGTACCAATGGAGCACTTCCAACCTACCCAAGTTAATAAATGTTGGTCTGACTAAAAAGCACTCTTGTACATAGATTTAGTGAGATGATACAATAGAGTTAAAGGAAGAGGAATTGACGATGTGGAAAATATACATATCTATATCTATATCTATCTATCTATCTATCTATCTATCTATCTATATATATATATATATATATATATAAAAGCCTAAGCCAGTGGTCAGCAAACTCATTAGTCAACAAAGCCAAATATCAACAGTACAAGGAATGAAATTTCTTTTCAGAGCCAAATTTTTTAAATTTAAACTTCTTCTAATGCCACTTCTTCAAAATAGACTCGCCCAGGCCATGGTAGTTTGTGGAAAAGCCACAATAAAGGGGCCAAAGAGCCGCATGTGGCTTGGGAGCAGTTTGCCAACCACAGGCTTAAGTGATCGTTTGCTCAAGCACATTGACCACCAGGGGGCATATGCTCAACGCATAGGCATGGAAACATGGAACAGACTGATGAATCTCAGCAGGAGGGAGAAGAGGGGAGGGTGGGAAGAGATTAACCAAAGATCTTATATGCATACTAGAGGCCTGGTGTAAGGATTCGTGCAACAATGGGGTCCCTTGGCCTGGCCTGTGGGGATCAGTCCAAAACAGCAGTCTGACATCCCTAAGGTCCTGGATTGCAAGACAGCACAGGCCGAGGGACCCCACCAGTGCACGGGCCTCTAGTTTTTATATATATATATATATATATATATATATATATATATATATATATATATATATATAATTTGATGAGACATTCAAGTTCTATTTCCTCTTTAGCAATAGAGCATCTAAAGTACTTGATGATGTTTTATTTGTTAATTTTCCTAGTCATTACTCAGGATCAAAATACTGCACAACTCCAAAGGTCTCCAATCACATTACAGTCTATAAGTTTAAGTGATCGAATCACAAGGTATCTTTAGAGTCAACAGTCACAGGTAAAAAGATTTTACAAAAAAAGTCCAGAGAGGACTCCCAGCTACAAATGGGTTTTTTCATCTCATACTCATAAGGATCATGCTGCAGAAATGAATTTACTAAACTACCGAGGTGTCAAATGTAGTCGTTGAATCTCTTTCCTAAACTGGGATTGCATTGATGCTACCTGCTGCTGGGTAAGGGCTTTGTCACAGGTCTGGTAGGTCATTCTATAGCAGAGACTGACCTGTTTAGTCTTGGGATGCTGAAAACGACTAAGAAACTGTATGGATATGACAGTGTCTTGGGACACTGCTCGGGCCACAGTGTGAAACTCTAGTTCATCAAATCCTTTTTTCTCATCTAACCAAAAACTAATATCATGCACATATCTTGGAGGATATAGGGAATAACTTTTAAAGGGTACTATTTTCTCTGAGACAAAATTCTTCAGAAAACGTTTATCAAAGGTCCACAACATCCTCCAGTCAGAGATACCCCAGACAAGCATGGCTAATAGGTCCAAGTTCACAGATACAAACACAAAACACAGTTCTTCATGTGTAATGCTTGGAATAGATGTGATAATAGATCCAATACTTAGGTCCTTGGCACAATCTGGGCCAAAATTATGAGACTTCACATTAATCATATAATCTTTCCCATTTGGTTGAAGGACAAATTCTACTGAATTGCTCAGTTTAGAACCCTCTAGCAATGTCTGAGTCAGAAGGTTATCTAGAATGCCCTTCAGGTGGCTCAGTAGTGACTGAAGACGGTCATCCTTCAGATTTTTATTGAACCCAAGAATAAATAAAGTCTCGTGAAATGCTGGCATTGTGAAAGGTAAGATGTGGCATTTCTGAAAGACAGGTCCACTGAGGATGTACAAAGATCCTGGGAGGAAGTCTGGTGCTTGGATGACAGCCTGAACATGAACTAGGAGAGAAGGTCTAAGCCAGGTCTTGGCTTGGGCATAGATTCCTTCAGGAGCGTCTTCCTTAGGAAAGCTAAGTTCGGAAAGGGATACTAGAAAGTCCTCCATGTCTTCTGTTGTCCCACCAGTCAGGGACTCAGAATTTGAGTTATCCTCGAGGAGATGAATCCAAAAGACAGTTGACAGAATGTCACAGTTCCAGGAAGTGAGAACACTGGCTTCTCCAGGTGGCAGCAAAGGGAAAGAACACTTCAGCCTTTTTAGAGGGAAAGCTTTGCCCAGTTCAGAAATCAGTTTCTCATTTATGGTTTTGATCGGATGACAGGATGATGCTTCTAGGAAACCCCTGTGTAAGCACAAACACAAAATAACCTTTTAAACTTAAAATAGTAAATAATTATAATGTAGCTAGAATATAAAGTGCAAATAGCTAAATAGAAAAGAATTATCCTTAAGATAAACAGAGTTATCATGTGTTTCAGAACTCTGACAACCACTGTTCATACAATTTTTAGTTCTAAAGAGGTTTATGTCTGCTAGACTGACAAGTATTCAGAGCACCAACATCATTAACAGTATATGTAGTATCCATCCAATATATGGCTGCCATCAAGCCAATCAGGATGCAGTTACAGAAAGAAGTAATTTCTGATAAAATACCAGTTACCTGTTCAACTTTCCTACAAGCGCTTCTGGTTCTGGAAAAGAAAACCACTGGTCACCCAGTTTGACCCTGAAGATTCTCGGTTGTGAACCTTTAAAGGGTAAGCTCCGGGTGAAAATATGGTTCAAAGCACCTTCTACATGAAATGACTTATCTTGACTCCTGGCAAAATAGATACCAAGTATGAAGTCTGTTATTATTAAGGAAAATAAGTGTTTGAGACTGAATCAGGAAATTGGCAAGAAAAAAGTTTACCTTTGAGGGTTTTTTTAAATTAATAATTAGTGAGAGAGCTGAAAAGTCTTAGACCTCTGTTATTACTTACCTATATCCAGTGCACTTGTACCCTGGCACAGCCTCACAGCTGAAGGGATGCACATCACTTAAAATGAATCCGCCTAGAGCTGCCATGGCAACCACTTGCCAACTGTTGTGCCATTCTCTTGTGGGATTATCAGCAGGAGTCCCACCTTGTCCCCTACACAATGCCACATGGATTTCTCCTTCCTCTGCAAGAACATCTGCACAGCTAATGGGGGTGAGGGAAGGGAGAGAATACAGGCCATTTATCAAGTAGCAATTACCACTGGAGTTAGTTATATATACATGGTTTGGCTGTGAAATAATTAAAATCTATTTCACACCCATTGGCAAAGGTCTATTAGACTTCAAACATGCAAAGAAAATAGCTGGAAGTAAATTAGAATGTAAATTCAATGTTCAACTCATAACACTGGTGCCTGACCACAGTATTACCAGCTTGGTATTTGCATTGTTCACCTACATGTTATAGAAAATCAATGTCTTCAAGGTTCCTATACAGGATTCACTGATCAGGCTGTTCTTCCTGGTGGAGAAGTTGTTCTTTTCGCTCCCTTCTGCCTATTAAAATTCTTTTTTTTAATTTATTTTTATTTTATTTTATTGATTTTCTTACAGGGAGGAAGGGAGAGAGATAGAGCTAGAAACATCGATGACAGAGAAATATCAACAAGCTGCCTCTTGCACACCCCTACTGGGGATGTGCCCGCAACCAAGGTACATGCCCTTGACCGGAATCGAACCTGGAACCTTTCAGTCCGCAGACCGACGCTCTACCGCTGAGCCAAACCAGTTTCGGCAACTTCTGCCTATTAAAATTCTATACTTCAAATACTTAAAATACTGCCTCTGTGAAAAATTTGTTGACAACCATGACCCAAAGAGACCTCCAATTATGCCACAGGCTTTGGTAAACAGTGTAAAGCAGCGATGTTCAACCTGTTTCATCTGATGGCGCACATAAACTAAAATTCTGCAGCACATCAAAAAGTTTACTTTTTGCTGATCTGACACAAAAAAAATAGGTATAACTTTGATTCATTCACACTGGACGGCTACTATTGTTTTGGTTGTTGTCATTTTCTTATTTGACAATCTAAGGGAAAAGAGGTCAGTGCCCCTGACTAAACTATCAGGTACTGCATGTTATTAAAATTCTTGCAGCTCTGTTACAGTTCCATGGAGAAAGTTGTTCTTTTCACTCCCCTCCTCCCTATTAAAGTTCTATACTTCAGATACTTACTTGAAATATTGCCTCTGTGAAGTTTGTTAACAGCTGTGACCCAGAGACCTGCAATTGTGCCACATGTTTTGGTATACTAGTGCAGTGTTTTTCAACCTTTTTTGGGCAAAGGCACACTTGTTTCATGAAAAAAATCACGAGGCACACCACCATTAGAAAATGTTAAAAAATTTAACTCTGTGCCTATATTGACTATATATAAAGTAATTCTCTTGAATAGGAATCAAATAAACACAAAGAAAGTATTTTATAATTACTTTATTATGAAATATTAAGTAAACAAAATAGTGAAAAATTATAAAATTCTTGTCTTGTCTGCACCTACGGCACACCAGGCAACATCACTAGTGTGCCGCGGAACAGCGGTTGAAAAACGCTGTACTAGTGTGTCCGCCTGCAGACACTGGCTGAAAATCGCTGGTGTAAAGCACTATGGTAAAGTCCCAATAATGTTATGAGGCTATCTGGAAATATTAATATCTTCAGTTTATAGATGAGGAAGCAAAAAAGGATTAAGTAAGCTTACCTAAAATCATACAAAAACCGTGTTTCCCCGAAAATAAGACATCCCCTGAAAATAAGATCTAGTGCATCTTTGGGAGCAAAAATTAATATAAGACACTGTCTTATTTTCGGGGAAACAGGGTATTAGGTGGTGGGTGTGGATTTGAATCCAGGCAGTTTGGCTCCTAAATCCATGCTCCTCACCTTTAGACTACACTGGTTATCACTATTTTGCATGACCAAAAATAGGTGACCAGCCCATTAGACACCCAAGGGCACAGTATTTGTACTTTGATTTAGCCTTCAGGGTTATATGTCTGCCTTTCCAACGGGACTGTGTATTCTTATGGAGCTTTATAGTCTCTCTAAACCTAGCATAATAATTTACACACGTGAGCCTAACTTCCCAAACTAAAATGTTCCAGTGCTTTCCTTGTGAGCGCTCTCCTTTCCTCACCTCCGGAAGAACTTGGCAAGCAGTTCCCTGTTCCTCGCTACTCCAGCTTTGCGTCCACAGTGCGGGAAGTTAAAACAAATTCGGTCAAACTCCCTGTCGTGCGGTTCAAAGGCATCTGCCAGCTGGGTGCAGTCCACACCAAAATGTATCCTTGTACCTGGCACGAAATACAGACAGGAGGATGTCTTAAAACCTGGAGGCACAGAAAACCCTTTCCTAACCTGAACCGCGCGAAACAACCCCGGTCTAGGCACAGAGCGAGATTTCCGTAAAAGTCCACTGGACTTTCTGGAGCGATTCTCTCTTCAATGCCCACGTTCCCACCCTTCGGGCCGCGCTGGGCGGGGCCGCGCTGGGCGGGGCCGCGCTGGGCGGGGCCGCGCTGGGCGGGGCCGCGCTGGGCGGGGCCGCGCTGGGCGGGGCCGCGATACCTCGCTCGCGCAGGCGCCGGAGGTTCTCCCCGGCCGCCGGGTCCCCCGCTAGGTCGGTGGGGCGCTGCAGGCAGGTGGCCGTGAGGCTAGTGCTCGGGTCCAGGGTCTCACTCACAGCGGCGGCGAAGGAGAAGTTCCCTTCCCCAACCAAGAGGAGGCGCCGAGGGGCCATGGCCTCCTCCTGCTCGCCCGCGGGCGTCCTCTCCCGGAGGCGCGCGTGTTACGTTACTTCCGCCGCGGGTCTCCCGCTGCCGGCGCCTCGCCCGTCGCTGATTGATGACGCGCCACAGCGCTTGCGGGGCTTCGACAAACTAGTACAGCCACACCTGGGGATGGAAATAACCACGAGTGCCAAAGGGAGACGCCGACTGCGCTGTCCCCCACACGCCGCCCACCCCCTCGAGAGTCCGAAATAAAATCCTCCGAGCCCGAGGGTGGCCCTGCGCGACTCCGTCACCCGAGCATGAGGTCACAAGCACTGGGTAGCGCGGCGGGAGAGGCCGCGGGTGAGGCGAGTTCGGAGTGAAGGAAGCGGGGCGGGCCGACGAGAGGTAAAGATCGGCTGTGTTCGGCTCGTTCCTGTCACAGAGGATTTTAGAAGTCTTCTTCAGTCTCATCCAGAATGGCTGCTGGCCATTGTCTCTACTGCTCGGAATGCGTCCAGGTGCTTCCATCTCCTGCCTTTCATTCAAGAAATAATAGGTGCCTGTTGGGTGCCACTGTGAGGATGGCTAGATGGATGCGAATATGGATGAGCAGGATGTGGCCTCTGGTTTTCACTGAGCTTGTAGTCTGGTAGAAGGACGCTCAGCAAAAGAGGCAATTCTGATTTAGCTGTGAGTGGAGTAATTCAGGATGCTGTGGGAACACACAGGAGGGAAACCTTGAGGGGGGGGTGGGGGGGAGTGAAAGATTCCCCGGAATTGAAACGAGTTGAAAACTAAGGGGGGAAAGTACACTTTACCCGAGTCAAGAGGAGTGAAGAGGCAGAAGGAACAACATATGCAAGAGCATGATGGAGAAGCAGAATAGTTAAGTTTGGCTGAAAATGTAGTAGGAGGGACAGTCGACAATAGATGACACTGAAAAATTAAGCAGGGGCCAGGTCATACAAAACTTTATAAGCCATTTTAATAGCCTGAACCTTATTCTGAAACAGTGGTCAGACACCAAAACATTTTAAATAGGAAGAAGACACAATTAAATTTTTATTTTTGAAAGTCCTGCTTTTTTGTGTGAAGAAGGATTGGAAAGCCCTAGCTGGTTTGGCTCAGTGATAGGGCATCAGCCTGCAGACTGAAGGGTCCCGGTTCGAATCCGGTCAAGGGCACATACATCGGTTGCAGGTTGCTCCCAGGCCTGGGCCCTGGATGCCACTCATTCAGGAGGCAACCAATCTATGTGTTTCTCTCACATTAATGTTTCTGTTTTTCCCTCTCTCTTCACTCTCTCTAAAAATCAATGGGAAAATATCCTCGGGTGAGGATTAACAAAACAGAAGGATTGGAAAACTAGATTGATGGCATGGAGGTCAAATAGGAGGCTTTTGCAGTCAGAGTCCAGGGCTGATAGGGAGATCTGAGTTGTAACTTGGCAGTGGGGATTGAGGTTAGTGGGCTAAATAAGAAGTCAACAAGGCCGAAACCGGTTTGGCTCAGTGGATAGAGTGTCAGCCTGCGGACTGAAAGATCCCGGACTCAATTCCGGTCAAGGGCATGTGCCTTGGTTGCGAGCACATCCCCAGTGGCGGGTGTGTAAGAGGCAGCTGATCAATGATTCTTTCTCATCGATGTTTCTAGCTCTCTATCCCTCTCTCTTCCTTTCCGTAAAACTCAAAATATATATATATTTTTAAAAGTCAACAAGACCTCATAATTGGGTGATGTAAGGGATTGAAAGAGAAATTGGTGTCAAAGATAAGCCCAGGGTTCCAGGAGTGGAAAACTGAGTGGATGATGATATGTATCTTACTGCCCCAGGACAGTATCACCTTGGTCTGCAGCCTGAATACTAAGCCTGCTAACAGGCTTAGTATTGTGGTACCAGCTACGATTTAGTCATTATGCTGTTTGTTGACATCAGTGCATGCACCTGTCTTTGCAAAGGCACATCAAGTGAGAGGACAGTATTGGCTTTGTCCCTACCTGTGGAAAGGTGGGTGAGTGGTGACCTGGTCATGGTGATCGAGTGATCTACATTCTTTCTCTGCTTAAGGACTGGGAGGGCCAGGTTTGGTGACATCTCTTCTTTTAAAGAACATGGACCAGAAGAATAAGATTTTCTGTCACTTTCCTAGAGAATCTACAAACACAAGCTCCTCGGGATCCGATTACTTTTCTTTTTGGAAGGTAATGTCTTGTTCCTAAGTCAAGGAACCAGACTCTCATTTTTTTCTTTTTGTTAAAAATAAAAATGGGTAGGCTTCTTTTGATTTCTTACAACTTGAAATTCAGATATTGGTCATCTGGTATGTTCAAAGAACTGTTGATTGAGAGGTCAGGCAGAAGAAGAGCGTGTGATAATGTATAAGACACAAATCCTCTCCTTAGGGATTTACAGTCCAGTATAGGGTATTGAAAGTTTACTTAAAGAACTCTTGAGTCCTGCCTGTGTGCTCAGTGGTTGAGCGTCAACCTATGAACCAGGAGGTCATGGTTCCATTCCCGGTCAGGGCATATGCCCTGGTTGTGGTATTGATCCTCAGAGGGGAGCATGAAGTAGGCAGCCAATTAATGCTTCTCTCTCATCATTGATGTTTCTATCTCTCCCTCTCCCTTCCTCTCTGAAATCAATAAAAATATATATTTTTAAAAACTCTTGACACATGGTAGAAGTTATAAATATAGAAAGATATGAACATGAAGTACATTGTGAGACAAATAAGTTAACAAGAGAAGGCATATGGAATAATTGCATTTGAATTGGTCCTAGAAGGAAGGAAACTATCATTTATTGATAATTTATTGTGTTGTCTAGTTTTCCAGTTCTCACTTTTCCCTATTCTCTTTGACTATAACAATACCTTTATTTATTTATTTATTTAATTTATTTATTTATTTATTTATTTTTAAATCTTTATAGTTCATATTATTACAGATGTTCCTCTTTCCCCCCCCCTCCGTTGCTCTCCTCCACCAGGTTCCCACCCCACCCTTTCCCCACCCATCATTGTCTCCATCCATAGGTGCACAGTTTATGTTCAGTCTCTTCCCACATCCCCATCTCCCCTTTTCCCCAACAATCATCAGTTCACTCCCCTTCCATACCTCTGATTCTATTATATTCACCAGTTAATATTGTTCATCAGATTTTTTTTTTTTTTTTTTTTTGGTTTTTAGATTCACTTGTTGATAGTTATGTATTTGTTGTTCATAGTTTTTATCTTTATTTACTTTCTCTTCCGAAAGAACCCCCTTCAGCAATTCAAATAATTCTGGTTTGCTGGTGATGCACTCCTTTAGCTTTTTTTTTTTATTGGTGAAGCTCTTTATCTGGCCTTGAATTCTGAGTGATAGCTTTGGTGGGTAGATTATCTTTGCCTGTAGGTTCTTACTATTCATCACCTTGAATATTTCTTGCCATTCCCATCTGGCCTGCATGGTTTCTGTTGAGAAATGAGCTGACAATCGTTTAGGTGCTCCTTTAGAGGTAACTACCTGCTTTTCTCTTGCTGCTTTTAATATTCTCTTTGTCTTTTGCTCTTGGAATTTTAATTATGATTTGTCTTGGTGTGGTCTTCTTTGGATTCCTTTTGTTTGGAGTTCTGTGCACTTCCTGGACTTGTAAGTCTAGTTCTTTCACCAGGTGGGGGAAGTTTTCTGTCACTATTTCTTTCAGTATGTTTTTGATATCTTGCTCTCTCTCATCTTCTGGGACCCCCATAATTCTGATGTTGGTTCGCTTGAAGTTGTCCCAGAGGTTTCTTACATTATCTTCAATTTTCTGGATTCTCTTGCCTTGTTGCTTCAGCGGAGGAGTGTCTTCTGGCTCTTTATGCTCCAAATCTTTGACTTGATTCTTGCGATCTTCCATTCTGTTTTTAGGACTCTGTATAATATTTTTTATTTCAGACAATGTATTCTTTATTTCTTGTTGATCCCTTATTATTTCTTGTTGATCCCGTATTATTTCTTGTTGATTCCTTATTATTTCTAGTTGATCCCTTTTCATATCCTCATAGGTCTCATTTATTTTATCGGCCTTTTCTAGGAGATTCTTGAACAATCTTATAAGTGTGGTTTTGAACTCTATATCCAGTCGCTTTTTGTCCTCCATTTCTTTCGTTTGTTATCTATTTCCTTGTCTCAGCATTTTCGCAGCTTCCCTGATGGAGCGGAGTTTCAGGGTGGAACCTACAGCCTTGGCTTCCGTCAGCCACGCCCTATGCAGCTCTTGAGTCTCAATATTCCTCAGGGTCCTTTAGTACTCGCTGCAAGCACCTCTGAGAGTGAGATGCCCTCGAGTTTTGCCTACTACCAAACAGTCTAGTCTCTCCCCCAATGGGCCTGGAACTGGGGTTCAGTTCATTTGGAAGTGGGATTGGAGGTGGTATTCAGAGCAGTCTGGAGCCCCTGTCTCCTTCCCACCAGGGCAATCCCGCGGCACAGCCAACCGTCCCTTCTCTGCGCGCAATGTGCACTCCCCCGGGGTTCCGCTTTATAGCCCAGCTCCCTCTGGATGAGCCTGAGTCCCCGGAGTCTGGCCTAGAACTGGGGTTCAGAGCAGTCAGAACGGGGCTTAGCATAGTCCGGAGCTTTTGTTTCCTTCCTGCTAGGGCAATCTGGCAGCAGAGTCAACAGTCCGTCCTCTGTGTGCAATGTACACACCTCCGGGGCTCTGCTTTTCGCCGCTCCCCTGGGATTCTGCCTCACAGCCCAGACTCCCTCTGTTTGAGCCTGGGTCCCCAGGGTCTGGCCTAGAACTGGGCTTCAGAGCAGTCGGGTCTGGAGTTCAGCACAGTCTGGAGCTTTTATCTCCTTCCCTCTAGGGAACGCTAGCCAGGCACTGAACCACCCCCTCCTCTCCGGCTCCGTCCTCTCCAAGTGCGCCGCGTGTCTCTGTACCTTAGGCTTTTACAGCTCCTCTGCTCTTCCTTCTGGTTTTCTCCTTGCTTCTCATTGTAGAAATTCCAGTCAGTCGACTTTCCTGTAGTTCTGGGTAATGTCCATTTTATATTTTAGTTGTATTTTATTGAAATTGTTGTGTGCGGCTGCGGTTAGGTGTTTACCTGTGCAGCCATCTTGGATCCTCCAATACCTTCATTTTTTTAGAGACAGGAAGGGGGGGGGGGAGACATCAATGAGAAAGAGAAACATTGATAAGTTGCCTTCTGCATACACCCCTACTGGTGTTGACCCACTACACAACCTGGGTATATCCCCTGACTGGGACTCGAACCCACCATCATTTGGTGTACGATGCTCCAACCAACTGAGCCACACAGGCCAGGGAAATACTCCTGGTTCTTAAATTCCAACATCTCAAAATTACCTGAACATTTAGCTAGTATATAGTATTGAGGTTACTAAAGTTTTTCTGTGTTTTTGAGGGGAGCATTTAATCTATATAGTCATTCATTACTGCTGATTGAGAGGATAGGTCAAAGGACTTGTGGACCTGGAGAAAAGGAAACAGAATAACAACAGTCAAATTGGAAGGAAAGCCTAGATTCTTAGTGAGGTGTGCCTATGTTATGTTTGGCCAAGGGTGAAAAGGGGAGGCCTTTTCTGCTCTCTGATTTTTATAAGAAGCTTTTCTTTTCTCATCTTTTCCCAGAGAGAGTTCCTCTCCTGTTTCCTTACAAACCCGCACTATGGCAGCCTCATTAATGCAGATGGCCATGCTGAAGTGTGGACAGATTGGAATGATTTATCCAAGTTTTCCCAGTATGGATGGAGATGCACCACTAATGAGAATACCTATTCAAATCGTACCCTGATAGGTAACTGGAACCAGGAAAGATATGATCTAAGGAATATAGTACAGCCCAAACCCTTGCCTTCCCAGGTAATGTAACTTTCTCTTCCTTTGTTTCCTTCTCTTAGCAAAAGAAATAGTAGCCATTTGAGAGGCAAGAATCTGATAACTTCTAATGCTGAAATCTCTCATACTTCTTTTCAGTGGGGAGGGAAGCTGTTCTTAGCTGGAATACCTATCCCACTTTACTGTCAAGTTGAATATTATATTATTGTAAGGTAATAAAAATATGAGTACTCTTTCTCTTCTTGTTTGAACTTTATTCATCTAAAGAAATATACAATGTCTTCTGACTTAGGCTAGCTTTTCCCCTGGTCCTTGACTTTTAGGTCTCTTAAGCAAACAAAAAGGCTATGAAAGTTAGTAGGATATAGAGTAATATTATAGACCTCTAATAATATATAGACCTCTCTAGTTAATCTAAAATATGAAAGAAGATATTGGAATTCATGTTACTGTGTCCTTTATTTCCAAATATTGGATGTAGACTCCTATATTTTTAATCTATTACTTTTTCTTTCCAGTTTGGACACTACTTTGAAACAACATATGATACAAGCTACAATAACAAAAGACCACTTTCAGCCCATAGTAGGTGGACTATTCTTTTTAATTCTTAAGTTCTCAGGATCTAATTCAAGGCATGGAACATAAAAGGAACTCAAATAAAAGTTAACTGAATGAGTGAATAAATGAATGAATGTCTGGGAGAGATAAGAGATCAACCAAAGGACTTGTATACATGCATATAAGTACAACCAATGGACACAAAACTCTGGGGAGGGAAGGTATGTATGGGGGGGGGGGGGCAATGATAAAATATGTACACAGATAATAATTTAATAAAAAATGAAAATAAATAAAATGGAAAAAAAATGAATTAGTGAGTGAATGACCCCTCTCTCTTCTGAATTCTACGGGACTCACTCTCTATTCCCTCAGAAGTAATAATGAAATTGGTTATTAAGACTCCTTACTATTGACTGATTCCACTTGTCTTCTCTTTTCTCCTCCCTCAGGATTTAAGCGAGAGCCTCACTGGTTCCCAGGACATCAACCTGAGCTGGATCCACCTCGATACAAATGCACAGAAAAGTCAACTTATATGAATAGCTATTCAAAACCTCAAATTGAGCATCACTCTGTGTGTGTATGTAATAATAATAACTGCCCATTTCAGGGTGAGAGGTTCTAACAAAATTATAAGAAGCTTCGTTTTTCCAGAACAGAATTCAGGAGGGAGCACATTTTAAGCACAACTAAGAAGTCAGAAGACTATAGCACAGTTTCACTCTCTGAATAAATAAAGCACAGGAAATGTTATCTACCACCTTTAACCAATATTTAAATGTATAATTTGAGTTGGTTATATCTATTAGTTATATAATTAGGGGTGTTGTAAGAGGGCAGTAAAAAATAATTATTTCTCTCAAATCTATAACCAGTCTTCTCTTTACTGCCTTCTATCAGGAGCAAAATTCAGTATAACTTAAGCTACATTTGCCTGGATGCTCTTGGGTATGAGTCTGATAGTCATGGTCAGACAGTGTAACTTTAATGTGATCTTCATGAACATTCCTCTTAAGGATTAGAAGAAGAAAAAGAGCCAAAACCGGTTTGGCTCAATGGATAGAGCGTCGGCTTCAGTCCCGGGTTCGATTCCGGTCAAGGGCATGAACCTTGGTTGCGGGCACATCCCCAGTGGGGGGTGTGCAAGAGGCAGCTGATCAATGACTCTCTCTCATCAATGTTTCTAACTCGCTATCTCCCTTCCTCTCTGTACAAAATCAATAAAAATATATTTAAAAAAAGAAAGAAATTAAAAAAAAAGAAGAAAAAGAACTTATTTTATTATCATAAAGAATTTAAAACATACAAAAGCAGACAGAATATTATAATGAACTCCTATCTTCAAAACTTTATAAGTTTTCCTACCCCTATCTATTGTACTTTCTGATTTGAAAATATTAATTTTGGAGCAGATCTCAGAAATTATATCATCTTATCTATAAATATTTACATTTATATTTAAAAAGATATGACTATCAATGTTTTACTTCCCACAAAGATTACCAAAGAAACCTGTTGATCAAACAAAGCTGAATTATTAAAGCTATAGCAAGGAAGAACATCAACTTGACAGAGTCTTGATAGTAACTCAAAAGGCAAATATTTGGGTAAGTTATATCTTCAGGAATTGGGATAAGAGTTCAATTGGTTTAAGGTGAGTCTTTCAAAGTGGGAAATTAATAAGATTGATAAAAGGTTGAGATTAGTTTATGGTTAATGACCACAGGGAGGCAACAGTCTTAATTTTAAAATGGCTAGATTGAGATTAAAAATGGCAGTGGAGCCCTAACTGATTTGGCTCAGTGGATAGAGTGTCAACCTGTGGACTGAAGGGTCCCAGGTTCAATTCCGGTCAAGGGCATGTACCTTGCTTGCAGGAATATCCTCAGTGGGGGGTGTGCAGGAGGCAACTGATTTATGCTTATCTCTCATCGATGTTTCTGACTTTCTATCCCTCTCCCTTCCTCTGTGAAAAATCAATAAAATATGTTTTTTAAAATGGCAGTGGAGTACGTGAATGCTAAACTGACACATTCCCAGGACCAAACTGGAATTACAACTAAAATACAAAAAACCATCATGAATAATCAACTGAAGATTAGCTGGAGAGAACCCTGATAACAAAGGATAGAAAGACTATAGAGCCGAAACCGGTTTGGCTCAGTGGTAGAGCATCGGTCTGCGGACTGAAAGGTCCCAGGTTCGATTCCGGTCAAGGGCATGTACCTTTGTTGCGGGCACATCCCTGGTAGGGGGTGTGCAAGAGGCAGCTGGTTGATGTTACTCTCTCATCGACGTTTCTAGCTCTCTATCTCTCTCCCTTCCTCTCTGTAAAAAAATCAATAAAATATATATTTAAAAAAAAAGAAAGACTATAGAGACTGGTAGGAAGGGCAGAGGCATGTAAGGCCTGGTTGGGTTCCCATAGACAGCAGCTGAAATTCCGGAGAGATATCTCATCTGTGGGGGGGTTTACCACTGAGAACTCTGGGATCTAATTCCCAAGCTGGGACCTCAGTAGAGAGCATGAGAACTGAGAAGAGTAACCACATAACATCTGGCTGTGAAAAGCAAGGAGGTTGCTGCCTGCCAGGGAGAGATAGCTGGAAATGCAGGCACCCACTTAAAGGCCCACCCAACACACAAAATTTTGAGTGCAGCCATTTACCTTGGGCTCAAGCAGAGGGAGGGCAGGGTGGACTGGAGCTGTGTAAGCATAAGCCAGGGTTGTGATTAGAGATTAGAAAGCACTCTGGTTTTCTGTGCTGAGTCATTCCTTCACACTGCTGAGATCATTTTTCTTAGGCAGACCTTTACTATCCAGATGTTTTTTGCCTGGGGGTGGGGAGAAGCAATTGATCCACCCTATTGGAAAATCCCTTGTCCACCCTGTGGAGTTTCTGAGGCCTATTAAGAGTCTGAGGATAACAGCCTCCAGGCAGAAGCAATTGCCCCACCCTGAAGGAAACCCTCACCTCACCTGTGGATAATTGCCCAATGTTACTCATGACTCCTTCCAATCAGTCTGCAGGCTGAGATGTGTCTCTGGAAGCTTTGAGTCTTCACCTGATCTAATTAGTCAGAAATAGTGTTTGGGTCCTCGCTGCAGATACCACCCCAGACAGCACTAGGAGGCAAATACTAGCAGGACCCAAGTACTTGAAGCTGACACCTGTGGGACCACTTCTATTGGAGAAGTGAGTACAGCTCAGAACAGGAAAATCAAGGTGTGAGACTCAAGGCAGACACAACCTCTGGGTAATAAGTCCCCGACTACTGGAATACTAAGGACTTCAACCTCTTGGACATGAATCGGGTCTCCCAAGGCCAGAAAGGGACAGTGACTCACATTCACATTCTCTAGAAAAGCTCTCTGGAGGTCCAGGATAGAAACGCCAAGGGACCGATTTAACAACATCAGAGCAAAATCCAGCAAGCCCTAAAAATAGCAGACCCAAAGCACGTGTACATATATAACAGGTGGCATGCCAACATTGGGGTTGAACCTTATTGGCAGCAAGTCAGAGGGGAGATCCTCTCACAAATGGGACATCAATTCAAGACCAAATTATAATAGGAGAGCTCAAATAATACACACAAGGGGATTTCTAGAGCATCTAGTTCAGGTGAACAAAGAGAATGCACCAGTAGACACCTCAAGATACTTTCTACATTAGGCCAGTCCACAAAGAATGGGAGGCATAATAGTTCTATGTAATACATAGATGCAAATACAAAGAGATAGCTAAAACAGGGACAAAGAAATAAACCCCAAATGAGAGGGGGGGAAAGGAATCTCCAGAAAAAGAACTGAATGAAATGGAAACAAGCAACCTATTAGAGTTAAAAGCAATAGTTATAATAGTTATAATAGTTATAATAGTTATAAAAGCAAAAATTCCAAAACCAGATACACTACAAGGGAAAAAATTACAGACCAATAATTCTGATGAACATGGATGCTAAAATACTCAACAAAAATTAGTAAAATGGATTCAGCAATACATTAAAAAGATCATACACCCTAATCAAGTGGGATTAATTCTAGGGTAGGGGTGTCGAACTCAATCAGAGAAGGGGCCAAAATCTAAAATCCAGCCTAAATCGCGGGCCGAATGGTTTACTGAACAGTCATAAACTGTCATTGTGATGGAAACGCAGCGGAGTGCAGTGATGACAGCGCGGTGCAGGCCACATTGCAAGGCCTGGCGTGACGGATTTGGCCCGCGGGCCTTATGTTTGACACATGTGTTCTAGGGATACAAGGTTAGTACAATATCTGCATCTGAATAAATGTGATGCATCATATAAACAAAATGAAGGATAAAAATCACATGATCATATCAATAGATGCAGAAATAGTATTTGATAAAATCTGGCATCCAGCCCTAGCTGATTCGACTCAGTGTGTAGTCCTCTTTGGTTGTTTCCATGTCTTGGCCACCATGAATAACTGCCTATCTGCACTCCCCTCCTAACCTGATTCTCCTATCTGCCTATCTGCTCTCCCTCTCCACACCCTTCAGACTCCTGGCGCAGGCATGCTGAGAGCTCTCCACCACAGCCCTGCCCCTGTCATTACATGATGGCGTCACAGCCAATTTGCATATTTCTCTACTATCTGTATAGATAGTACTGGAAGCACTAGGCACAACAATCAGATGAGAAGAAGAAATAAAAGGCATCTAACTTGAAAAGGAGGAAGCAAAACTGTCATAATTTACAGATGGCATGATACTGTCAATAGAGAACAATGAAGATTCCACCAAAACCACTAGAACTAATAATTGAATTCAGTAAAGTAGCATGATACAAAAATATACATTCAGAAATTGGTGGCATTTTTATACAACAATAATGGGCTATTAAAAAGGAAAATTAGCCAAAGCTGGTTTGGCTCAGTGGTAGAGCATCAGTCTGCAGACTGAAAGGTCCCAGGTTCGATTCCGGACAAGGGCATGTATTGTACATTGGTTGCGGGCACATCCCCAGTAGGGGGTGTGCAAGAGGCAGCTGGTCGATGTTTCTCTCTCATCGACATTTCTAGCTCTCTATCTCTCTCCCTTCCTCTCTGTAATAAATCAATAAAATATAATTTAAAAAAAGGAAAACTAGCTGAGACCGGTTTGGCTCAATGGATAGAGCGTCGGCTTGGGGACTGAAGGGTCTGGGTTCGATTCCGGTCAAGGGCATGTACCTTGGTTGCGGGCGTATCCCCAGCTGCAAGAGGCAGCTGGTCGATGACTCTCTCTCATCGATGTTTCTAACTCTCTATCTCTCTCCCTTCCCCTCTGTACAAAATCAATAAAAAAGTATATTAAAAAAAAAAGATTTAGCTTTAAAAAAAAAAAAAGGAAAACTAAAAAAAAATCCAATTTACAAATGCATAAAAATACCTAGGAATAAAAACATACCTAGGAGTAAATTATCCAAGAATGTAAAACACCTGTATTTGAATAATTATAAAATACGGGAGAAAGAAATTGAAGGTACATACTACTTAAAGCAATCTACAGATTCAAAGCAATTCCTATCAAGACACCAAAGATGTGCCTTGGGCTGTGTGACTCTGTTGGCTGGACATCATCCAGTGCACTAAGAAGTCACCAATTTGATTCCTGTTCAGGTCACATGCTTGGTCTCCAGTGTAGAGCATGTAGAAGGCAGCTGATTGATATTTCTCAATCATTGATGTTTCTCTCTCTCCCTTTCTCTTACTCTCTCCTTTTTAAAACAATAAAAAGATACCAATGGCATATTTCACTGAACTAGAACAAACATCCCGCAAATTTATATGGAACCACAATAGACCCCCAAATAACCATATCAATATTGAGAAGGAACATAAAGGAATCATGTTGCCGAATATCAAACCATACTACAAGGCCCTAGTAATCAAAACAACCTGGCACTGGCATAAAAGCCAACACATAGATCAATGGAACAGAATAAAGAGCCCATAAATAAACTCACACTTTTACAGTCAATTAATACTTGATAAAGGAGACAATAATATAGAATGGGGTAAAGAAAATCTATTCAATAAATGGTGTTGGGAAAATTGGACAAATATATGCAAACCCCCCCCCCCACACACACACACAAAAAACATAAACCACTTTCTTACACCATATACAACAATGAACTAAAAATGAATTAAATATTAGACTCAAAACCATAAAAATCTTAGAAGAAAATATAGGCAATAAAATCTCAGATATTTCTTTTAGCAATTTTTTTTTTCTGATGTATCACCTTGGGCAAGGGAAACAAAAGAAAAAATAAACAAATGGAACTACATCAAACTAAAAATGGTTTTGCATAGCAAGGAAACCATCAACAAAATGAAAAGACAACCCACTGAATGGGAGAACATATTTGCCAATGATTCATCTGATAAGAGGTTAACGTCTAATTTTCTAAAGAACTTCTACATCTTGTAACCAGAACCCAAGTTCGCCTGCCTGCTTCCACAAAAACCAAACTCGTGAGATAGATGCTGGTAAAGAGGAAGGTTTTATTCAAGTGCTGGTCACCTGAGGAGATGGGGGACTCTTGTCACAAAGCCTTTCTCAACATCTCAGTGCAGACAGAAGTTTTTATAAGGAAGGAGATGCAAAGCAGAACAAAGAAACCAAGAGGAGAGGGTTGGAAAGCTCTCTACATGCAGGCAGCACTGTCCATTCTGATAAGGACCTTGAAACCAGTCAAGTGATGGTCTGGTGTACATTATTCTGGTCTTTGTCATCCTGGTTCTACGTCATCCTGGTTTTACATTTGAAAGTCAGCAAATCTTCCAGAACTGGGATGACAGAAGGTTGGAGTCTATATCTTTTGCAGTTAGTTCCTAGGATTCTTATACAAACATGCTGTTTCTTTAAGAAACAATGTCAAAAAAATGGTGGGGTGGGTTACAATTTCCCACTGTTACAAAAACACCAAAAAAACAACAACAACCCACAAACAATACAGCCCTGCCCAGGGAGCTCAGTTGGTTGGTAGGGATGTGCAGGAGGCGGCTGGTTGATGTTTCTCTCTCATCAACGTTTCTGGCTCTCTATCTCCCTCCCTTCCTCTCTGTAAAAAATCAATAAAATATATTTAAAAAAAAAGAAAGAAAGAAATCAATGTTCAATCTCTTTCTCTCTCTCTCTCTCTCTCTCTCTCTCTCTCTCTCTCTTTCTCTCTCTCTCTCAAAAATTGATAAAAACATATTCTTGGTTGAGGATTAAATAAAATAATTCAATTAAAAAGTGGGCAGCCCTAGCTGGTTTGGCTCAGTAGATAGAGTGTTGGCCTGTGGACTGAAGAATCCCAGATTCGATTCCAGTTGGAGGCTGAATCCCTGGACTTGGTCTGGGCACATGTGGGAGGCAACCAATTGACATGTCTCTCTCACATCAATGTTTTTCTGTTGTTTCTCCCCTTCTTTCCACTCTCTCTAAAAATCAATGGAAAAAAATATCCTCTGTGAGGATTAACAACAACAAAACACACACACAAAAACAGAACTGCCTTATGACCCAGCAATTCCATGTCTGAGAACACATCCAAAGAATGTATGCACCCTTAAATTCATTGCAGTGTTGTTTACCATATCCAAGATTTGGAAACAGTGTAAGTGCCCATGAATAAATGAGTGGATAAAAAAGTCGTGGTACTTTACCAACACTTATATTCTGTCTTGTTTTTGTTCTATAATAGCATCCTAGTAGAAGTAAAATGGTACAGTATCCCATTATTGTTTTAATTTGCATTTCCCTAATGGCTAGTGATCTTTTCATGTGCTTATTGGCTATTCGTATATTTTCCTTTGCCCTTTCTTGAATTGGGTTGTGCGTTGGAGTTCTTTATATTACAATATATATCTTCATATATTTTGGACATTAATTCCTAATCTGGTATATGATTTCCAAATATTTTCTTCCATTCTGTGAGTTGTTCTGCCTCTCTCTCTCTCTCTCTCTCTTTTTAAAAATATATTTTATTGATTTTTTTACAGAGAGGAAGGGAGAGAGATAGAGAGCTAGAAATGTCGATGAGAGAGAAACATCGACCAGCTGCCTCCTGCACACCCCCTACCGGGGATGTGCCCGCAACCAATGTACATGCCCTTGACTGGAATCGAACCCAGGAACTTTCAGTCTGCAGACCGACGCTCTATCCACTGAGCCAAATCTGTTTCGGCTCCTGCCACTCTCTTGATACTACCCTTTAGTGCATGAAAGTTTTCAATTTTGATAAAATCGGATTCATCTGGATTTTTTCTTTTGTTGTCTAAACTTTTGGAGTCATATCTAAGAAAAAATTACCAAATTCAATGTCCTGAAGCTCTGCTACTATAGAAAAATCCGTCCTATTTGGATATGGAATCTTCTATGTTTTCTTCTAAGAAATTTATAGTTTTAGATCTTATGATTTGGTCTTCAATCCTTTTTTAGTTAATTTTTGTATATTATATAATGTTAAGGTACAGGGTGGGGAAAAAGTGGGCTAACAGTTGTGAATATTCAAAATACAGAGTTTAGCCAAAACCGGTTTGGCTCAGTGGATAGTGCGTCAGCCTGCGGACTGAAGGTCCCGGGTTCGATTCCAGTCAAGGGCACATACTCTGGTTGCCGGCACATCCTCAGTGTGCAGGAGACAGCTGATTGATGTTTCTCTCTCATTGATGTTTCTAGCTCTCTCTCTCCCTTTCTCTCTGTAAAAAAGCAATAAAATATATTTTTTTAAAAATACAGAGTTTATACTTGTGTTACTATTTATTGATTATTGTATTACTAGTGGCCTGGTGCACAAAATTTGTACACAGGGTGGCGGGGAGGGGAGTATCCCTCAGCCCAGCCTGCACCCTCTCCAATCTGGGACCCCTCAAGAGATGTCCAACTGCCGATTTAGGCCCAATCCTTCTCACAATCAAGGACTGCTGGCTCCTAACTGCTCACCTGCTTGCTGGTCTGATTGCCCCCAACTGCCCCTCCTGCGAGCCTGATCACCCCCACCTGCCCTTCCCTGCCAGCTTTATTGCCTTCAAATTCCCCCCCTCCCCTGGCCTGCTCACCCCCAACTGCCCTCCCCTGTCGGCTTGATTGCCCCTATCTGCCTCTGCCTCGGCCCCACCACTATGGCTTTGTCCAGAAGGACGTCCAGAAGGTCTCCCGAAAGGTGTCCCAGTCTAATTATCATATCACCCTTTTATTAGTATAGATTTTCTATATAAATAACTATAAACCTGCTTTTGCCCCATCCTGTATATTGTGTAAAGTGAGAGTCAACTTTATTCTTTTTTGAGCACCACTTGTTGAAAAGACTGTCTTTTTCTTTTTTCTATTGAATATTCTTGGTGAGTTTGTAAAAAAATCATGTGATCATCTATGCAAGGGTTTATTTCTGGGGTCTCTATTCTATTCCATTGGTCTATGTATCTGCCTTTATGCCAATAGCACTGTTTTGATTACTATAGCTTTGTAATAAGTTTAAAAAAATATTTATTTATTAAATTGATTGGGATGAGGCCGGGAGGAGCCAGGCCCAGAGCAGCAGCAGCCAGTTCGGGAGCGGCAGTGGCCAGACCCGGAGCAGCTGGTTGTGGAACGAACCAGAGCAACAGAGGCCAGGCCGGGAGCAGCCAGGCCCAGAACAGCTCGCTCCTCGCCTGCCCCTGCCCCAAGGCTGCCTCTCAGACATGGCTGGAAACTTTTGGGGGAACTTGAGGGTCTGCTGAATCAAGTGATAAAGGCTTCGATCTGGATGTGTTGAGTTAGTATAGCGCTGGGGTGTTGATCTGTGAGTGCCTTCTGTGGGGTCTGGATGAGGTTGGTTGATCTATTTGGAAATGTCTTTTGTGTGAAGTGTATTCTTGGGCATGTGGAGGTATTATTGATTTGAGAAAATGCTAAGTAACTGATTTACTATTTGAAAAATTTAAAGTTCTGAAAGTTTAAGGTCTCTTTCCAAAAAGAGGTTTTATAGCTAACACCTTAATTTTAATGGAGAAAGGGGGAAGACAAGCCCTTCCCACCCAGAACAGGTAATCCAATTCCAACCAGCAGCTACGTTTAAACGATGTGTCCATTTACACTTGAATGGCTACACCTTTTGATAGCCTAAGGGCAAGTTTACATGTAAACAAGTTTGCTTCTCAATTCCCAGGGCAGAAAAAAAACAAAGTTTAAAATTATTAGATTTTAAAATTTATTCTTTAAAGTGTAAAAGTTTATTAATTAAAAAACAACAACAAAAAAAGGAAATTGAAAAACCTGATGAACAATATTAGCTGTTGATTGTAGTAGAGTTGGCGATATGGGAGGGGAGTGGACTGACTATTCTCGGGGAAAGGGGGAGTGGTGGATGAAAGGGGTAAAAGACTGAACATAAACTGTGCACCTATGGATGAGGACAATGGGGGGTGGGGAGGGGGCGGAGGGTGGGGTGGGGACCTGGTGGAGGGGGGAAGAAATGAGGAACCTTTGTAATAATATGAACAATAAAGATTTATTTTAAAAAATAAAAACAAATAAATAAATATAATAAATAAATTGATTGGGATGGCATTGGTCAACATGAACATACAGGTGTGGGTTTTTATGCTATACGATCTGTATATTGCCCCTTGTGCCCACCTCCCAAAGTCAAGTCTTCTCCTGTCACCTTATATTAGGACCCCTTTTATAATAAGTTTTAAAATCAGGAAATGAGTATTTCAACTTTGTTCTTTTTCAAGATTGTTTTGGCTATCTGGGATCCTTTCAGATTCCATATCTAAATAGAATGAATTTTTCTATTTTTGAAAAAAAAATCATTGGACTTTTGATAGGGATTGTACTGAATCAGTAGATCACTTTAGCTAGTATTGATATCTTAACAATAATATGTCTTCCAGTCTATGAACATGGATGTCTTTTCATTTGTGTCTTCTTTAATTTGTTTTAGCACTGTCTTACAGTTCTCCATGTACAAGTCTTTTCCTCCTTAATTAGGTTTATTCCTAAGTATTTTATTCTTTTTGATGCTATTGTAAATGGAATCGTTTTCTTAATTTTCTTTTTAGATTATTCAGTTAGCATATAAAAATGCAACTGATTTTTTGTGTGTTGGTTTCGTGTCCTGCAACGTTGCTGAAATTGTTTATTAGTTCTGACAAGTTTGTGTGAATCTTTAGAGTTTTCTACATATAAGATATAGAAAGTTTTACCTCTGCTTTTCTTTTTCTTATTTAATCTTCTCTGATTAGAATTTCCAATATTATATTGAATAGAAGTAGTGGATATGGACATTCTTGACTTGATCCTGATCTTAGAGGACAGGCTCCCAAGCTTCACTGTTGAGTGTGATGTTAGCTGTGGGTTTTACAAGTTTAGATAATTTCTTACTATTCCTAGTTGAGCATTTTTGTTTGTTTGTTTTGTTTTTATCATGAAAGGATATTGAATTATGTCCAATTGTCTTTTTGTATTCATTGAGATTATCATGGTTTTTCCCTCTTCATTCTGATAATTGCTGAATTACATTGATTTTTATGTTGAATCAACTTTGCATTCCAAGAATAAATCTCAGAGTCATGGTATGTAATTCCTTTTAATATATTACTGAATTTGGTTTTATTAGTATTTTGGATTTTTGCATCAATATTTGTAAGGGATATTGGTTTGTAGTTTTCTTATAATGTCTTTGTCTGGCTTTGGTATCAGGATAATGATAGTCTCATAGAATGAGTTAGGAATTGTTCACTCCTCAATTTTTCTGGAAGAGTTTAACAAGGATGGTGCTAATGTATACTGATAAAAGGATAATATGCATATTGGTCAGGACCCCCCACAGAAATGACTGAACAGCAGCCTTTGTGGGGCCACCAGGCTGGCAGGGAGGTCAGTGAGGAGCAACCAAATGACTGAACAGCAGGCTGCATGGGGTGACCAAACTGGCAGGGGGCCAGTGAGGGGTGACCAGGCCAGCAGAGGGGGGAAGTTGTGGGCGATCAGGCTGGCAGGGCGGGGGTGGGGGGTAATAATTGGGGACCACCAGGTTAACCTGGGGTTAGGGGTGACCAGGCCAGCAGGGGGGGCCAGGGGAAGTTGTGGGTGACTAGGATGGCGGGGGGGAGGCAGTTAGGGGTGATCAGGCAGGTAGGCAGGTGAACAGTTAAAAGCCAGCGGTCCCAGATTGTGAGAGGGGTGTCCCGAATTGGAGAGAGTGCAGGCTGGGTTGAGGGGACCCCCCCTTCACCCCGTGCATGAATTTTGTGCACCGGGCCTCTAGTCTATATATACAAAAGGCTAGTATGCTAAGTGTCCCTCCATTTGATTGGTCTTTATGATGCACACTGACCACCAGGGGGCAGACGCTCAATGCAGGATCTGCCGAGCTGCAGTGCCTTGGCAGCAGTGGTTCTCTCAAAACCAGAGAGGAGGGAGCCTGAATCCTCGAGGGGCCAAGCAATTCCACCTTTGGCAATGAGTTATGTTGTTGCTGGAGCACTGTTGCTCCCGAATCTGGTTTACTGCACACCTGTGTTTGCGTTCCACACCCTGTAGGACAGCAACTTTGAAGAGTGCCCTCTCGCACTCCGGGACCCCACAGCGGGATGTTGGAGAGCTGGTTTGAGCCCAATCCCCACAGGCCAGGCTGAGGGACCCCACCTGCCAGAGGCATCCTGCTCACTCATTCCACAGACACTTTTCAAACCATGGTGCCACCCCAGGCATGGCTGGCTGGGGAGGGACTGAGGGAGGTGGGCTCCAGGATGTGCCTACCCCAGTGGTTCTCAACTTTTTTTTTTTTTTTTCATTTTAAGTTTTTAATGAAAGTTGTATATAAGATTACTTTATTCCTGCATCTTCTCAAGTGTTTCTTCCTTGTATTTTCCCTTTTCCTTTCCTACTTGGCAAGATTTGGCTTTACGTTCAAGGATCTTTTTACGGGCTTTGTCCAGCTTTAGTCTAGTGATTACCACCTTGCTGGGGTGAATGCCCACATGCACAGTTGTGCCGTTAACTTTCTCCTGCTGCACTCGTTCAATGTAGATGACATATTTCTTCCTGTAAACCTGGACTACTTTGCCAATTTGCTGCCCTTTGTAATGTTCTCGAACAACCTGAACTTCATCGTCCTTTCGGATGGGCATGGACTGAACATTGTACTTCTGCCTCAGCTCTTTGGAAAGAGATGACGACATAATCTTCCTTCGAATGTAGGAAGGTGCATTGAAATGCTTTTTATGGTTCTTGCTCCGGTCAGAAGTCACAAAGGGATTGAACTTCATTTTGACCGCTGGCGCTCCTACGATGGCCGCAAGAGGGAAGAGCGGTTCTCAACTTTTTTAATGCCGCAACCCTTTATTTTTATTTTATTTATTTATTATTTTTTTTAATCCAAACTCACATTCTCAACTTTATTCACCATCACAGCGATGGCCCTTCTATACAGTAGAGAAGGGGACCCACCGGAGGTGGGACAGTATTGGCCTGATTGACCGTCAGTGAAGGTTACGAGGCTGACCAGAGACTGGCAGCCACAAGTCAAGGGAGCCAGGGGACGGCCCTCCCAAGTCTTATCAGGACCTGGAGCAGGTTCCAGAGCCCCAGGGGCTAACAGTACAATTCCCAGAAGCCACGGTCTGCAAGCCAGCAAGGAGCACCCAAGGCACCAGCGCGGCCTAGAGAGCAAGGGTGTCCTTGATGAGCCTGCGCATGGTGGTGGTGACCGAGGTGCCCAGGGCATCGGTGATCTGGAAGGAGATCTTGTAGAGGTAGGGCTGCACGTCCCGCAAGCCCGTGTCGAACACGTTGTCCACCTCCGACTGCATGGGCATCTTGGGCAGGTACTCATGCTGGTTCATCACCTCCACGATGTTGATGACCTTCTCACAGAGCTTCTCGCCCACCTTCTCCCGGCAGATATGCCGCTCCTGCTCCGTGGCCAGGGCCACCACGTGCACCTTGCCTGTCCACACTTCCCAGGGGATGCACTCGTCTGAGAAAGGCCAGCGAGACTTCTTCTTCTGGTAGAACTCCAAGGACATCTGCCCTAGCCCGTCGCCACCTGAGTTGCGCAGTGCATCCTTGAATTCCCCAACCACCTTGCGCAGGGCCCGGTCCAGCTCGTCAGAGGAGACCCGCACGTAGGTGAAGTCGATGAAGTCGCAGTCGACATCCTGGGTGCCCACGGTGCCGATGGAGTAGGTGCCCTCCTTCTTGTAGTGGAACTTGCCTGTGCTGCGATGCAGGAGCACCGTGTGCAGCACGGCCAGCATGGCCTCCTCCACCTGCCGCCCCTCCACCGACACCTCCAGCACCTCCGAGCGGCAGTTCATCCTTCGGCCAGTGGCCCACCACAGGGCGGGGACAGGAGTAGAGACAGGGAGCTTCACCCCACACAGGGGCTGCCCGATGCGTTCTGAGTCAGGCTGGAGCCCAGGGCGTCGCTCAGGCTCGGACCGTCCCCTTCCACCTACACCCGGTGAGATCTCCGCAGGTCCGACCCGCCGCAAGAGAAGGACTCCCCGGACCCGCGGCCCGGACGCGCAGCGACTCCACGCGCCGCAGCGCCCGACCACCTAATGCCGCAACCCTTTAATATAGTTCCTCATGTTGTGGTGACTCCAACCATAAAATTATTTTCGTTGCTACTTCATAACTGTAATTTTGCTACTGTTAGTGAATCCTAATGTAAATATCTGTGTTTTCCGATGGTCTTAGGTGACCCTGCTAGTGACCCACAGGTTGAGAACTGCTGCTGTAGAGCACTTTCTAATTAATTTCCTTTCAATGTACTTGAATCTGTGGACTAGGTCACTAGTTCTTATATAAATGTTTGATAGAATTTATCAGTGAAGCTATCTGGTTCAGGGCTTTTCCTTGTTTGAATCTTTTTATTACTAATCCAGTTTATTAGTGAGAATATTTTGAACATATGAATATATTTGAAAAATATATTAATATTTTCTATTTTTCAGGATCAAATTTCGGTAAATTGTGTGTTTCTAGAAATTTATCTATTTAATCTATGGCTTCCAATTTGCTGGCATGCAGTTCTTCATAGCATTCTTTTATAATCTTTTTTTATTTCTGTGTAATCTAATTTTTATTTGTAATTTTATTTTTCTCTACTTTTATTTAAGTCAGTCTAGCTTGAGATTTGTCAATTTTGTTGATTTTTTCAAAGAACTAACTTTTGGTTTTATTGTGTGTTTTTAAAATTATTTTTCTATTCTCTTTTATTTATCTCTGCTCAAATCTTTATTATTTTCTTCCTTCTACTAGCTTTGGGTTAGGTTTATAATCTTTGTTTCTAGTTCCTTCAGGTGTAAAACTAGGTTATTGACTTGAGATCTTTCTTTTTTTAAATTTATAGCTATAAATTTCAACCTTACTACTGCTGTTGCTACATCCATGAGTTTTCATATGTTGTGTTTCCTTTTTTATTTGTCTCAAGGTATTTTCTAATTTCCCTTGTGATTTTTCTTTAATCTAATGATTCTTTAAGGGTGTGTTCAGTTTGTGAATTTTCCATTTTTCCTTCTGTTATTCATTTCTAGTTTTATTTCATTGTGATCTAAAAAGATACTTTGTCTGAATTCAACATTTTAAAATATATTTCCCTGGCTGGTATGGCTCAGTTGGTTGAGCATCATCTTGTACAGAAAGGTTGCTGGTTCGATTCCTTGTCAGGGCACCAAGAAAAATAAATAAGTAAAATATATTAACAAAACACACGTTAATATATATTAAGACTTGTGGCCTAATGTATGGTCTCTCCGTGGAATTATTTATGTGCACTTAAAAAAATGTATTGTTAGGTGGAGTGTTTTGCCTCCATATTGTAATTTGCCTTTAACTCCCTACTGTCAATCAAGACTTCATAGAATATCTTTGTTTTTAATATATTTTATTGATTTTTTACAGAGAGGAATGGAGAGAGATAGAGAGCTAGAAACGTCGATGAGAGAGAAACATCGACCAGCTGCTTCTTGCACATCCCCTACCGGGGATGTGCCTGCAACCAACGTACATGCCCCTGACCAGAATTGAACCTGGGACCTTTCAATGCACAGACCGACGCTCTACCACTGAGCCAAACCAGCTTCGGCAAGACTTTATAGAATATCTTTATACTCATCCCTTTTTAGATTTGCGCAAACTACCCATTTGCTGAATTGCTGAGCTCTGAATAAGCCTATATTGTTATCAAGAATGGCTGTGCCATTCACACACTCACCAGCAATGCCTGAGTCTTCCTATGTTGCCATATCTCTACCAACATCTTTCTACTTTTTACACTGATAGTGTGTAAAGTGGTGGTTCTCAACCAGGAGCAATTTTGCTCCTCAGGAGACCATTGGCAATGTCTAAAGACACCTTTGGTTGTTACAACTGGTAGTCTCCTGGATCCAACATATAGGAAATAGGCCTCTGAGATCCATCTTCAGCACAGCCACCTTTTAATGGAAACGGTTAACTGAATTTTCCCAGGGCAAACAGAATATAGGGAGCAGGGAAGATGGTGTAAGAACCAAAAACTGTGTACGTGACCAGCAGCACATTTTCCAGGAAGGTCCACCTAGACAAAAGATAGTGAAGACAACTAGAAAAGGCCTCAGCCCATTTTTTAGAATAATCCAATAGGAGACAATAAGACGTAGGCCACCTATGAGGGAAACTATTAACCCCCTACTACTAGCCAATGAGGAGCTGGAGGAGGGACTCTCGCACCCTGGAGGTAAAAAGCCTGTGATTGCTGCTCTGTGTGTGTCTGTTCAACTGGACACCCACTCTTTGAAGACCCTATTAAAGTCTCGTTTTCCCCAGCTGTCATGACCACATTCTGAACCTGGAGGTCACGGATTGATTCTGGGCCTGATCCCCAGAGGGTGGCATGCAGGAGGCAGCTGATCAATGACTCTCTCTTATCATTGATGTTTCTCTCTCCTTCTCTCTGAAATCAATAAAAATATATTTTATTATTTTTTTCTTTTAAAAAAATATATTTTATTGATTTTTTTACAGGGATGAAGAGAGAGGGATAGAGAGCTAGGAACATCAATGAGAGAGAAACATCAACCAGCTGCCTCCTGCACACCCACACTGGGAATGTGCCCGCAACCAAGGAACATGCCCTTGATCGGAGTCAAACCTGGGACCCTTCTGTCCGCAGGTCGACGCTCTATCCACTGGGCCAAACCAGTTTCAGCAATAAAAAATATATTTAAAAAAAAGGGAAAAAGTCTTGTTTTTGGCATACTTCATGTCTCCAAGTGTGTTATTTGAATTCAGACAGGTGATCATTTCTCACAAGTGGATAAGATCAGAGATGCTGCTAACCATTTTACAATGCACAGAAGAGCCCCCCAACAAGGCATTATCTGACCCAAAATGTCAATAATGCAATATTGAAAATGCCTGTTTCCAAGCTTATTGGTATTTTTTATTTACATTGTTATAATTACTAATGATTTTCAGCATTTATTTGTATGTATTTTGGCTTTTTGGTTCCCACTTCTATACATTTTCCATGTATTGTCTTTGTTGATTTTTTTTTTATTGACGTAGCTGTCCTTTGCTTGATTTGCAGTAGTTCTTTGTATATTTTACCTATTAATTTCTTATAAATTTTAGGGAGTTCATATATCTTCTCCCTTCTGTCAGCCCCTGTGGAGGATTAAGTTGGCCGCAGATTCTTTGGCAGTTCTCCCATCAAGAGGTGGAAGTCTATGCCCCTTCCTTTGGAATGGAAAGCCTATATTCCCAGGCTTTGTAACTACTTTGACCAGCTCCCACTTCCTGTCTTGTGGAGCAATCCTTGGAGCCTGTGCTACTAAATAGGAAATTTAATTACCTGATGGCAAGATGCCCCGGCCAGCGGGACAGCAACGTGGGAGCGAGGAGACACCTGGAAGGGAATGAGGGAGGACAGGAGACATGGAGAAATGGAGGCAAGACAGGGTTCTGATCAAGCCTTGAATTTTATTGTTGAAGCTGCAATATATATATCCAGGCTGTAAAGGGAGGTTGCTGTGGAGACATTCCAGGGCGGGGAGGCTTGTGTATCAGCAGAATGTGTCTGCAGGGGAGGATACAGCAGAGATTCTCCAGGGCAGGGCGAGTTATCACAACAGGTGTGCCTTGCTCAATGGCCAGATATGCTGCTAGGCATTTAGATTGTTTCTAGTTAACTGCCACACTGCAGCTTGTCACATGAGTTCTGGTAAGTCAGAAACTCAGTGTCTAAGATGGAGGTGTCTTTTAAGATGTAGTCACTAATTCTTTTTCGGCTCCCGACAGCGAGACCCTACAGAGAGGCCCTGACACTATAAAGAGAGGAGAAGGATCCAGATGAATCCAGCCTTTCAGTCATCCTCTCCAAGGCATCAGGAATTGGAGTTAAGTTGAATACCACCCAGGGACCCCAATCAATGCCATGAGGAGCTGAAAAATTGCCCAACTGAGCCCTGCGCTGCAAATAGTAAAATCTAATAAAATGATTGTTGTTTTGTTATTGTGGTTTTAAAGTCTTGACCATTCTAACGCGTGTTCCACATGACACTCGTGTACCCTGATGTGGCTCTGTAAGCCCTTAGGGGGCCCGCGGTGGGAAAGGAGCTGGGACACCAGAGACCATGCCCACTTGACATTTCTAGGTCTAGAGAGATTGGCAGCCAAGTGTCATTTTAATAAAAATTTATTTTTTTAAAAAAAGAAAAAAATGATTGTTGTTTTAAGCTATTAAATATTAAGATAGTTTAATATGTAGGAATTGATAACCAGAACAGTATTCTATAAACTTGTGTCCTATAAACTTACTGAATGCATTAGTAGTTCTAATAGTTTGTCTGTGGATTATGTGGCAGTTGTTCTGGCAGATGATTATATAATTTACAAATAATGGCAGTTTCACCTCTTCTCTTCCAATTCTTACATTTTATTTCTCTTCTATTGTGGTATCAGCTAGAACTTTTCATAGCAAGTTAAATATTGGTAGTGATAGGGATAAAATGAGCCATTGAAATTTTCTTTGGTAAATATAATGATTGCTTTAGATTTTTGTAATATAATGTGTACCAAGCTAAGGAAACTCCCTAGTATTCCTGGATTGTTAACAGGACAGGGATTGTTTTCACCCTGTAAATATGGTGGCAGAGCCATATTTAATTTAAAATAACTATAAGATTTATTTTCTTATTAAAGGCCCGGTGCACAATACTCATGCATGGTGGAGGGGATGTCCCTCAGCCCAGCTTGCACCCTCTCCAATCTGGGATCCCTCAAAGGATGTCCAACTGCTGGTTTACAGGGATCGGGCCTAAACCAGCAGTAGGACATCCCTCTCGCAATCTGGGACTACTGGCTCCTAACCTCTCACCTGCCTGCCTGCCTGCCTGCCTGATTGCCCCTAACCACTCTGCCTGCTCACCCCTAACTGCTCCCCTGCTGGCCTGCTCACTCCAAACCCCTCTCTCCCACCACTGTCTTGATCACTTCCAACTGATCCCCACTGATGGCTTGCTCACCCCCAACTGGTTCCCCTGCTAGTCTGCTTACCCCCAATGGCCCCACCCCCCACCAGCCTGATCACCCACAAGTGCTGTCCCATCCTGGCCTGATCAACCACAACTGTCCCTTTTGGCCTCTAACCACCTCTACCTTGGCCCCACCACCATGGCTTTGTCCAGAAGAATGTCCGGAAGGTCTCCTGGAAGGTCTCCCAATCTAATTATCATATTACCTTTTATTAGTATAAATACTGTTAATGTAATAAATTACATTGAGATTTTTTTCAATATTGCTAGCCTTGCCATGGAACACTTTACTTTGAGTGATAACTAAAATAATGAGTTAACAGCTACCCTGTTTCCCCGAAAATAGGACAGTATCTTACATTAATTTTTGCTCTCGAAGATGCGCTAGGTCTTATTTTCAGGGGATGTCTTATTTTTCCATGAAGAAGAATACGGTACACATTTATTGTTAAATGAAAATAAAGAGAATTTATTACCTGTATATGGTACGGTAGTAACAATAGTTGTCAACACAAACCAGACAAACTGTGAATCCTACAGTATCAAGAATTTACTCATTTATTCAATGATAATCATGTCATCATCTTCTGGAACATCATCATAACAATCCAATTCCTGAATTTCCTGGTGAATTTCTTGTGAATCCATTTCTTTCACAATCAGTGGATCAAATCTCTCATGTTTAGCCTAGGGGGGCCTTATTTTCAGGGGGATGCCTTATATTTCACTCAGAAGGAAACCTGTAAGTAGGTCTTATTTTCGGAGGATGTCTTATTTTCGGGGAAACATGGTAGTTATTTCTACCCAATCAGCCATTACTCCATTATCTTTTAAAAATCTTCATTGTTGAAAATATTATATATGTCCCCCATTTCCCCTTATTGATCTCTTCTGACCTGACACCACCCCACACCCCAAGCTTTCACCATCCTATTGTCTATGTCCATGGTTATGCACATATGCATACAAATTTTTTGGTTGATCTCTTTCTACTCACCCATCCTCCTCTGCCTTCCTCTGAGATTCTGCAATGTGTTCTGTGCTTCTATGTTTCTGGATCTATTTTGTTCATCAGTTTATTTTGTTTATTGGATTTCATATATGAGTGAGATCATGTGATATTTGCCTTTCTCTGACTGGCTTATTTCGCTTAGCATAATACTCTCCAGGTCCTTCCATATTGTCTCAAAGGTTAAGAGATCCTTCTTTTTTACTACTGCATAGTTTTTCATGGTGCAAATGTACCACAGTTTTTTATCCACTCATCTACTGGTAGGCACTTGGGCTGTTTCCAGATCTTACTATTGGAAATTGTGCTGCTATGAACATAGGGGTGCATACATTCTTTCTGATTGGTATTTTGGATTTCTTAGCATGTTTTTCTAGAGGTGGAATCACTGGGTCAATGACATTTTCATATTTATTGATGTTTTTTTAGGAAACTCCATCATTGTTTTCATAATGACTGCTCCAGTATACATTCCCACCAGCAATGTACTAGGGTTCCCTTTTCTCCACATCTTTACCAGTATTTGTTATTTATTGATTTGTTGATGCTAGCCATTCTGACTGGTGTAAAGTGATACCTCATTGTTGTTTTAATTTACATCTCTCTGATGATCAGAGACTGTGAGCATTTTTTTCATATGTCCCTTAGCCATCTGTATGTCCACTTTGGAGAAGTGTCTATTTAGGTCCTTTGCCCATTTTTTAATTGTATTGTTTACCTTCCTTTTGTTAAGTTTTATGAGTTCCTTACACAATACATTTTGGATATTAACCCTTTATCAGATATATCATTGCTAAATATGTTCTCCCATACAGTGGGCTCCCTTTTTGTTTTGTTGATGGTTTCTTTTGCTTTGCAGAAGCTTTTATATATAGTCCCATTTGTTTATTTTTGCCCTAGTTTCCTTCGCCTTAGTAGATGCATCAATAAACATATTGCTATGAGAGATGACTGAGATTTTGCTGCCTACGGTTTCTTCTAGAATTTTTATGGTATCCCAACTTACATTTAAGTCTTTTATCATTTTGAGTTTATCTGTGTATGGTGCAAGTTGGTGGTCTAGTTTCTTTTTTTTCTTTTTTTCTTTTTTTGCATGTATCTGTCCAATTTTCCCAATATCATTTATTGAAGGGAATGTCTTGTCTCCATTGTATGTTCTTGCCTCACTCCATTATCTTTTTTAAAAATGTATTTTTATTTATTTCAGAGAGAAAAAAAAAAGGAGAGAGAGAGAGATAGAAATACCAATGACGAGAGAGAATCATTGATCAGCTGCCCCCTGTACACTCCATACTGGGAATGGAGCCTACAAACCGAGCATGTGCCCTGACCAGGAATTGAACCATGACCTCCTGGTTCATAGGTCAATGCTCAATCACTGAGCCATGAAAGCTGAGCCACTCCATTTTCCCCCCACTCCATTATCTTTTTTTATTAATGCTGAGAAATCTGCTGTCAATCTAGTTGTAATTAATTCATAATTAATATATCTTTTTAACTTCATGCATTTTAAGATTTTTCTCATTATCCTTATTGTTTTGAATTGTCACAGTGATATTTTTAGGTGTATATTTAGTTTTATTTATAATGCCCAGTATCTGAGAACTCACATCTCTCTTCAATTCTGGGAAATCTCTTCAAATAATGCTTTATCATTTTTTCCCATGAATTCTTCTAAAACACCCCTTTGGATATACATTGGAGTCTTTCATTCTTTCTTCCATGTATCTTAATTGTTCTGATTTTTAAAAAATATATTTTTCCCCAACTTGCTGCATTCTGAGTGAATTCCTGAGCTATCTTTAAATTTATAAATGTGCAAATTTGTCCCTTATGGCATTTATAACATCAACTAATCTCTGATATATTTAAAAAGTTCTTTTTCATATCCATGTTTTTAAATCTCTGCTTTTTATTTAATATTTATTGCTCTTTTCAAATTATTTATAATATATTTTATTGATTTTTTACAGAAAGGAAGAGAGAGGGATAGAGAGTTAGAAACATCGATGAGAGAGAATCATCGATCAGCTGCCTCCTGCACACCCCCTACTGGGGATGTGCCAGCAACCCAGGTACATGTCCTTGACCGGAATCGAACCCGGAACCTTTCAGTCTGCAGTCCGACACTCTATCTACTGAGCCAAACTGGTTTCGGCTGCTCTTTTCAAATTAAGTTATTCCTTAATTTTTCTTTTTGTTGATTTTATTGTTGCCTGTTTTGTTTTTCAAAGTAGGTCAAATAATTCCTTGATTTCTGGTTTTGACAACTGTGTGAAGTTGTATAATATATAATATTAAAAATAAGAATGAGTGGTTAAGATACATAACATTCACCAATATATGGAACACATTAGGAGGAGAAAATATTGAGACTGAGGATTATAAATACAGTTGTAGGTATGTTGAATTTGTGAGCCTTAGGGAATTCAAGTGGACATATTTAAAAAGTAGTTAGATATGTAATTTCAGTTTTCCTGGTGACACACCTGGTATAAATTTAGAATATGCAAGCACACAGGTGAGAGTGAAGGTATGGGAGTTGATAGGATAATCTGGGCTTATCAAAAAGAAGGGCATGGATTGGCGCACAGCAGGTGCTCAGTGAACGCTTGCCGAGTAACTGAATTGGTCCTGAATAATCGACTCGCTGCCCACTACACCCCTGCCCTGCGTTAACTGAGCCGCAAGGCAGAGGGACTAACGAGAATGAAATGAAATCCTCGGTGTTTCTGAGGCTGTTTAAGGCCCCGCCCTGTGGGCAGATAAGCACGAAACACAGGATGAGCCATGACAGAGAGAGGAGACGAGGCCAGACAGGGGAGGAGAGAGAGGCAGCCAGTGCCAAGACCTGAGAAGATCAACAAGGTGTGGACCCGGGAGGCAGAGGTTTCTGGTGTGGCCACCAAACCTGTGTTGGTGCTGGATGTTAAGAGCAGGGTGTGCCCTGGCCAGAGTGGCTCAATGGATAGAACGTTGGCCTTAGGACTGGGGGTCCCAGGTTCCATTCCAGTCAAGGGCATGTACCAGGGTTGCGGGCACATCCCCAGTAAGGGGTGTGCAGGAGGCAGCTGACGGATATTTCTCTCTCATCGATTTTTCTAACTCTATCCTCCCTTCCTGTCTGTAAAAAATCAATAAAATATATTAAAATAAAATAAAAAGGAAAGGCCAACAGTAGAACCATTAGAAAGGCAAACTTAAATGATTCACAGAGAAAAATGAACTTATTGTTTTGTTTTTTTTTTTTTTTTTTTTTTTTTTACAGAGAGGCAGGGCAAGGGATAGAGAGCTGGAAACATTGATGAGAGAGAGAAACATCATTGATCAGCTGCCTCCTGCACATCCCATCTGCCAGAAACCAAGGTACATGCCCATGACCGGAATCGAACCCAGGACCTCTCAGTCCGCAGGCCGACACCCTATCCACTGAGCCACACCGGTTTCGGCAGAAAAATGAACTTATAAAAGACAGAAAAGTGGTCAGAAAGGTGGGAGAAAATGTAATTAGCACAATGTCACAGAAACAAAGAGAATGAAGTTTAAAGAAGGAAGAGGTAGGTAGTCAAATGGATTGTCAGAATGGTCCATTAGATTTAGCAAAACTTTCACTTTCACAAATAGCTTCAGGAAAGTGGTAGGTCAAAAGTAATTAGGGGACAGACTTTTTGACAGAGTAGAATAATAAGTTCATGTTTGATGCAATCCCTTTGTTCCTAATACATAGCAGTGGTAGAGTGTTTTAAAGTAGAAAAGATAGCCGAGACTGGTTTGGCTCAATGGATAGAGCGTCTGCTTGGGGACCGAAGGGACCCGGGTTTGATTCCAGTCAAGGGCATGTACCTTGGTTGCGGGTATATCCCCAGTAAGGGGTGTGCAGGAGGCAGCTGATCGATGACTCTCTCTCATTGATGTTTCTAGCTCTCTATCTCTCTCCCTTCCTCTCTGTACAAAATCAATAAAATATATTTTAAAAAAATAATAATAAATAAATAAAGTAGAAAAGATAAATAACAATATGGGCAAAATTAATAACAAAATGTTTAAATAAACAAAAACAAAATTCAGGAGGACGTGCATATCGGCCTCTCGGTCTAGAAGCAGACAGTGGCAGCTCAGAGTTTCACTTCTACAGACTAAAAGAGCTTGATCCAAGATGAAAGAAACCCGCTCATTACTTAAAGTCAGGAGGCTGTGATGGGATTTTTCCATTTGTGAAAGAAATATGGAAAAATCCTTTCCATCAAACTTCTGGCTTTGTTGAATAGAAACTCTGGGCTTAGTGAGGTGGGAAGACTCAGACATAGCATGATGATTATAAATTTACATAAGCTATCCTGGGCTCCATGACAGTATTCAGTATAATAGCAGGACAGCAGCCCCACTCATCATTATAAAACCTGGCTCAGAACTGGGGGGAAATGTAGAAAATGAAATGGAGATCAGAGTTAGAGAAAGAAAGAAAGAAAAACATTTATGCTAGATTGCCTATACAGGGCCACTTCTCATTAATTAAATCAGAAGTTTAGACTCACAGAAGTGAAATGAAAATGTTTTTAAAGATTAATATATTTTTTTAAGTTAAATAATAGAACCATTTGTTAATCAGTTATTCATTATAATTCTAAAACTTAACTTTTTTTTTATGGTGGGTCATTGAATTGGAAATTTTCCAGTCTTAGTTTTAGTAGGTATTTGCCGGATAATTTTGGACTACACCTGAGAGGCTTTTCTGATGCTGATCACCCAATTCCTTTTTATTGCCTTTGCGAGTCAGCTGAAGGCAATGCTTAACAGCAGGAAAATTCCAAATAACTTTGGGGACACTGTCTCTCCTCCCCCAACACATGAATAATTTCAGAGATGTACTAGGGCCTTTTATGTGTTGTTATCCAGAGTTCATTCAGATTTGTTGTTGGAACTGAGGGCCAAAATCAAAGAGGGAGAAGAGAGAGAAACTGGTATTCCTTGAAATCTGCTAAGAACTTTATTTTTTTTCTTCTTAATTTACTCCTTACAAAAAGTGTACATATCAACCCAACAGGTGTGGCTCAGTCTCTGAGATCGAACCAGGAGGTCATGGTTCAATTCCCAGTCAGGACACATGTATGGGTTTCAGGCTGGATCCCCAGTATGGGGGGTTTTAAGAGGTAGCCTATCAATGATTCTCTCTCATAATTAATGTTTCTATCTCTCTCTCCCTCTCCCTTCCTCTCCGAAATCAATAAAAACATTATCTTTTAAAAAGTGTATAGATCAGTACCCCATGTTATAAATGAAAGATCTAAAGCCCAGAAAGGTTAAGTGACTTACTAAATTTATATCACTCTGACTCTAATATCCTTTGAATAAATGGACCTGCTGTATTTTTCCAATAAAAAACACACATGAATATTCAAGCACAAGGCAGTTATCTGTTGCTGAATGACATTTTATTAGCTTAATAATTTGGGCCTGCCCTTAGTATTAATAAGCTTCAGCACTAGTCGAGAGAGTTTTAGTCACTGGTGGAGAAACGTTCCCGTTTTAAAAAATTCAATGAGAGAAAGGGCATCTACTTCTTGGAGGCTGCAGTGACAGCGGGCCTATCTTCACGAGTGATGGGAATGGTGCGCTCAGGGCCAGCGGCCTGTTTCCTTGGTCCATTCACACTGAGGACCCCATCAGATGACAGGGATGAAGTGATGGCAAGAGGGTCCACGTCTGCTGGGATCCGGTATTTCCTGTGGAACTCCCGGGAAATGAAACCGTGTTCATCCTAACCCAAGGGAACGAGGAAAGAGGCGGAGAGATGAGAACAGGAAAAAGTGGCACCTGCTTAGAACTCAGACATTCCCTTCCCCATCCCCTTTTAGGTGGGACCAATGTCATGGCAACATGAGAGAAAGTTTTTCTATTTGGGGCTAAGATGAAGTTGTCTTGGTGGTCACTCCTTTGACAAGAATCTGAGAAGTCTGAAACAGGTAAAGCCTCACAGCTCTCAAACCCTAAGGCATGGATATGCTTAGAGATATTTCCCAAAGATTTAGGTCAATGTTTGTCAGGACTACACGTTTTGGGATATCATCCGGCATGGAAGATCTAAGTGCCCGAGGAAGCTCAGATAGTGTTCTGACTCTTCAGGAATGTCCCAGAATGTTCTAGACCAAGAGGACTGATGCTATTAAAATAGGATTGTGACCCAAATCACAAAATGGAAACGGCGTGAGGACTTCAAACTAACACTGTTAATTGTACAAGGCTCTGAGTTATCACTAATTGGTTAAAAAACAAACAAACTTATTAAAACTCCCTCCTGGAAAGTAATGAGAAGCTAGCTATTCCATTCTTCAGAATTCTACTAAACGTCCTGAATCTCAGGTATTTATACAGACAGACTCTCAATGGATTTCTATCTGTGCACCAGGGTATTAGGAGATGAGGACAGCTCTGAAACTGAGGCAAACCAAGTAGTTCAATGTTAAGGTGGGCTAAAGAGAAGAGGATTCCTGAACATCAAAAAGTCCCAAACTCAAGTGCCTTCAGAGTGCATACAGTTAATGTAATTAGGTGTCCGACAGGCACTATGCCTGAATCAGTGCTACTCAACCTAGACCGTACATTACAATGACCAAGGGAGCTTTTTAAAATGCTGATGCCTGTGTCCCATCCCTAAGAATTCTGATTTAATTGGTCTGAGATGCGCCTTAGCACTGGAATATTTCTAAATTCCCCTTGTGATTCTAATGTGATCGCGGTTGAGAACCATTGGCTTAAATGGGGAGTGAACATCCCATCTATCCCATCTAAGGCAATCAAATAAAATTAAAGCAAACAACAAAGATCCCTTCTCCGGCCAAAACAATAACAATACCAGGGTTAGCCCTGTTTCCAGACCCTGATGGCTTAGGACTGGAATGTTGCCAGCCTCAGAGCTGGTGACAGTGTCTGGCACATAGTGTGTGCGAGTGAATGAACAGAAGAGAAAGCTACACACCTGGCGCTCTTCGTGTTTGCCGTGCACCTCAATCACATCTCCCAGCACCTTGACCTTGAGTTCTTCTGGGGAGAAGTGCTTCACATCCAGGTTGACGGAGAATCTGTCTTTCTCCAGACGCATCTAGTAACAGCAAGGTGGGAGAAAGGGGTCAGAGAAAACAATGGTCAGAATGTGGATTATTAGTGGAGTCTCATTCTGCTTTCTTCCCAGGCACTTTATCCTCCTCTTTTTGGCTAAACATCCTTTTTTGAATAAACATGGCTCTGTGGTTCAGGGGAGCCAACATAGTGGTACCCAAGGCACACCACTTGGTCATTAGATCCAAACTTTATTTACAGGGACAGGGAAGAAGACAGGCCATCCAGGAGACCAGTCGCAGGGATGGGTCTGGGCATGGCTTCTGCTGCCTCTCTGGCCCCAATGCCTGGCTTTGTCATTTGTCTGTGAGACAAAGGCCCCTTCTTCTTGCTCAGGTCTCTGCCAACTTTCCCACCCACTCAATCTGGAATGTTCTGCTGGCCCTGAGTATCCTTCCAAAGCCCTTGCTCACGCAGCTCCTGTTTACTCACACTTGGATATTTTTAAAACAGTTATCAGCGACAGCTTCTGTCAACCTTATGTGCTCACCCGTTTTCCCACCCTTTTAGGACAAGTAGGGGTCCCAAGACTGGGCAGACATTCTTTTCTCTCTAGGTTTGGACCCAGGCTAGTGCCTGACACTGCCCTGAGAAACTGGGGAAATCATAGAAAGAAATCGTGGTTGCTGTCTCCAGCTCCACGCTGTCGGGGTGAAAAGGGCTGGGGTAGCGCTGTCTCCTGGCTCTGAAACATGAAATGATACACGTTTTCAGGAGGATGAGAATTAGAAGTGGCAAGCAAAGGAGTCTGCAGGCAGCTCTTTCCTTGTAGATCTTTATGAACCAAGCCAGAAAGGGGCGTGCAGCTGAAAAGTTAGGGGATAAAAGATCATCTTCATAGCACACGGAAAAGATGTGGTAAGTGGGATACAGAGGAGCATCAAAGCCAAGCAGGTGACTGGGGGAGAAACTAGCAACCTCATCTTTCTTCACTGCAGGCTTCATAAGACACTTAGACACAGCATCCCCTCTGACCAGATTCAGACAGAGGGAAAGCAGAGCAGATGGAAATGTTTCCAGAAGGTTCCGGAAATTCTCCTGCCTGTGGAGGGAGACCTACCTCTGAGAGCCCGGTGTCAATCCAGCTGGGGGCCCGCAGGAATGAGGGTGGCCGAAGGTAGAAGGGGCTCAGGGAGGTGGAGGTGGGGAAGAGGTCAGACTCCAGCAGGTGCTCCCCGAAGAACTGGTCGAAGAGGCGGCTGGGCGAGTGGAAAGGGAAGAAGGGGCGGCGGATCCAGGGGTGGTGGATGGCGATGTCCATGGCCGCGGGTGGGTGTCGGGGTCGGCTGGCTGCTCGGCTCCTTCAGCTGCGGCTGCAGCCAGCCCCTTATATACTCAGTCCTGTGAAGCTTCTGGAATGATGATGTCAGGGGTTTTATTATCCCAGCTCACCGCCCCTTCACGCAGACTTGTGATCAGGGATTTGGCAGTGTGACACATACCCAGTACTCACTGAGCTAAGAAAAGAGAAATATAAACACGCCTGGCCCGTCCAGTGACTTGTCCTGGGCTTGTTTCCCTAGTTTTCTGTCCACACCCAGTGGCACCCTCCCCTCTCCCCTTGGGACTCGGCCAGGAATTCCAAGCAGGCAGGGGTGGCCCCTCCTCTCCAGCCCGCCCGCCAGGGGACTGGGGCCAGCAACTATCTTGGGCCTGGGCAGGAGCTGGAATCTTCCCTGGCTGGGCCCCAGGGACGTTAACTCCTTGTGGCCCCTGGCTTGGAGCAGTGATGGCATGCCAGCGGCAGGCAGCTGTGTGCTTCTCAAGGTTGACCTGGGCTCTGGCGGGGACCCCCGACATGAATCTGGGCACAAAGACCCCTCACCACAAACCACAGAAGGGGGGGATTCCTGCACCTTCCCCCTGTGAAGGGCCGCAGGTCATTAAATAAGGAGCTTTATGAGCAGGTGCAGGGCGCAGGGTGCCTGCGATAAACCGGGAGAAAGGCTGTGTGGGCACGGCTGGGAGGTCCCCCCGGGCTCTCCAGGACCCCCGTCAGCTCGCCCGCCCCCCTCACTCCCAGCCAGGACCCCCACCCCCCGGCGCCCGGACAGCTGCGGGGCGGCGGGCCGGGGTCGGGGCCCCCGGGGCGGCGGACTGGCTCCGGCCGCGCCCTCCGGCGGCCGCACTATTTTGGGTGCAGACCCGCCCCCCGCGGCCTCGGCAGCTGGAGGGTCGCGCCGCACCCCGGTGCAGGGCGCCTGTCCGTCGGCAGCCATGGAGGGCCGCTCGGTGCCCCACGCCCACCCGGCCACCGCCGAGTACGAGTTCGCCAACCCGAGCCGCCTGGGCGAGCAGCGCTTCGGAGAAGGTATGGCCCGGGCCCCCGCCGCCCGCGTCCTGGCCGGCCTCCCGGGGCGCTGGCCTGCGCCCCACGGGGCTTAGCTGAACCCCTGCCGGCTCCCGCCGCCTCCGGGCGGCTCTCTCCTCCCGGCTCCTGACCTCAGCCCAGGCCCTGGCACCTGCCCGTCCTCCCGGAGCGCCTTCCTGTCCCCTGTCCACCCGGGTCAGCTTGGGCTCCTCCACCCGCATCTCATTTCCTTCCTCAATCCCTCTCCCACCTGCCTCCTTCCAGCCCTGGGCCCCCTCCCTACCCTCCCCTCCTCCTCCTGACCCTCCACCGACTCCCCCTGGATCTGGATCTAGGTCTCCATCACCCCTACTCTCCTCACTCCCCCTCATCCTGCCTCCTTCCAACCCTGAGCCCCCTCCCTGCCCTCCCCTGCTTCCCCCGACCCCCCACCGGCTCTCCCTGGTTCTCAGGTCTCCATCACCCCTGTCCTCCTCACTCCCCCTCACCCGCCTCTTCCTCCTCTCTGCCCCCTCTCTCCCCTCCCCTGCTTCTCCTGACCCCCACGGGCTCTCCCTGGTTCTAGGTCTCCATCACCCCTGTTCCCCCTCACATTCCCTCATCCTGCCTCCTTCCAGCCCTGAGCCCCCTCTCTCCCCTCTCTTCACCTCCCCTGCTTCCCCCCGACCCCACCGGCTCTCCCTGGTTCTAGGTCTCCATCACCCCTGTCCCCCTCACTCCCCCTCACCCGCCTCTTCCTCCTCTCTGCCCCAGGCCTCCTGCCGGAAGAGATCCTGACCCCCACCCTCTACCACGGCTACTACGTGCGGCCCCGGGCCACGGGAGCCGGGGAGGGCGGCAGGGCGGGGGCGTCCGAGCTCCGGCTCAGCGAGGGCAAGTTCCAGGTGTTCCTGGACGTGAGCCACTTCACCCCCGACGAGGTGACCGTGAGGACTGTGGACAACCTGCTGGAGGTGTCCGCCCGGCACCCGCAGCGCCTGGACCGCCACGGCTTCGTGTCCCGGGAGTTCTGCCGCACCTACGTCCTGCCCGCCGACGTGGACCCCTGGCGGGTCCGCGCCGCGCTCTCCCACGACGGCATCCTCAGCCTGGAGGCGCCCCGGGGGGGCCGGCATTTGGACACAGAGGTCAATGAGGTCTACATCTCCCTCCTCCCGCCGCCTCCGGATCCGGAGGAAGCGGAGGAGGCAGCCCCGGCGGGGCCCTGAGGGCCTCAGACCCAGCACCCAGGCCTGCCTACCCCCGGGGTGATACGGCAGCTGCCACCACCCCAGAGAGAGCAGCGGCCTGGGGAGAAGGGAAAAGTGCATGGGCCACAGTGTGTGGTTTGGTCCCGTGGGACGTGTCCTAGCCTTTGGTTTAGTTCTAGGTAGAGGTGAATAAACCCAAATCTCAGGGCCTTGTTTGTGCTGCTTCCTATTCTCTGGCCTGGAGGATGGGGGGGGGGGGGGGGGGGGGGGGGGGGGGAGGGTAAAGGGGGAAGGAGAGCATAGCTAGAAAAAACACTCCTCCGTTAGATGCGCTCAACATTACAGAACCTCCAGCTCGGAGGCTGAGATCACACCAAAGCTGACACTGGCTCCAGACCAAATTCCGAGCCATAACTTTCTCACAGCGCAACAAAAGAGAGTGATCCTGGGAGGGAAAAGGGATATGCCATCCAAACAACCACCCGGCACTGTCTGAGCTGGTGATTAGAGACACAAAACAAGGGTCTCCAGACTGTCTGGCCTGTTTAGGGTAGGGATTGGGAAAGCTGGTTTTGGCTGTAGAAAGTTGCCTAAAGCCCTGTTTTCCCATACTAAGGTCTGTCCACTGATAATGGTCTCTGATTCTGAGGAAACAAGTATGTATTTGCAGGGGCACAGACATGAAAACCTCTGCTATTATACCCAAACCCGGTAATCTCCGTCTGCAGATGGGGAGGCCCGTGAGAGGAAGCATTTGCCTCATGTCTTGGAACATCCCAGAGCCATGGTCGGCAAACTGCGGCTCGAGAGCCACATGCGGTTCTTTGGCCCCTTGAGTGTGGCTCTTTCACCATGGCCTGGGCAAGTTTATTTTGAAGAAGTGGCATTAGAAGAAGTTTGAGTTTAAAAATTTTTGCTCTCAAAAGAAATTTCAATTGTTGTACTGTTGATATTTGGCTCTGTTGACTAATGAGTTTGTGACCACTGTCCCAGAGGAATCACTGCAACACCCAACAGAATTCAAGACTAAATGCAAGGGGTCTAGGGCTACTGGTGTGAGCTTGATGGTGAGGGAGATGTCCTCTGGTAGTAGAGTTATTATTAGAAATACTAGAGGCCTGGTGCATGAAATTCATGCACCGGTAGGGTTTCTAGGCCTGGCCAGCGATCAGGGACAATCGGGGGCCTTCCTCTGTTCCACACTACCCCCTGGTGGTTAACACACATCATAGTGAGCGGTCAAACTCCTGAAGGAACAATTTGCATATTGGCCTTTTATTATATAGGATGGTGTGTGCATATGATTTGTTGAGTGCATATGATTTGTTGAGTGTCCAGAAGATCTTCCTGCTCCAAATACATCTTTTATGAGGCTGTGATAGACATCTGAAATTCTTCCATTAAAGTGGTTTATTCTTAACTTTGTTGGATTATAGACCCATTTGAAAATATGGCAAAAGCAAGCTACAGATGTTCTTACCAGAAAAAATACATATGCCCCCAAATTTGGCATAAAATTTGAATAGAGCTCTTGGAGTTCATTCATATGCCCCTTTTAGAAAACTGGGGATCCCCAGAATAAGAACCCTCACTTGAAGAATCCAATTTTTGGTTAAAGAATTGCCATCAATTTAAAATGAAAGCATACATTGAAACCAGTTTGGCTCAGTGGATAGAGCGTTGGTCTGTGGACTGGAAGGTCCCAGGTTCGATTCCCGTCAAGGGCATGTACATTGGTTGCGGACACATCCCCAGTAGGGAGTGTGCAGGAGGCAACTGGTCGATGCTTCTCTCTCATCGATCTTTCTAGCTATCTATCCTTCGCCCTTCTCCCTTCCTCTCTGTAAAAAATCAATAAAATATATTTTAAAAAAATAAAATGAAAGCATACTTCAGAGACATAACTACTGACATATTCATTTGTTCATCCATTCATCAAATACCTCAATATTTATCAACCCCAAGTGATTTACTATGGGGAATACACAGGGTAATTATAAATTATAAAAAAACATGGTCTTTTATTGTCTACTTGGGAATCTTAGTCCCTAATTGAGAAGAAAAAGAAGTTCAAAAGCTCCTACTCAGATTTCAACCAAAGCAGCTTCACATTGAACTTTTTTGTACCTGGGATTTTTATATGAGCTTTATTTACTTATTTATTTATTATTTTTCTGTTAATCCTCACCTGAGGATATTTTCCCATTGGTTCGTAGGGAGAATGGGAGAGAGAGAGAAAGTCAGAGAGAAATATCGATGTGAGAAACATTGATTGGTTGCCTCCTGCTTGGGCCTCAACCAGGGCATGGGCTGGGAAAGAGCCTGCAACCAAGGTTCATTCCCTTGATCAGAATTGAACCCAGGACTCTTTGGTCCACAACCTGATGCTCTATTCACTGAGCAAAACTGGCTAGGGCTATATAAGCTCTATTTATTTATTTATTCTTTATTGTTTAAAGTATTACATATGTCTCCTTTTCCCCCCCATTAACCTCTCCCTGGCCACTTCCACCCCCCAGCACATGCCCTCACCCCTCTATTGTTTGTGTCTGTTGGTTGTGCTGTATGCATGCATACAAGTCCTTTGGTTGATCTCTTACACCCCCACCTCCCTCTCCTGCCTTCCCTCTGAAGTTTGACAGTCTGTTCATTGCTTCTGTGCCGCTGGATCTATTTTTTTTATGTTGTTCATTATATTCCACAAATATGTGAGATGTGATATTTATCTTTCTCTGACTGGCTTATTTTACTTAGCACAATGCTCTCCAGATCCATCCATGCTGATGTGAATGGTAAGAGTTCTTTCTTTTTTAAAGCAGCATAGTATTCCATTGTGTAGACGTACCACAGTTTTTTAGTTCACTTATCTGTTAATGGGCACTTAGGCTGTTTCCAAATCTTAGCTATTGTAAATTGTGCTGCTATGAGCATAGGGTTCATATATCCTTTCTGATTGGTGTTTCTGATTTCTTGGGATATATTCCTAGAAGTGGGGTTACTGGGTCAAATAGGAGTTCCATTTTTAATATTTTGAGGAAACCCCATACTGTTTTCCACATTGGCTGCACCTATCTATATTCCCACCAGCAGTGAACTAAGTAAGGTTCCTTTTCTCCACATTCTTGCCAGTACTTATCATTTGTGAGTTTGTTGATGATAGCCATTCTGACAGGTGTGAGATGGTACCTTACTGTCATTTTGATTTGCATATCTCAGATAATTAGTCTCATTTGTTTTTTTTCTTCTTAGTTTCCATTGTCCTAGGAGCCATATTGGTAAAGATATTGCTATGATATATGTTTGATATTTTGCTGCCTATGGATTCTTCTAAGATTTTTATGGTTTCCCACCTTATGTTTAAGTCCTTTATCCCTTTTGAGTTTATTTTTGTGTATGGTGTAAGTTGGTGGTCTAGTTTCATTTTTTTGCATGTATTTTTCCAATTTTCCCAACACCATTTATTGATGAGACTGTCTTGACTCCATTGTATGCTCTTGCCTCTTTTGTCAAATATTAATTAAGCACAATGGCTTGGGTTGATTTCTGGGTTCTCTGATCTGTTCCATTGGTCTATATGTCTATTCTTATGCCAGTACCAGGCAGTTTTGAGGACAGTGGCTTTGTAATATAGCATGATATCGAGACAATTCTCTCTTAAACACACTGCCTTTTGACAACATAACTTGAAAATCAACATATAGTACTAAGATTATTATTCCAGCCCTGGCCGGGTAGCTCAGTTGTTGGTTGGAATGTCATCCTCATGTGCCAAGGTTGCATGTTTGATTGATGCCTGGTCAAGGCACATGCACAAGTCAACCAGTGAATGCCTAGGTGGGTGGAACAACAAGTTAATGTTTCTCTCTCTAAAAAGAAAATAAATAAATTAATAAATAGATAGATAAATAGATAAATAAATAACTTAATCCAGTCATGGACTGACTGGTACAGACTTCAATGGAATAACCAATGCCTTTGTTTATTACTCTGGATTGCTATTAATGCTGCTTTAGGTGGATCTGGCTATCACAGCACACTGTTGATTCTTTGGAGTTTCAAGCCATATAGAATTTTTTTAAAAATATATTTTATTGATTTTTTTTACAAAGAGGAAGAGAGAGGGATAGAGAGTTAGAAACATCAATGAGAGAGAGAGAGACATCAATCAGCTGCCTCTTGCACACCCTCTATTGGGAATGTGCCCGCAACCAAGGTACATGCCTTAACCGGAATGGAACCTGGGACCTTTCAGTCCGCAGACCGATGCTTTATCCATTGAGCCAAACCGTTTTCGGCCATATAGAATCTCTTAAGTGTTTTCTTTTAAATTAGAGAAATTGGCCAGAAAGGGACAAAATTTGGAAGGTTTTGAGCACCAGGCTGTTTGTATAACAGGATGAAAAGAATACAGGTAATGGTAGAGTACAGAATGAATTGCCAGGGAGAGGCATGGTCATGAAATAAGAGACTGTGCAGTGATCCAGCACAAGATAATAAAGTAAGATGCTTTACACTCTGACGATTAGATGAACACAAGAAATAACAACATTAGCTCGGGCTGACTGAGAGCTCCTATGTGCCAGGCCCTGGATTAGAGCTTTATATACATTATTTCATTTCATCTTCACCACAATCCTATAAGGCTCTCACTCTTATTGCTGCATTTTTCATAAGGAAAGAAGATGGGAGGAGTGAAGAGTCCAGAGCACCCTCTGTGGAGCGCAGGGTGGAGTGGTGGGTCCTGGATATCCATAAGGAGCAAATACGTGGGCATCTGAACAAGGCAGGTGGGGTGGGAGCACTGGAGACAGACTTTATGGGTTTCAAAAATCCCCCTAGAGTCCTTATTCTCTACAAAGGAATTTGCTTGACTGCATCCTAGTTGCTGGTGAGTGTGGAATGACTGTCACTTTAGGTCATTGGAAGAAGCTGAGTGGAGCTGTGAGTGGGGATTCTAGAGTTCTGTACTGGGAATGGGGAAGTGAGCGGTTAAGGAGTGCTGAGGCCATTGCAGTCATATGATTCTTTACCAGAAAAAGGATTAGGCAATAGGTTGGGTCCTTCATTATTACAGTCCTAAGAAAAAAGTGATTTGCCCACGTTAATTCCATTAGCAAGGGAGAAAGAATAAAAAGAAATCCATTTACCTAATGTTTCCTAGAGACTACAGTTTTCAAACCCAGATTCTGGTCGGGGATAATAAGTAACGGATACTGATAACCTTGAAAGTGAAACTCAATTAGAGCTGAATAGTGCAGGGAAAAATAAGGGAAGGCTCTTTACTCCATTCTAGAGGATATATTTCAATAACAGTGTGATATCATGGAGAAACATTTCCTAGGGAAGCCTAAAGCCCTTTCCCATCTCAGGTTTCTTTTCATTGGAGCTTGAAGCTCAAAGTTCATGGTTTCATCAAAGCAGCTCCAAATCCCCGAGGTGAGGTAGTTCTCACCTGGAGCCTGTGTGTGTTCCTCTCCCCTTTGGCTGGGAGCAGTCACTTGGGAATCTTTCCAGCAGGTGGCTTCCAAAGTCCAACCTGCTAGGTTGAAACCTGACACTGACAGAGACTCCCTGGGAGCTGCTACTGAAAACTAAACCAGGAACCAGGAAATGCACAAGCTCTTTATGTAGATAAACAGCCAGGCTCCCTCGGAGACAGAGCACCATGGGTAACCGGCTCTGCTGCGGGGGAGGCAGGTGAGTAGGGGGCAAGGGGAGAGGGTAACATCTGTGTGGGTTGATATGGAGGCCCTGAGAATGAGATCGAGCTGCAGATAGTTCTCTGCCAACCTCCCACTGCCACTTTCCTCTGTCTGGCACCTCCCTGTGCCGCACCAGAACCGCACCGCCTTCTGTGCTCACTCCTTTCAGGCGACTTCAGAAAACAGCCACGCCAGCTGTCAGAGGAATGTCCAAAGCAGAGCTGGAACCGTGAATTGGTTTTGTTTCTCTTTGTCCTCCTCGTCCTCTCTTCTCTCTTCTGTCCCTTCCCTTCCTCCCCAGATGATGATGATAACTGTAGCGCTCGTAGCTTACCCCTTTACAATCTCATTTACTTTTCCCAATTCTATGCGAGAGCGAGAGGTGGCTTCCATCTCCTCCTGTTTTTACAGCTGAGAAGCTGAGGCCCAGAGCAGCTGTCTGAGGCCACATGACTAGTAAGCAAGGAAACCAAGATTCCAATCTAGATCGGTCTGACTTCAGAACCCATGCCTTAAACCACGGTGTAATACTGCCTCCCAAGTCAAGCAACTCAACATTGGAGAAATGTTTATTTAAAAGGGCAGAAGAAAGGAGGAGACTGTGGAATATCTGAATATTTGAATATAATTTTCACACTTATTTGCTGTGTGACCTTAGGCAAATCCTGTTACTTCTCTTTTTTCTCATATATGAAATATAGATAACATGGTCTATGTCATTCAGATGACAAGTTTGAAGAGCAGAGGACATGTGAAAGCCTCATTGTAAATTAATTGTAATGTCCTTATTGTTCTTTCCCAGAGTTTTCATCACTAGAGACCCCCCGACTTGGTTTTATATAACCAATGCCTTCTTAGTTATACCTTTCCAAGCCTAGGGCAGTGTTGAAGATACCTTGTTTATGAATACAGCATCATTATATTTAAAGAGATAATTGAGGTACATTGAAAAGGGCATATGATTTGGAGTCGGTACACTGGATTCAAGTTCTGTTCCTACTACTAATCCATTCACTTCTTTTTTCTTTTTCTAAAATATATTTTTATTGATTTCAGAGAGGAAGGTAAAGGGAGAGAGAGGAATAGAAACATCAGTGGTGAGAATCATTGATTGGCTGCCTCCTGCATGCCCCCTAATGGAGACCGAGCCCGAAATCCAGGCACATACTCTTGATCAGAATCGAACCCCCGGGACCCTTCAGTCCACAGACCCATGCTGTATCCACTGAGCCAAACCAGCAAGGGCTCCATTCATTTCTTAAACAAACATTTTATTCAATACCTATATGTACCAGGCATAGTGATAGATGCAGAAGATATAGTAAAAAATAGGAAACCTGGTCTCTGCCTTTTTGAGTAACAAAGTTTTTAGGGCCTTAATGGACCCATCTGGAAAATGGGAACAATAATACATGCTTCCTGATATGTTGTCAGGATTTTTTTTAAAAGCATTTTTTTTAACTCTGAAATGTCCTACAGACATAAGATATCTCGAAATATATATAGAAGAAGCTCCAGAGAAGGGGGTGTAACAGCTTCTTTCACTTCCTTTCCAAGTCTTCATGTTCTTCCTTTTTGTTTTGTTTTTCCTCTAATGGTGGCAGTTATAGTAGTCAGCTTTATGATGCTCATTATATGCCAGGCAGCTAGGTGAATAGTTTACATTTTATTCTTACAATAATCCCAGAAGGTTTGGGTTCTTTTACCATCCTCATTTTATTGATTAAAATATGGAAGCCTAATAAGTTAAAAACTTGCTGAAGGTCACACAGCTAGTCTGATAGCATCAGTCTGACTTTAGAGCCTGGCTTGAAACACTATACCAGGTATTCTAACCAAATTACAGGGTGGAACAAAGTAGGTTTATAGTTGCGAGTACGCGAAACAGAGTTTATTCTTGTATTATTTTTTTTTTTTTCATTTTCATAGGTAGTTTTATTTAGTTTTTAGAAAAATATTCTTGTATTATTATTATTGCATTATTTTCCACACAAACAACTGCAAACATACTTTTGCCCACCCTGTATATTTTTTCCTCTCAAAGTATTAGTAAGGCTAGGTAAAAATTATTTCTCATGATCTCAATAACTTCCAGAGGTTTAAAGATACTATGATAAGTAAAGAGATTTTTATTTAAAATACTATTTTTCTTATTACAAAGTAATATTTAATCATTGTAGAACATTTGGAAAATACCAAAGAGCAGAAAATAAGAACCATAAATATAAGCACCCAGAGATGCCAGGAATATTTGAGTATATTTCCATTTAATCTTATTTTTTTATTTTTTTAAAATATATTTTTATTGATTTCAGAGAGGGAGAGAAAAACATCAATGATGAGAGAGAATCATGGACCGGCTGCCTCCTGCCCACTGGGAATCAGCACACCTGGGCATGTGCCCTTGACTAGAACTGAACCTGAGACCCTCCAGTCCCCAGGCACGTGCTCTGTCTGCTGAGCCAAACCAGCCAGGGCCCATGCAATCTTTTTAAAATGCCTATGGGGATGGTTTTTATCTCCAAACATATCTTACTACCTTTTTTAGTAACTTAATAAGGAATAAAATTTTCAATGCTATTGAAATGTTGTGTTCTTCCAACATTTTTCTTAAATGGATGTGTGATGTTCCATTAGAGATCCTATTTACTCAATCAGTTCCCAATGTTGAACATTTAGAATATTTACTGTTTTTCACCATTGTAAATAACGCTACAATGAATATTCATATATGCACCTTCCAGATTATTTCTTAGGCTATGGAATTGGTACATCAAAGGGTACACATTTGTTTAAGGCTTTTTATACTTATTGCCAATTGCATTCTAGAAAGATTGCACCAATTTTTACTCTTATTACCAATATGGGAGAGTGTCCACTTAGTTTCCTTAATTCTAAGCTAAAAATAAAGTCTTGTTACCAAAGAGTAACTGAATATTCCACTTGGGTTGTGTCCAGGCATTGGGCAATATTGAACTTGGGAGCAGGTTCCATTTACTAAAATTGGGTCACCCAAGCCTATGTCATTTTAGAATTAATATTTTCTTTATCCATTTAAACAGAAGTAATTAGGAAGACAATAGTGACAAAGGACAGGGAATTAAGGCTAGGCAGTGGTAAGAGAAAGGAAGAACTGAAGTGGCCAAAGAGGAAGTAGAAAGACCCAGAAAATAGTTTCAATGCCTTTCTTCTGAGTCACCTGTAGCGTTCAGGTAGTGACTAACAGCTCTCAACTCAGCAAGCTGCCTTCAAACCAAAAACTAACCAGAACACAAATCTCTGTCAGACATGTGTGGGGTGGGGAAATCTTGATTTTTCCACAATAGTAAAATGGACAAAGTTTGTAAGTTTTCCTCTCCTTTTAAGTAGCAATAAAAGGAAACTTCCTTCAGAAGATAGAAGTCAGACAAAGAGGGTTGGCCCCGGTGCGAGCTGGAAATGTACTAGCAAGAAAGAGCATGGGAATAAGCTCCAAACTATTCTATTTCCTCAGACAAAAATTCCAAACTATTTAACCTATTTCCTCAGACAAGTGTTTCTGTGGCCATAAAACAGTTGACGATCATAGACACACCGGCTCCACTGGGGACCCTAGGGGCTCAGAACTGAATATGAGATCTGGCCCTGCAGTGAGTTGGGGGTAGCTGAGTCACTCGCCAAATTCAAAGCTCCCTGTGCTGTGGGCCTTAAAGGTTAAACATCTCACACTTTCGTTAATTAAACACAAGGACAGGGGAGCAGGGAGGGAGGTCACCTGTCAGGACGGGGCTCTGAGGAGCCCTAACTAGTGAGCCCTGATTGTGGCAGTTCCTGTGACTCCAAGAATGAGAACCCCAGACTGGCCGAGACCCCTAAAATGGCAGAGACGCAGAAGCAAGGTCTCTGAATCCAGGAATACCCCATTACTTGGCCAGTTTCTCTCATCCTCTGCTGGAATTAGCCTGTTAGACAAGCTCAGAATAGCCTCAACCCAGCTTCCTCCCTGGCATGTCTAAGTCTGTATTTTGGGTTTGGTTATGTCAGTTGTTCCACTCCGCCTTCCAGAACCATCTCTTTGGGAAAGGTGTGGTATCTTTGGTAAATGCTTTGGGGCTGTCTCAGGGAGGGGAGGGGAGATCATCCTGGAATGTTCAAGAGGCCACAGAGCAAATGATGAAAGAGGGAAGACAGAGGCCGGGTCTCTTACACACGGGTGATCTGTTTTTCCTTTCACAGGAGCTGCCCATCAGTTTTCCAGAGGAAAAAGAAAATGGGTAACTGGGGGAGGAGAGGCACTGGGTGGGGCTGGGGTAGGGGGAGCTGGTAGCAAATTAGAGAAGACAACAGAAGTGGTGTCTTTGGGAGGAGCATAAGGGTGGGAAAGGGTAGTGTTGGAAGGGATAAAGGGAGACCGTGCATTACAGGGAATCTTTAGGTTACTGGGTTCAAGACCAGCTCTGAAACTCTGGGTTTTATCCTTCTATTGTTGCAGTTGGCAAGGTTGTTTGTTCATGCTTTCCTTCGTCCACCAAAATTTACTGAGCACTTACATTGTATGTGAGGCACTGAATAAACCCAAGGAGACAGAAAGGCAGGAAGGACATACTGTGTTGGCCCTAAAAGAGGGGGAAATCAAGCTTGAGAGAGAGATATGTAAACAAGTAACTCTAATGTCATCTCCCAGTGCTAGAAGAGATGCGTACTCCTGCCGTGGGAGGACGGGAGGAAACACCAGTGTGGAGGAAGTAATATCAAGTTCACAAGGTGGAAGAGGTGCAGGGAGGAGAGGCTGTTTTAGGCAAGGGAATTATGCAGAAAAAAAAGAAAGAAAAGAGAGTAGAGGCTGATCTGATTGTAAGTGACCAGTTGTTGGGTAGCTAAGCACTTATTGTAATAGTATTCACACTTATTTGTCTCGCCTGGTAGACTGTAAGCTCCCTGAGGCAGAGGAAGCAGCCTACGCATTCTTCTGGTCCCACAGTGTGGCAGAGAGCCTGGGACCTAATGGGCTCTCCACGTGTACTCGTTGAACTGTTAGGGACCAGTGGAAAATGAGGATGGAAGGTATTAGGGGTAGATTGTAAAAGGGCCAGATTGCATTCCCTATTGGATGTGGGAATGATGAAAGTGAAGAAGGTGAGAACAGATGTAGGGAGATTAGGTAGAAGCTCACCATAATAGTTTAATAGAGATTTGAAGATGGCAACCTTCGTAGAGACAGGGAAAAGTGAATGGATTTAAATTGGATTTCCTCCTCTCAGGGGGTCAGCCAAGATGGACACTGAAGCAGCAGCGGAAGAAGCAGAGTGGCACAAAGGTAATGGCAGGCCTCTGTCCCCCCCTTTTTAAAAAAAAAAAATATTTTTTTTATTGATTTTTTACAGAGAGGAAGGGAGAGGGATAGAGAGAAACATCGATCAGCTGCCTCCTGCAGCACCCTGACTGGGGATGTGCACGCAACCAAGGCACATGCCCTTGACGGGAATCGAACCCGGGACCTTTCGGTCCACAGGCTGTCGCTCTATCCACTGAGCCAAATCGGTCTCGGCATCTCTGTCCCTTCTTGTGGGTGGCTCAGATTAGGGATGCCAGACCTCGGTCTTTTCCCCTGGCACAGACATATCTTGGTCAATCATAGAACTTGCTTGTTCTGCCCTTCCTCCTTGGTACCCCCCATAATGGAGCAAAATAGAGGGACATCATGGAAGGTGGGGGACCAGACCGAGCCAAGAATCTCTCTTAAATGTTGTCCATTCCTCGCAGGGCCGTGTCACAACAGGACAGTCGCGTAAGCAGGGGTTGGAGCAGCCTGCGTCCCCGCAGGGGAGGCCAGGCCCCAGGTCAGAGGACAGCGGTTTACATTACGCAGTCATCCAAGTGTCCAGCCATCCCCAGCCACGCTCTGCCCGGGAGGTGAAGCACCTGCAGTCAGAAAACGCTACAGAGTATGCCACCCTCTGCTTCCCCCAGGCCACGCCCTGCTATGACCGCAAGAACGGGACCCTCGTGTGAGCCTCGGGGAAGAAGGACCCGTTTCCATTTCACCACGACTCCCGTGGGATAATGGACTGTTTTTGGAGAAGTCGGTGGCAGCCCGGGATGGTGCCACATTTTAAGTTTAAAGAATGCAGGGGCCCCTGGAATTGTGTCACCACCAATCTTGCTCTCTCCCCATGTGCCTGTCTCTTTATTGGCCGCTGTGAGCTTGAAGCTGTATTCGAGTTAGAAAGGGGTGGATGCAGCTGCACTTAAAACGAGGGTGTGGGTTGAGTGTGTGGGAAGGTAGGTTTTGATCCCTACCTTTGCTCCTACTTCAAAAAAAAAAGTGCTGGGGGGAAAAAGCAGGTCACCCCTTATGAGCTGGTCTTGTTGCACTTAATTTAATGATGTCCTTTTACATACCTGGATCTCCAAAGCTGAAGAAGAGGTGTTTGGCTTTAGCACACAGCCCTGACCGGGCTTGGGTCATCTCCTCAGTGGCTGGTCCACGTCCTGGCCTGGACAGACAGACACTTGTAGCCTGGAAGCATTTCCCAAGCATCCGTTACCAGGACTTCCAGTCACCGATCCTGACAGCCCTGCATGGCCGGACCGATGGTTCTCGAAGGTGCTGAGCCGCTAGGAACAATAAATCTCTCACGGAACACGCCTGGTGCGCTTTCTGGGGCGAGCATGTGCGGGCCCCACGCCGGCAGGGAGAGAGGCCGGCCCGGGCGGAGCGAGGGAGTGGCGTCCGGCCGGTAGGGGGCGCCTCTGTATAGACAGGGACCCCGGCCTGGACGTCAGAGGGCGAGGCCCAGGCTCGCAGGAGGCGGGACCGGCTCGGCCAGCGAGGGGCGGGGCAGGACACGTAGGGGGTGGGGTCCAGGCCGGCGAGGGCTGCGATCGCTGGGCCGTTAGAGGGCGGGGCGGGGCGGGGCGAGGCCTGGGCGGGCAGGGGGCGTGGTCAGGGAGGACTGGCGGGGGGCGGGGCCTGGACCGGCTGCTGGCTGGCGGGTCTGTCGGAGGCTGGCCGCGGCGGGCCTCCGCGTTACCATGGCAGCGAGGACGCAGCGGCGACGTCGCCGCTGAAGGTGGCCCTGCTCCGAAGGGCTGGAGACCGAGATGGTGGACCAGAGCGACCGACCGACGATTGAAGAGGTAAATGCTGAAAGGCGGAGGGTCACTGGGAGGTTCTACCCGCCGAGCGGCCAGATCAGAACTGGGGGCACGCGGAGGGGCGAGGGAGGGGGGAAAAGGGGGAGACAGAAGTTTCGAACCCGCTCTGAGCTCGCAGGTTCTTAGGGTGCCACTCCTAACTCAGGCTTCCAGAACGTGGAGACAAGCCGTGATGCGCGTTCCCTTTCTCAACCTGGGCACGGTCGCTCCTAAATAACGGCTGCCCCCCTGCTTGTATCTAGAGGGATGGCTGCTTAAGATGGATAGAGTACTGAAAATGGAATCACAGCACGAAAAAAGTTGGTAATAATAGTATCAGCTTCCTAGAGTGTGAGCATGTGAGGCATTTGGAAGGTTAGGTAGTGTGTAGTCAAAGCTTGGCCCCATTCGGTGGCATCACGATCGCTGTTTTCCCGGCCTGTTCCCTGGCACAGACCGAGTGCAAGTGCATTCAGAAGAGGTGCCTGGAAAACGGCCTCCACCACTGATGGGCAGGGCCTATGTCCCATTCGCCGGGGGCAGTAAAATGAACTCCATCTCCAAGAGTTATCTGCTGTGACAGCCAATTAAGATGATGTAGATGATAGCACTTTGTAACTGTAAAGTGCTATAAAAACTTCGGCCGTAGAATATAAATGCTGCCTTTCTAGTTTAATACTGAATTTCTGAGAAGAAGGGAAGTGCACGTCAGAAGCAGAGCTCGCAGTATCTCTCCTGGTTGTCTTTGGAGTCTTTGCTATGGTCTTAGACTGGTATACGCGGGGAGAAGGGGAAATGCATCCTTGTTTCACTAATGATAGGGAAGCATTACTCTTTAGTTTACTACCATCCAAACCTAAGTGACTAGTTTTTTTAAAATGCCGTTAGGATAGACCCGTTGTGATAAGACCTTGGGCTGGAGCTCCCGTTAACCAGCATCAATTTCTGATGTTTCTAGATGACTTATTTTGGTAGGTTTGAGGCAGGGGCCTGACCCCACTAGGTTGGCTTAGCTTTTGGAATTTTTTTTTTTTCCCTGACCTGTATTTTTACACATTTCTTCCTCCTCCTATTTCAAGGTGGCCCTGAGCTGGCTCTAGGGACTGTGAAGATGGGGACCCATGTGGTGATGAGACTCTGCAGCTCCCTGCTGCCGGCAGAGCCCTCTGTAAGTTTCTGGTGAGCTGTGTAGAGGAGCATGCCAACAGTACTGGATTTTCAGTGCAGTCCTACAACCCGGGGATTTCTCCGTAAGGACTCAGATCCTGGAACTAAATTACAATAAAGTTGCTTTCTTTTCTTGCTTCCCTCCTTATGGAAATTCTACCTATCTTTATCTGAAATTAATAAAACCAGGCAGAGGTTGAAACAATCTACAGATTAATCGGAACATGCATTTTTAAGATTTAAATAATGTTTTTGCAAAACCAAGTATGTTAACTATAGAACATTTGAAAAATATTGCAAACTATGATTTTAAAAACATAATCCTTCCTTCCAGAAACAATCACTGTTAATATTTTAGAATGTTTTCTTGTAGTCTTTTTTTCCGTGTGTCTTATTTACATATTTGAGGTCATAATACATATTTTTTTACTTTTGCTTTTTTAACTTAATGTTTGTTGATACGAAGTTATTAAAATGTTTGTTTTAATGTGGGTACAAATGTTTGGTAAACATTATAATGTCTGTAATTTTCTTTACCTTTCCACTATTGTTGAACTCTTATGTTTCACTCTCCCCATTGTAAAAAATAATTGATTTCCTCATTTAAGACTTTTTTTTCTTAGGGCAGAGTCCCAGAAGTGGAATCCCTAGGTCAAAGGATGTGAACATTTTAAGTAATAAGTTACTTTTTAACAGAAGAATTGTGGTGTCAGATTTTGTATGCATTCCGAAGAAGACAGAGGACATTAGATGGGAAATAGAAAGGTCCTATGGCCTCCTCTTGCAATGAGACCTTGAGTCCTGCAAAAAGACTATTTCATGAGAGTGTGATTAGTGATGTGGAGTCCTGATGCAGCAGTCCAGAGACCTGGGGGAGAAATTCAAGGATCTCTTCCAAAATATCCACCAGATGTCGCTCATCTTAGTTTAGTTCTTACCTGCAGGATAGCTGACAGAAAACTTCGAAATGTAAATTTTAAAAATTCATGTTGAATCTATTTGCATATCTGCTTTGGTACAGTTTATATTAAGCACTAGCATCTGGTGATTACTTTGGCAACACCCTACTCTAGTCTCTCACCGTTCTGTCTCTTTCCCTTTTTTTACCCACTCAGTCTGTCACACTGTACACTCTGTCCCCACTAATTAATATTGGAGTCTCGGTTTTACTAGTCTTTGTTTTACTACTTTTTTTTTTTTAGTCTTTTGTTTCTTGCATGTGTGTGTATGTATTATGTATTTACGTGTATCTCAGTTCTTAGTTTTTGCTTAAAAAAATAAAAATATAAAAGAATAAGACCTGGCATATAATATCATATAATAGATGCTCAACATATAATTAATGAATAATTAATGAAAGAATACATTGATGAAGCTGTTGCAGAAGATCAAGAAGACCAAGGACGCTTCTGAGGAAGTCGGAAGGAACAGCCTTCCAAATCTGAGTGAAGGAACACGCATGGGGCCCTCTCTCATGTCCCCTCCCTGTGGTCTTTGTCCCATAAGCATGGATTATGCTTCCGGTCCTTTTCTCTGGCCTTGCAAGAAGGCCCCAGGTGTTGGGGGTCTCCAGGCCATATCTGATGGCCTGGCCTGGTGCCAGCATTAATAACCCTCCATCTGGGCAGTGCACTGTCCACAGTTCAATGGCCTTTGTAACCGGTTCTGTAAGACCAGTACCTGGGAAGGAGAGAGGGACTTAATTATAGGTTATCAGGAATGTACACTGAGCTTGCTGACTTGGATTCAGATCACTAGCCTCCAAATATGAGGGTTACATTGGAATTACCCCTGTTAGCCTCCTCAAAGAGAGAAAAATATAAAAGGATACCAGAATTATTATTGTTGTTAAAATGTTTTTATTGATTTGCTTTTATTTTTTTAAATATATATTTTTTAGAGAGGGAGGAAGAGAAAAGGATAAAGATATAAAAACAGTGATGAGAGAGAAACATTGATTGGCTACCTCCTACACCCTCTCCCTCCCCTACTGGGGATGAAGCCTGCTATCGAGTCATGTGCCCTGACCAGGAATTGAACCAGCGACCTTTTGGTGCATGAGATGATGCTCAATCAACTGAGCTACACTGGCCAGGGCCAGCAATTATTTATATTTGTCTTGGAAATACAGTAAGAGACAAAGATTCACTTTCCGAAATTAACTATATAATGTTCCATGTGATATCATACATGCTATGACCTTTGAATTTTGAAGAGAGGAAGATACATTCATTTATTCAGTCAATATCTATTGAGCACCTACTATGTGTCAGGAAATATTCTTAGTTTTCAAGATTAACCAGTAACAAAACAGATAAAATTCCCTGTCCTCATGGGGAATTTTACATTCTGGGCAGGAGGATGCTGACAATAAACAAACAAGTAAATATAGAATATGCAAGATGGGATGAATGCTAGGAAGAAAAAAAGATAAATCAGGTTTGGGAGTGCTGGTGTAAGGGGATGCTATAATTTTATTTTATTTTATTTTAAAATATATTTTATTGATTTTTTACAGAGAGGAAAGGAGAGGGATAGAAAGCTAGAAACGTCGACCAGCTGTCTCCTGCACATCCCCCACTGGGAATGTGCCCACAAACAATGTACATGCCCTTGACCAGAATCAAACCTTGGACCTTTCAGTCCGCAGACCGACGTTCTATTCACTGAGCCAAACCAGTTTCAGCCTATCATTTTAAACAGAGTGATCAGCAAAGGCAAAACAGCTAGCATGACATCTGAGCAGGAATGAACCATGGGTTATCTGGGAGACGAGTGTTCCACACAGATTATGATCATATCTGTCTTGATTTGAACAAAATCAAGAATGGCCAAAGAAATTTCACAAAAAAAGTGAAACTTAAAGTAGGCATACTGAAGATGTGAGTAGCAGAAATGTAGCAGCAGTTTGCTGATGTCTCCTACACTAGCCCTCGTGCGGCTGCCTGCACGCTCCTCCTTCCTCTGCTGCTGCGCAGCTCCAGGATCAGCGATGCCATGGGTTTTGGAGACCTGAAAACCCCCACTTGCCTCCTGGTGCTCAGCGACTACCTGGCGGACAAGCGCTATGTCGAGGGGTATGTGCCATCACAAGCAGATGTGGTGTTTGAAATGGTCTCCAGCCCAACACCTGCCAACTTGTATCACGCCCTACGTTGGTATAATCACATCAAGTCTTCCGAAAAGGAAAAGGCCAGCCTGCCAGGAGTGAAGAAAGCTTTGGGCAAGTATGGCCCTGCTAATATGGAAGATGTCCCAGGAAGTAGAGCTACAGATAGGAAAGACGATGATGACATTGATCTCTTTGGATCTGATGAGGGAAGTGAAGAAGCACAGAGGCTAAGAGAAGAATGCCTTGCACAGTATGAGTCAAAGAAAGCCAAGTCTTCCATCTTATCAGATGCGAAACCTTGGGCTGGTGAGATGGAAATGGCAAAATGAGAGGAGTGTGTCAGGAGTATTCACGCAGATGGCTTGGTCTGGGGTTCTTCTAAACTAGTTCCAGTGGGGCGTGGAGTTGCAAAACTTCAAATACAGTGTGTAGTAGAAGACAATAAGGCTGGAACCAACATGCCAGAGGAGCGGATCGCTGCTCTTGAGGACTAAATGCAGTCCATGGACGTGGCTGCTTCCCACAAGGTCTAAAAGACACATGGATCATCGCTCTTAAATGAAAGCTTGAAAGATATAAGAATGGTGGGACATTCCAGGCGGAGGGACAATCGTGAAGGCCAATGGTGAAAACGAGCCTTGTAAATCTGTGAGTCAGTGTGGAGCCTGCTAACCTGAGCATAGGCAGTTTGGGAAGGGGAGGCTTTGAGAGCCGGGAGTGAGGAACTCAGATCGGACGTGCTGGGAAGAGGGAGCGGATGAAGACATTTGAGCAGTCTAAGGAAGATTACAGGATGCGGACGGGCAGAAAAGCCTGGGGAAAAAGAGCAGTTTAGGAACTAGGACACGTTTGGGACATTTGCCTGTAGATATGAGCCCTTTTGTGTATATTTTTGCTGATGTCTCTAAAGATAAATGCAATAGAGAAATTAAACATATGTTACTGCCAAGAAACTCCTTAATGTGAGAAAACAGAAGGAGGATTAAGAAATTAATTTCAGAGAGTCATTTAAAATATTTCTGTCGACAAGTCTATTTGTTTATTCAAACTGCCTTTCTGCTTCTCCTTCGTCACTAATGATTGCCCATAACAGATGTGTCAAATTTTACATAGGTGAGAATTACACACATCTTCTACACAAGAAGTCACAGTCAATATTTTCACCAATGACATTTCCTTTTAATGCTCAAAGTCTTACTTGAGCTAACACATTATTATCTATATTAATAGAAGTGATGAATGCCGTTTGAGTTTGCTGATGCTTCCTACACTATCTCATTCATTCAAGAAAAACATTTAGCCGGGACCGGTTTGGCTCAATGGATAGAGCGTCGGCTTGGGGACTGAAGGGTCCCAGGTTCAATTCGGGTCAAGGGCATGTACCTTGGTTGCAGGCATATCCCCAGTAGGGGGTGTGCAAGAGGCAGCTGATCGATGACTCTCTCTCATCGATGTTTCTAACTCTCTATCTCTCTCCCTTCCTCTCTGTATAAAATCAATAAAATATATATTTTTTTAAAATTTAATGAATAACATCTTTGTAGCAGGCATCATATTGCATATGATTGCATAATGATGAAGAAACTGGACTTTAACTTCAGCACTTAGTAGCTATAGGGTCTGGAGCAAATTACTTATCCTCCAAACCTCTCTTTCTTCATAAGTAAAATGGGGACTATATAAAACAGTCTACTTTTTATTGTAGTTTTGACCATCCAATGAGCTGATAATGTATCTAAGTGCTTAGTACAGGGCTTGGCTCATAGTTAAAGCTCGATCTTGCTATATTACGGTTGTACAGCTTTTGCTTTCAGTTGGTGAGGGAGGTATGTACCATCATTGTTAAAATAATGCAGGGCTCAGGAAGCCTGGCATAATTTTAGAAATCAGGCAGAGACACGGAGACAGCAGCTTGCTTGGACTCTGCCTCTCCTCCCAGGCAGAGTGGCTGACAGGCCTGCAGCAGCGGGAGATGTTCCAGCTACCCAGAGTGGCTTGCTCTTTTCCCGCATAGGGGCACTATGGGGTGCAGATAATTGTTCTAGGTATTCCTAGTTCTTTTAGCTAACCCCCCTTTTCTCCCAGCTCTTACGTTGATATCACAGTAGGGTGGGATGGGAGGATGGAAGGAATAGTAAATGTTAGTGCTACTTAGAGCAAAAGCTCAATTCTTCACCTGAGCCATGTTCCAAAGCAGACCATGATAAATACAGGGAATATATATTCAGAGAGAGAGAGAGAGAGAGAGAGAGAGAGAGAGAGAGAGAGAGAGAGAGGGAGAGAGAGAGAGAGAGAAGAGAGATTATATGGCCCAACATAAATGTTGTGCTTTTTCCAAGTGTGAGAGCAAATTATATACAATACATCATAACTTTGGGAACATTTCAATAGTTGTATGGGGACAATGGAATGCTTTGAAATTGTACTATCTAAGTTTAAATGAATTACAATTAAATGCCATTTAAATTTTAGATCCACGTTTTCATTAGCCACTTGTGGCCAGTGGTCACTGTATTGGGCAGTGCAGATATAGAACACTTCCACCCTCACAGGAAGTGCTATTGGACACTACTGCTGTAGACTGTGTGGTTGGTATAGGAATAGACTTCCAGGGAAGAGTGCAATCTTGGACCAAATGCCCTACAGTAAATCTTTCCTCAGTTCACCACAAAGCTCTCCTTAGCCCTCCTGCATAGGCTTGGGCTGCAGAGACCCTTCCTTCAGATCTTAACTCCCACATGACTAGCTGTGTGGCTCTAAGCCCCTCTCCTCTCTTGGCCTTGGTGCCTTCCTCTGTGAAATGTGGGAGTTGGGCCAAATGAGATGTTTTTAAAATATATTTTTGTTGATTTCAGAGAGGAAGGGAGAGGGAGAGAGAGCTAGAAGCATCAATGATGAGAGAGAATTACCGATCACCTGCCACCTATATGCCTCGTACTGGGGACCGAACCCTCAACCCTGGCATGGTTCTAACCCAGAATCTAACCATGACCGCCTGGTTCATAGGTTGGTGCTCAACCACTGAGCAATACAGGCTGGTTGAGATTTTTTTTTTTTTTTCTTAAGCTTTAAAATTCAGTGATGTAACGAGTCTTTTCCCAGGAGCATTGATGTCAGGGGTCTTCCTTTGATAAATGACTTGTTGTTTGAAAAACAATGACCTCTTGGCAGAGATAACAGCAGAACCTCCTTCTTATGACTCAATATTTCCTACTGTGTCTACGCAATTTTATGCTCTTGGAAGTGGCATACTTCTCTTTTAAAAAGGCCTTGTTGCATTCACATGAGTTAGTGACTCAGCTGAGGGTGTACAGACTGTGGTTCTGGTGAGAGGAATTCTTAGCAACTAAATTCCCAGCTAGGCTGTGAAGGACGGCCTTCTAACTTGTGAGCTGCTCAGGTCCAGTTTGATTTTTCGTCACGGTTTTTCCCCAACCTTCGCCAGAATGGAACCCACAGTCTTCAACCAGCAGCAGCCATAACACCTCTGCTGGCCTTCTGCTTCCTGCCTGCTGTGGTCAGAAGGAAGGCGTCTCTCTTCTCAGAAGCATCTTTGTTTAGCAGCTTTAAACGTGTAGGCAAGATGTTGCTAGCTCTGGCTGCTCTGGGTAAAGATTTGTTTCCTACTGACCTGAGGAGGAGGTCATTACGTTGCATAAGAGCCATGACTGACCTTTCTTGCTAAGGTTCTAATGGGGATTTGGGGAGAGAATCTGTCCCTCCTGCAAAATGATGAGTGTAGTGTCCTAGATCCTCAAACTGTCTCTGTCACTGGACTGCTGTGTCTTTGGACAAGACCCCAACCCCCTCTGAGCCTTAACACCCTATAACCCTTCCGTCGTCCATCTAGGTTCAGGAGTTGTAACATATACATACTATGGGTGTTCTTTCAGCTTCCTGTTTCCTATAGAAAAAGAGTATGCACTGAGAGTACAACTGGCTAGTGTTCTTAGAAATAAATAAGTCTATGACTTGAATAAGAAGAGAGGGGAATAGCTCTTTCACTTGAGCAGCTTTACTTAACTCTTTCAAAAGCACCAGGACATATTTGCTGTTTTTATTTCAATTAAAACCCATTTAATTAATTTAAAACTTACTAAAATATGGATTTTACATTTTAGAAGTTATTCTAAAAAGAAAGAAAGGTGTGTTGTTTTTGTTTTGTCAAAGCCCTGATCATTCTTGGTTTACCCTTGATGTTTCTGTGGTGATCCTGTGTGATTTGCTTAGCTTTCTTTCAATTAAATGTGTTCTAATACCATCAATAACGGAAGTTTTCTCTTTCTATTCTCTCTCTCTCTCTCTTTCTCTCTCTCTCTCTCTCTCTCTCTCAATCTCTCTCTCTCGTTCTTTTCTTTATTTTTCTCCCTTTTGCTTCCTCTTTAGCCTAACCTCACTGCCCAGGCCCCGTTCGGGAAAAGGTTGCGGTTTCCAGCTCGTGTGGAAGAGGGAGAAACTGTAGTCCCCCCATTCCCTCCCTTTTCCTCCCGCCCCGCTGCGGGGAATTGCTACGGTTTTAGTCAGCGGATCTGAGTGTGTGCGGCACGCACACGCGCTCTCAGACACGCCCGTCTGCAGACCCGGTGTGCGCGAGTGTGGCTGCAAGTGCATGCACACGCCGGCACGCCCGTGTGTGCGTGTTCACGTGTGCGTGTGCGCGCGTGTGTGCGTGTTCACGTGTGCGTGTGCGTGCGGTGCGCGCTCACGCGGCGCTCCCCTCCAGCCGCCGGGCGCTCCCCTCCGGCGGCGGGTCCGGCCCCCCGCGCCCCCGCTGTTTCCATAGGAACGGCGGCCGCAGCGGCCCCCTGCAGCGGCTCCGGGGGAGCATGCCCAGTGGAGCCGCTAGTTTGGCTCAGGGCCGGCTTCCCGGGAGCGGCGTGCCGGACCCCGGAGGAGTCCCCGCGAGCGGAGCCGAGCCTTTGTGTGCAGGGGAGGAGCGGCGCCGCCGGCCCGCAGCCCCGCCCGGGAGCCCCGGCGGGAACCATGCTAGCGTGCCTGGCCCGGGGGAACTTTCTGGACGTCCTGCAGGAGGGCTTCAACGAGGTAACTGCCCCTCCCACTGCCCAGCTCCCCTCCCCCAGCGCCTCCCGCCTCTTCCCGGAACCGGCCCCTCAGCCCTCACCCCCGCGAGGACCCCAGAGCCATCCGCATGCAGGGCCCTAGGTCGGCTTTGGTGGGAGGGTGCCGACCAGACCGTGAGCCCAGAGAAATCACAGGGGCCGCCTGCCTCCAGCCACGCTGGGCATTGCCCTCTCCTGGCGGCCAGCCTGAGCCCAGAGGACAGGACCACAGACCCGGAGGCCGTCTCCTTCCAGAAGAGGCGGTCTCCGCTCTCCTCAGGGATTCTCCCAGAGGGAATTCCCAAGTGTATGGCAGCAGTGCCCACTCCATGTCAGGAGCTAACGGGAGAGCGGAGGGAGAGATGGGTGGCATTGCATTGGTAGAAAGTTTGAGCGGGCAGGCTGAGCAGGTAGGAGGTCCATATGAAGTGCCCTCTTCATACTGATACATTTTTTACACCCAGGGTAGTAGATTTCTCCACAACCAAGGGCATGGTTGGCAGAGAAGACGTAAAAGGAGAGAACGTCTGGGTTTCTGGGCTCAATTCAGGGGAGTCAGTATTTGCTCCCTTCTGTGTGAGAGAGGGGAACCGGGGCCCCCATCTGACAGGCAGTAAGGAAGAGGGCTGGCTAGTCTTTTTCTCTTCACTGTTTTCTCTAAAAATTCTGTTACTTATTACATCTCTTTCTTGTGACCTAGAGAATTCCGATTTAGGGTCCTTCCCCCTTGCGATTTGTGCCATGTGTCTTTCATTGCTTCTGAGCCCCACCCTTTGCCTTACCCCAGGCCCCAAGGAGACCCCCACAAGGAGACCTAGACTGTCAGTTGTGTCCTGCTTCCTTTCTCCTTTTCTTTTCACCTCTCCCCCTCTTCTTTCTCTTTCTTAAATTTAAGATTTTTAAAACCAGTCTTTAAACAATGAACATATGAGTACCTTCTTTTCTTAAATATGAACATAACAGGCAAGACAGAGCCTTGGCCGTCCCTGCAGTCTTTCCCTGGAGGTAGCCATTCTCACGAATTTGTGTGTAAGATTTTCTTGCTACAGCTGCACCACAGGCTCTTTCCTCAATTCCTGTTTCTAATTAAGAGATTCTGCAGCCTGACCTGTTCCAGAACCTTCTCCAGTCCTGGCCCCTGTGCCCAGCCTTGTTCCTGACACAGAGTGGAAAGTGGCAGAGATGCTGTCCCAACCTCACCCACTTGAGTCAGGATTTTCCTTTGGCTGAGGCTGTTTCTCATTGGAGGGCAGAGTGTGCATCCTGCCTGCACTGCAGGGCTCCTCATCTTTGCACGGGTTCTCTTTGAACACATGTCAGGGGGTTGTTAACAAAGAGCTACAGCCATACGAGCCAGGAAGCCACCTCTTTGAGTGCTTCCAGCATTCCCGGTTCCTTTTATCTGCCTTTGGCCTCTCCATGGTCTCAAGCGTCTCACATCTAACTTATCCACCTATTGTGCAGAAGCCCCCTAGGTCCTCCTCTGGCCTCCCCTTTTTTAAACTCAGTCCCAAATAGCGGGTCTCACTGTCTTACCAGCACAGAGTCAGCCGTCTTTGCCTTCTCTTTTTCACTTCCTAACATTTCCACCGAAGAGCTTTAGTGTGTCCACAAATGTCCCCTGACCTCCAGGCGTTATAAATCATAAGGGAGAGAGAGAATGGGAGAGTTTTTTTTTTTTTTTTTTTTTTTTTTTTGTGGCGGTAATGGAGTCTTAATAAAAACAAAACAACAAAAAATAAAAGCAATAGACACACCTTTATTAATCCACCTCTAGAATAATGTAGTAATGCCTCTTTTTTCTGACATTTGATTTTTCTGTCTATACTGTAAACTTCCCATCTACTGGCTAATGTATAATTTATTGCCTTCTATTAGTGGATTTGAACTCTGTTAGCCAATCAGTGTTTTGGTTTCACTGAGCAATTGACATATCTAAATAATAGTAACATTTAAATATTAGATGTCCCTTAAAGTTTAAATAATTATTTTACACACATAATAAATTACATTGAATAATTCTTTTCACATACTGTATCACATTTAGTGCTACTGAATAATGCTATGATTAGTTATTTCAGAGATGACAGGGCCCTAATTAACCTATTCCAGCCTCTAGGATTGCTTAATAGATCCAAGTATATTCAATCTCTTTAGTTAGAGTCATGTGATAAGGATATAGATAGGGACTTAAAGGCCAGTGTCAGAATACACTTCAGTCCCTTTGAGAAACTCCTTTTACTGAGGCTAAGAATATCACACATATCCAGTCATCTCTTGGGAATGACCCAGGCATATCTGAAGCTATTCTTCATCACCCAGATGCTTTTAAGGTCTGTGTGGTTAGGGCCGTGACGGCATTCTTTGTGGCAGAGAAAACTGCCACAGGAAATAAAGTGTGGCCCTGATTGATTAATTATTGGGGAACCATGCAGCAGAGAGAAACCCCATCCTTTGAATCAAGGCTTTCCTCTACCCACTCTCAGCCTCTGTTCTAAACCATATGTCACTATGCATAACTGTGCATGGCAGAATTTTCTTCTATTATATTATGTTCCCTGAATAACCCTGGTCTCAACACACCTGACAGATTACTCACAGAATTGATTCATGTCAATGCAGTCCCTTTTATTGGCATAGTTAGTCTGCATTGTGAATTATCCACAACTTTTGGCTACAGCCACATTCTGTAGCTCACCTGGCTGTCATCTCCAGCTCCTATGTTTTGGGTCTGCGCTTTGTATCATTTGTCCCCATTCTGATCTGCCTCAAAGCTATTTATTTGTTTTCTCTGCCACTTGGTATTGAGATCATATAAACATTATCTTTGGTTAACGTGCCAAGTGTTTTTTCTGCAAGTGTTTTTCTAGGGGCTAGACTTTCTTTAAAAAGCACGTTAGTGCATGTGTTGGAAGATTTGGGGAGATCAAAGACTATAATATAGTCTGGCAAGTAAGTGTTCATTCATTCCACTACTTAATTCAGTTACTGGATGGGGAAATGGATAAAATAGTAGAAAAACAACTAGTGACTGCTTCCAAGGAATTAATAGGAAGAGATTTATGGGTGTACTATAAGAACCATATCAGGATGCTTAATGTGATCTGTACCATAAAAGAGGTAGTGTTTGTGGGATATTATACTGATGTCTTCTACTTAATAATCATCATGAAAGTACAAATATTCACCAACTGACCTGCTCCCTGAGACCAGACTTTTCTTCCTGCTAATCTGGAAAACATGCATGTAAGTACTCACTTCTAGACAGTCAGTGAATGACTGTTTACCAGGCGCCGTGCCAGGTTCTGGAAACAGACGTAAAAAAAACATAGTCTGTGCCCTGGTGGAGCTCATAGGTCAAGGAAAATAAAGTCAGTGGCCTGAGTGTTAAACTTGGGAAATTGTGGTGAGGTAGAAATCCTGCTTGTCGGCAGTGAACCTGAGCCTGGCTGGAGTATGAATGGCCCCAGGGACTGAAAGTTGTTTAATTGATTCGTTAAAATATTGGTCAACGGGAAATCAGGTGTCCGCGCCTTAACCTCTTAAGCACATGGCCTGGGAGGCTTTCCCCACCAGTTCTTCTCCACGTAGAAAAGTAGAAATTTAAATCTCACATAGAGACCCATCTGCTTGGTAGCCCCTGAGAAATGCAGGGAGAGCCTTTGGCGCCATTCCCGCACGGGGACACAGGGCCGGTGAAGAGGAGGATTGGCGTGTGGAGCAGCTGCAGCCGCCATCGCTTTTGAGCGCCTTCTGCCTTCCGCAACCTGGGGCCAAGCCGAGGCGGTCAGACGGCTCCACAATGACCTCCTCTGTGCTCTGCTGTAGAAATTAAAGGCCAGTTAAGTCTTTAAGGAAACAAGGCACCACACTCCCCAACCTTCTTTTTTCTCTCTCCTGACTGATTTCTCCACTCCTCACCCAAGCTCATTGGCTTGATTCCCGCAGGAGTCAATGCCAGCTAAACAGATGCTCCCTGGCAGCGAGCTCTCAGGCAGCGTTATGTTCCTCATGGTGAGTGATGGGCTGGCCAGGCCTGCGGAGCAGTGACAGGGCACCGTTTGCCAGGTGCCACTTCCCCAGGACTGGAACTTTCCTGAACCCAGGCCCTAGTTAAGTGGTCATGGACGTAGCATTCAGTGGTCATGTTATTAGTGGAAGTGGAGTTCTTGGGGTGCCTCAGGGAAAACAATTTCCCCATTGGAGCATGGGATTTTGTGGAAAGCTTTATTGATGATGTAAAAGTAAGGAGTTTGGGTGAGGATTAAAAAAAAAAAAAAGTGCTAGCCGGTTTGGCTCAGTGAATAAAAGTAAGGGGGTTTCCCTCCAAAGTCCCATCTCTGTTTCCTGCCATGGAAAAAGTCCAATCTGATCTTCAACAGGGCTAGGATCAAGGCCACTGCCCAGACTTTCTGTCCCATATTAAGTTACAGTCCAGCCTGACTGGTTTGGCTCGGTGGTCAGAGCGTTGGCCGGCAGACTGAAGGGTCGCAGGTTCAGTTCTGGTCAAGGGCATGTGCCACAGTTGCAGGCTCAATCTGCTTGTGCAGGAGGAAACCAAAGGAAAAAAAAATATCCTCGGGTAAGGATTAACAACAACAACAAAATTACAGTTCAGTTCAGCATCTGACTAGCTTAGCTTGTCTTCCCAGCTGCAGTTCATCGCATGTGGGGTCCACAGGGACATGGACCATGCAGCTGCTTAAGGCCATATGGTGGGTTAGCACACAGGCAAATGCTGGTCACAGAGCAAGTGAGAAACAGGAGTGCAAGAGCAAGAGAGCACAAGGCAACTCTCTTTGGAGATTTTAATCTTCTAGGATTTCATGGGCTTCCATTAGGGTCCACCCTCCTAGCCAGTGATCTTTTTCCCAGGCTAGACTGACAGGCAAGCACCTTTCCTATGTCACCCCAACTTAACTGCGCATGTGCTCATCTCCCCCTTTGTTCGATCCCTTCCCCCAGTGATCTGCAGGGAATAGACTGGTTGTTTACTGGGGAGAATGGAGCTGTAGCTTCCTGGTGAGGCTGCACAGCTGACTGTGCTTATAATGTCTGCCCCCCCCCTTACTCTCTTTCTATTATTAATATTAATAAACTAGCTGATATGATAACAACCATATATATTAGGAAGGTGGGGAACCAATCCCAAAGGCCCTAAGAGTGGGCTCCATGCCCTGTTTTTAATAAAGGACACTCATAGATTATACAGTGATTCCTCATTTCATTCATTCATTCATTCATTCATTCATATGCATTTATTGAACACTTACAACATACTAGAGGCCTGGTGCATGAAATTTGTACATGGGCGGGAGGGGTGTCCCCTCAGCCCGGCCTGCAACCTCTCCAATCTGAGACCCCTTGGGAATGTCCGGCTGCCAGTTTATGCCTAATTCTGCTCACCTGCCTACCTTGCCTGATCTCCCTTATCCACTCTGCCTGCCTGATGCCCCTAACTGCTCCCCTGCTTGCCTGATTGCTCCTAACCACCTTTGTCTCAGCCCCCACCATTGTAGCTTTGTCTGGAGGGATGTCTGGTCTAATTAGTGTATTACCCTTTTATTAGTATAGATTCTTAGGAAGAAGAGTATTTGTGGAACTCATAACTAATGGAAATTTAAAAATAAGGTAAGGAGATGAAATCTTCCAGAAAGTTTTTAGGTTTTTACATTCTGGTATATTATTCTTTGACTACTGGGCTGAACACAGAGAGCCCTACCCATGAAGAGAAGAAGAAATCTAAAATTTTTACTTGTAAGCTTTATTTTTACCTAATTAGCTACCAAGTTCAATGAATTAGTAGCCTTTCCTGGTTCAGTAAGACCTGGAGGAATTAATAAAAAGAAACACTATATTACATTCTTTTCCTGGCAGAATTTAGACCAATAATAACTTAAGGCTTTCAAACCTCCTGCTTTCCTCTCAGTGTATCAGCAACACCCCACCCCATCTCCTCAGCTTCTGCTGCTGGAGGGTGTCAGGTATCTGGTTTCACTGTAAAACTGATTTCTTTCCTGAGCCACTCAGGTCTCCTGCATCTCCAGCACGCTGCAGGAGCCCCCTGCTTTTCTTTCCCGCTTGCCAGCAGGAAGCCATAGAGCCTACTTCCTGAATGTTTCTGCACTAGGGATGGAAAGTCCCACAGGCTTTCCTGGAAAAGCCCAATCAGTGCTTTTGCAGCTGCAACCAAACAAGTTCCCTATAGGAATTCTTTTTGACCTTGCGGCTTAGAGGAGATAGAAAGCAGAGGCTGGGTTTACAAACTTATTTCGAAGGAAGGACAAGTCCCAAAGAAAACTAGGTACATTGGCGACTGGAAAGCTTTCAAGGTCAAGATTTCCTGCACAAATTAAGATGGTAGGCAGAACTGTGTTTATTGGGAGAGTCTAAATTCATATTGCAGGGTTCCTTGGAGTGTCTTGGAGGAAGCTGATGGAGAGTATGGGGTTGCTCCTCACCACACCAGCTGCTCAGAGCTTTAGAGTGGTTCAGTCTTGTCAAGCCAAAATCCTGCTCACACAGAATTGACTGTTGGCTGTGCCTACTTTTCTTTTCCTTAAGACCTGACTCAGGGTTGTCATAAAAGCTCTCAGCCTTTCTAGACTTCTAGATGCTCAGGCATCCTTCTAGCTTCCACGGAACAAATTTCAGATGTTAATTCTGAATGAAGATTAGTTCTTTGTGGTCACAGACATAGTATATCTGATTGTCTTCCTTTTTTTGTCAAATGATCTTTAACTGAAATATTTTCCTTTGTAGTTCTTAACTAGCCCAGCATTCCACTGCACCACTGTTGATTTCACCTATGATATCATGAGGGTGAAAGCTGTCAGCATTGCAGCCAGCAGACTGGGCATTCCTCAGGATCTTTTTTTAATGTTTTCAAAGAGTTCCCTAGCTAAAGATTGGTGCTGCATCTGCTGGGCAATGTTGACAATCTCATCAAGAGTGATATTTACACTGTGCTTAATGGGTGTTTTTTGTTTTTTGGGTTTTTTTGTTTTGCTTCTTTCTGTCTCTTGGTGGTTCTTTGAGGGCTTTGGTGATGAAGGCAAAGGCAGAAGGTAAGTACTACCTCAGTCTGGGCCAATCTGTTCTGAATGGTCCGTTTTACTGTGATTCCCAGTAATAGATGAAATAGAGAAGGTAGCCGGAGATCGGGATGGCAGGACACAGGCTTCATTGGAGGGAAGAGTACCCCTGCCAGCTGCTTCCAGAGAGAGGGGCGGAAGATGGCGAGGGCCTGGGTACAAGCACCTTTAAGGATAGGGGATGGGGCTTAGGGCACTGAGCACATGCTGATTGGTGATTAGGGACCTAGAGACTTAGGAATGGGGGCTTAGGGTATTTGGCAGGTGCTGATTGGTGGTTCAGAGCTCAGGAATGTCTGGCCGCAGGTGGGGTTTACATCTGTCCATCAACTGGAGGGAGGATCCTTCCAATCCCTGGTTGCTTTGGTGATGTCATCACCAACCTTTTTTTTTTTTTTAATTTTTAAAAATTGATTTTAGAGAGGGGTGGGGGAGGGAGACAGATAGATAGAAACATCGGTGAGAGAGAAACATCATTGATTGGCTGTCTCCTACATACCCCCTAGTAGGGATGAAGCCCGAAACCCAGGCATGTGCCCTGACCAGGAATTGAATTGTGGCCTCCTGGTTCAGAGGTCGACACTCAATCACTGAGCCAAACACTTGGGATCATCATCAATCTTTTTAGGAGACAGACCCAGGGGTCCAATCTTGAGGGTAAGGCAGATGTGGCACCAACTTCTTCGCCAGTGCTCCTCAGGTATATGACTTTGGTTTCATTGGGGTCAGACTTTGGCAGCATGGTGGAGGTGGCTGGATTGGACGAACCCAGATTTGGGATGACTGAAGAAACTTGTACTTTGCCGAGAGCTGAAAGTATCTTGCTTTTCTTATTTTGGTTGCAAATGCCAAGAACCCAGCTTGAACTAGCAGAGATAGAAAATGGAATCTACTGACTCATGGAATCCAAGGAAAGGCTAAAAAACTAAATCATGGCCGAAACCGGTTTGGCTCAATGGATAGAGCGTCGGTCTGCGGACTGAAAGGTCCTGGGTTCGATTCCGGTCAAGGGCATGTACCTTAGTTGCGGGCACATCCCCGGTAGGGGGGGTGCAAGAGGCAGCTGGTCAATGTTTCTCTCTCATCGATGTTTCTAGCTCTCTATCCCTCTCTCCTCCTCTCTAAAAAATCAATAAAATATATTAAAAATTAATTAATTAATTAATTAAAAAACAAAAACAAAGAAAACCCAAAAAACTAAATCATGGAATGGGCAAGGATGGAGCCATCTCAATGAAAATCAAGAACTCAACACTGCCAGAATCTCTCCCTCTGCTTTTTGCCTCTTATCTTGGTTCTTTCTGTGGGTGGCTTTATTCACTTTCACTACAGATGTGAACATCATGCCTATAGCGGCATCTAAGTTTTATATCTTATAACTTTGTGAAAGAGAGAGACTGGGAGAAACAGAGAAGAGTTGTGGGGAAGGGGACTGATTCTCTTCCTAAATTTGAGACCAAAAAAGTCCAGAGACTTAATAGGCTTGACCAGTCAACTTAGCTGGATCAGTCAACTGTGGCTTGTGGAAGGAGTGATATAATGCCAGACCAGTCCTGGGGCCCATCACTGAGTATGTAAAGGGCCATGTTTCTACAGAGGGGGGAATCACTGTGAGCTGGACCGCTATCTCAAGAGCTGTTAGTTACACCTGCAGCCTCCCCCACCTTCTCTGGGCCTGATTGGAAACTGATTATAGTCCTATGAAGCTTCTCCATAATGTTCACGGTATACTTCTTAATATTTGTGATATTTTATTTTGCTGAATCCATTTTGTCTTCACTGAATAATTTACTTGTAAAATTATAGTGCTAGAAATAAGCAAAATTCAGTGATTTCTTTTCCCTCAGCTGATGCAAGAACCCCTTAAAAGGTTACTTCACATGGCTTGTAGGGTGTGGAAGGTAAAGGGGACTAGGCTAGCCCTGGCCAGTTTGGCTCAGTGGATAAAGCGTTAGCTTGTGGACTGACGTTCGATTCAGTTCAAGGGCACATGCCCAGATTGTGGGCTCAACTCCCAGTAGGGGGCATGAAAGAGGCAGCCAATCAATGATTCTTATCATTGATATTTTTGTCTCCCTCTCCCTTCCTCTCTGAAATCAATTTTAAAAAAGGAAGGGTGGGGCACCTAGGCTCTGAACTCGCTACCCTCGTGTTAAAATCACTGCTTTCCCCTATTTTGTATGTGTGGCTTTCACACAAGTTAAAATTTGAGAAAAGATTCTGAGGGGGGGGGGGGGGGGAAGAGACAAAGAAGAAAAAGACCTACTGGTTCAACCACCAGAGAGTAACAGACTCTTGCAAGAAGCATATGTATTTCATCTGCTGACAGAAGTAGCTCTATTAAAATTTAAAACCAACTTTTTTAGAGGAGAATCCAAGATGGCTGCACAGGTAAACACCTAGCCTCAGCCGCACACAACAATTTCAATAAAATACAACTAAAATATAAAATGAACATTACCCAGAACTACAGGAAAGTCTACTGACTGGAAATTCTACAGTGAGAAGCAAGGAGAACACCAGAAGGAAGAGTGGAGGAGCTGTAAAAGCCTAAGGTACGGAGACTCGCGGCGCGCTCAGAGAGGATGGAACTGGAGAGGAGGGGCGGCTGAGTGTCTGGCTGGTGTTCCCTAGCGGGAAGGAGATAAAAGCTCCGGACTGTGCTGAACCCCAGACCCGACAGCGCTGAACCCCAGTTCTAGGCCAGACCCTGGGGACCCAGGCTCAAACAGAGGGAGCCAGGACTGTGAAGCAGAATTCCAGGGGAGCGGCAAAAGACAGAGCTTCCGGAGGCGCGCACATTGCGCACAGAGGACGGACGATTGGCTGTGCCGCGGGATTGCCCTGGCAGGAAGGAGACAAAAGCTCCAGACTGCTCTGAACGCCACCTCCAACTCAACTTGCAACTGATCTGAACCCCAGTTCCGGGCTCATTGGGGGAGAGCCTAGACTGTTTGGTAGCAGGCGAAAATCAAGGGCACCTTTCTCTCAGAGGTGCTTGCAACGAGTACTGAAGGACCCTGGGGAATACTGAGACTCAGGAGCCACATAGGGCGGGGCTGACGGAAGCCAAGGCTGTAGGCTCCACCCTGAAACTCCACCCCATCCAAGCAGAACACAGAGACTTTTAAGGCTACCAACTCAGGGAAGCTGCAAAAATGCCGAGACAAGAAAACAGGTCACGCCGAGACCGGTTTGGCTCAATGGATAGAGCGTTGGCTTGGGGTCTGAAGGGACCCGGGTTCAATTCCGGTCAAGGGCATGTACCTTGGTTGCGGACATATCCCCGGTGGGGGCTGTGCAAGAGGCGGCTGATCGATGACTCTCTCTCATCGATGTTTCTGGCTTTCTATCTCTCTCCTTTCCTCTCTGTACAAAATCAATAAAATATATTTTTTTAAAAAAGAAAGAAAAAGAAAACAGGTCACAAACGAAAGAAATGGAGGGCAAAAAGTGACTAGATATAGAGTTCAAATCTACGCTTATAAGGTTTTTCAAGAATTTCCTAGAAAAGGTCTATAAGACCTATGAGGATATGAAAAGGGATCAACTAGAATTAATAAGGAATCAACAAGAAATAATAAGGGATCAACAAGAAATAAAGAATACATTGTCTGAAATAAAAAATATTATACAGAGCCCTAAAAACAGAATGGAAGATCGCAAGAATCAAGTCAAAGATTTGGAACATAAAGAGCCAGAAGACACTCCTCCGCTGAAGCAAGAAGGCAAGAGAATCCAGAAAATTGAAGATAATGTAAGAAACCTCTGGGACAGCCGGCACCGGTTTGGCTCAGTGGATAGAGCGTCGGCCTGCGGACTGAAGGGTCCCGGGTTTGATTCCGGGCAAGGGCGTGTGCCTTGGTTGCGGGCATGTCTCCAGTGGGGAGTGTGCAAGAGGCAGCTAGTCGATGATTCTCTCTCATCAATGTTTCTGGCTCTCTATCCCTCTCTCTTCTTCTCTGTGAAAAATCAATAAAATATATTAAAAAAAAAAAAAAAAAAGAAACCTCTGGGACAACTTCAAGTGAACCAACATCAGAATTATGGGGGTCCCAGAATATGAGAGAGAGCAAGATATTGAAAACATACTGAAAGAAATAGCGACAGAAAACTTCCCCCACCTGGTGAAAGAATTAGACTTACAAGTCCAGGAAGTGCACAGAACTCCAAACAAAAGGAATCCAAAGAAGACCACACCAAGACAAATCATAATTAAAATTCCAAGAGCAAAAGACAAAGAGAATATTAAAAGAAGCAAGAGCAAAGCAGGTAGTTACCTATAAAGGAGCAGCTGATTGTCAGCTGATTTCTCAACAGAAACCATGCAGGCCAGACGGAAATGGCAAGAAATATTCAAGGTGATGAATAGTAAGAACCTACAGACAAAGATAATCTACCCAGCAAAGCTATCACTCAGAATCGAAGGCCAGATAAAGAGCTTCACTAATAAAAAAAAGCTAAAGGAGTTCATCACCACCAAACCAGAATTATATGAATTGCTGAAGGGGGTTCTTTCAGAAGAGAAAGTAAATAAAGATAAAAATTATGAACAACAAATACATAACTATCAACAAGTGAATCTAAAAACCAAGGAAATTTAAAAAAAAATCTGATGAACAATATTAACTGTTGAATATAATAGAATCAGAGGTATGGAAGGGGAGTGAACTGATGATTCTTGGGGGAAAGGGGAGTGGGGGGGGGATGTGGAAAGAGACTGAACATAAACTGTGCACCTATGGATGAGGACAATGGGGGGGTGGGGAAAGGGCAGAAGGTGGGGTGGGAACCTGGTAGAGGAGAGCAATGGAGGTGGGGTGGAAGAGGAACATTTGTAATAATACGAACAATAAAAATTTATTTAAAAAAATTTTTTAAACCAGCACCTAGGCCTTCACTTCAGGCCTCTTTTAAGATAACATCTCTGGGGGAAGTCAATGGTGTGACTGATCCTCATGTGTGTCTACTTTGTTGTTCAAGTCAGTTTTTTCAGAGCCAGCAGTAGGCATTTACAATTTAACAAGGACAGGGTCTTGGCCTGCCTCTTGGAGACTGATAGATCCTCCCTTCCTCCAATTGATGGACAGATGTAAACCCCACCTGCGGTCAGACATTCCTGAGCTCTGAACCACCAATCAGCACCTGCCAAATACCCTAAACCCCCAGTTCCTAAGTCCCTAGGTCCCTAATCACCAATCAGCCTGTGCTGAGTGCCTTAAGCCCCATCCCCTATCCTTATAGGTGCTTGTACCCCGGCCCTCGCTCTCTTCCGCCCCTCTCTCTGGAAGCAGCCGGCAGGGGTACTCTTCCCTTCAATGAAGCCTGTGTGTGTCCTGCCATCCCGATCTCCGGTCTACCTTCTCTATTTCATCTATCAGAGACCAATACAGATAACTTCCTGTCAAAGAGAAGATGCACTGAGACTTGTTTAGTGGTTGGCCCCCAGTTTTGACTTAAAAAGCAAAGGCCTAAAGCCATTGTAACCCTCAACCTGGGGATAAGAAGAAGCTCACTGAGCTATGAATCTGTGATCTTTCTGTTAGATGCTGTTCAATAGGTCTCTGCAGCATGCAGACATGGTAGTGACATGACAGAGGACAATTCAATTAAAATGTTTTGTCCGTGATTTCTTTTTAAATTTTTTGTATTGATTTCAAAGAGGAAGAGAGAGAGAGAGAGAAACAATGTTGAGAGAGAATCATTCATCAACTGCCATCTGCATGCCCCACTGGGGATCTGGCTCGCAACACGGGCATGTGCCCTGACTTGAATTAAACCGTGACCTCCTGGTTCATAGGTCAACATTCAACTACTGAGCCATGTTGGCTGGGTGTCATTGAAGGCACACTTATCAGTCTTTTAAGTTGTATGACTGGGCAGAATAGTGAATATCCTCAGCTACCACTTACCTGGAATGACTTCAGGATCCATGATGAAGACAGTCAAGCCTCCCAGTTCCTTACCATCCCCATGGCAATGATTGTCCTTCTCTGTGCTGCTACCAAAATGCCACAAGTGAAGCTGTATCCTGGAACTTAATGCACAAAATTGCTCTGCCCTTGAAATCTTTGTTTTCTTTTGTTAATCCTCCTCTGAGAATACTTCCTCCCCTTTTCCCTCTCCTCCCCATTTATTTTTAGAGTGAAAGGGAGGGAGAGAGACAAAGAAACATCAATGTGAAAGAGATACATCGATTGGTTGCCTCCCACACATGCCTGCAACCAAGGTACATGCCCTTGACTGGAATCAAACCTGGGACCCTTCAGTCTGCAAGCTCTAACCAATGAGCAAACAGGCTAATGCTGCCCTTGAAATCTTGAACTCTGAAAGTCTACTCTCTGCTTAACACCCCAATCTCCACACTCCTCCATTCCATTAAACTTACATTGAGGAGCATCAAGTTCTCTGTCCTCTCAGTTTATCAGCTGTCCTTAACTACTTCTATCCGGTGCAGATTCCACAATCAATCACTTCAAATGCACTCTCACCACCATCCTCACTTCCTGGTGATCGCTGTATTTCCTCTGACTAATTCCAGTCCTAGGTTAGCCCTTACTGGTTTCCTCCTCTCATCACCAGACCTGCTGCGCACTTCTAGAGGAAATCACAGCCTTGCTGATTGATTCAATAACACAGTTATGATTTCCAGGCCTATTGAGTGCTTGGTGCTATCATTGTTCTTTCCATCTCCCACAGGGGTCCTTTCTGGAAGCCTCCTCCATTCTCCCTGTTCCTTTCACTCTCAGCAGATAAACCGCCTATCTATATTAATAAAATTGTAATATGCAAATCGACCAAACGGCCGAACAGCAGGGCTACTATCCGGATGACCACACTATGACATGCGCTAGTGCCAGACCCACCGTTGCCCCACGATCACCCCACATAGGGAGGCCCAGGCCACTGTAGGCAGGGTGAACAATCAGGGGGCTCTGTGGAACCAGGGAGCCTGGGGTGTGTGGTGGGGGACATGGCCAGTGCCAAGGTGGGGGGGGCAGGAGGGTGGGGCCGGGACCATGAAGCCAGCAGCCAGGGGAAGGAAGGCCTACCCTTGCACAAAGTCTGTGCATCAGGCCTCTAGTAATGAATAAAGGGGCATTTATTTATATTTGGACTCCTTCAACTTCCTTCTTCCCCACCTCCACATTCCCTAGGTCTGTGCCTATTCCTGCCTCCTCTCAATCAGAGCAGGAAGTGGCCTCTTCCTCTCCTCTGGAACCTGGTTGCATCGTTCACACCCCTCCCCTTGTATCTGTTTCGCCTTCACTAACCCCACACCTCCGCCAACAAGTATCCTGTCATCCTAAAACACCCTCGTTCTCTATTCCCCTTCCCCTTCCTCTCCAGCTACCCTTCCTCCTCTCCTCACTACTGGTTTTGTGCTCTCAGAGGTCTTCCCAGTTCACTGCCATCTGACTTTTAACCCCACCACTCTACAGCATCTGTTCTCAAAGATTATCAAAGCCCAGGAATTATTAAATGAAATGGGCTTCTTAGTCCTCACCTGGATGGTTGTACAGCATTTGACCTAACTGACCACCTGTCTTAAAATTCTCTCATCCCTGGATTCCCATATTTTCTCTGTCCTCTGGTTATATGTCCTAGGGTCATTCTTTTATTCCTCATTTCACTTCACTTGTCCCTTTAATGTTGATAATATCACATCCTCTGCCCTGGGCACTCCCTTCTCTTCTCTCATTGTATGCTTTCTTTGGTATCGTAGAAATAATATATTCTTTGCAGCATGGTGCAGTGGGTTCAAATCCCATTTTCATGAGTTATCAGCGCTGTGATCTTGAGCAAAGTTTCCCATATGGGAAATGGGGCCAATAATATCAATTTTAATGGCTGGGTATGAAGAGTAAAGGAGACAGACATATAAAGTGTCTCTTTCATTAGCTGACAAAAATTGCCAGTTAGTACTTTTTTAATCTCTTCTTTCCTTTCTGTGCCTCTCCTCACTCCCTTTCCTGCCAAATAACTTCTTGTAGTTAGTTCACTTGTAAGCCCAGGATTTGGAGTCAGCGTTGAGTTCAGATTCTTGTTCTGACAGTTAGCAGCCTTATGACCCTGGGGGTTTTGTTGTTCTGAACCTTGGTTTCCATATGTGTGACATGAGAAAGATAGTTTCTCACAGGATTAATGTGTGTGTGTGTGTGTGTGTGTGTGTGTGAGAGAGAGAGAGAGAGAGAGAGAGAGAGAGAGAGAGAGAGGGAGAGAGGGAGAGAGAACATGAAAAGATGTGGTGAAGGCCTTAGTACAGTTCCTGGTGTGTAGTCAGTGCTCAGGAGATGGTAGTTATTATGTCTCGCTCACACCTATGGCTGTACCTATCACACATACATACTCTCCAACATGTACCTCCCACCTCACTCCCATCTCTTGTGCTCCTGACATGTGTTTTGCCAACTGGCTTTTTGATGTTTTACAAAGAGCTCAGACTATTATCCCAAACCAGACTATTTCTTTTTCCTAATACTTGCTCTTCCCGTATTCCCTTTCTCAGTTAATATGTCATCATCGGCCAGTCATTCAGGCATGACTTTTTGGAGCCTCCCTTTTTGTCACTGCACACATCTTATCACCCCCTCTGATTTGTTTCTGGAATTGGTGCTTTTTTCATATTGCTGCTTCAATTTAGGCTCCCATCTTCTCTCACTGGAGTTGTTGCCTCGCCTCCTCATTGGTTTCTTCCGATCTGGATGCTCCTCTTTCTTCCCCATGTTCTCCTCTGTGTGGGGAGTGACTTTTCTAAGATGTGGGTCTCACAGTTTCTCTCTCCTGTTTCAAAGCTCCAGGCTTTCCTGCTGAAGATCTGAAGCCCTGTCTAAGTGCTGGTAGGTCTTGTGCTGACCTATTTCTCTACCTTCATTGCCTGCCGCTGAAGGCTATGCCCACGCAGTAATTTATTATCTGGCTATTCCTCCAAGATACCATATGCCTTTCACAGCTCTTTTTCTTTCTTTCTTTTTTAAATCACCTGTCCGTAGGATGCCCTCCTCTTTGTGGCCTGGCAAACAACCTTAACAAGCCAGCCAAATATTTCCTTCCTTTTGAGCCTTCTGAGTATGAATAGCATTTTTAACATTTCTCCATTGCTGCAGCAATCACTTGGTGTCATAATTATTTATGTGCCTGTAAGCACTGGGTTTGGCACAATTCCTGGTTGTGTTGGTTGATTTTAATAAATGAATGCATGAAAGGGCAGGATCTGCAGGGATCTTCGGAGAAAGAATCTAATAGGTTGGAATTTATAAGAGGTAGCCATAGCCAGCTTGGATCAGTGGATAGAGTGTCAGCATGCGGCCTGAAGGGTCCTAGGTTCGATTCCGGCCAAGGGCACATGCCTAGGTTGTGGGCTCGATTTCCAGTAGGGGGTGTGCAGGAGGCAGTTGATAAATTATTCTCTCTCATCATTGATGTTTCTATCTCTCTCTCCTTCTCCTTTCCTCTCTGAAATCAATAAAGAAATATACTTTTTAAAAGAAAAGAAATATATAAGAGATAACTGTGCGTCAAGAAGATCAAGTTTAGAAGAACAAAGATGGAAGAGATTGATTTAACAGCAGAATGTATTAAAAATTACTGAGAGGTTTTGGTTGACAGCATTGTGTGAGTCATCCATGTGATTTGGGTAACAACAAATAAGAAAATGAAGAAAAAGGAGAAGAATGTGAAATTTTTTAGAAAAGGAAGCTGAGTGTCTGGTTTTACACCAGGGAATTGTGGTTGTTTCTAGGTATTGTGGTTTTAGAAGGACTTAGGCCAGAATAGCAATCATTGTTGAAAGCATTTTATTTTTTAAAACATATTTTATTGATTTTTCACAGAGAGGAAGGGAAAGAGATAGAGAGTTAGAAACATCGATGAGAGAAGACATCGATCAGGTGCCTCCTGCACACCCCCCACTAGGGATGTGCCCGCAACCAAGGTACATGCCCTTGACCAGAATTGAACCTGGGACCCTTCAGTCCACAGGCCGACGCTCTATCCGCTTGAAAGCATTTTAAAAAGACTTGTTGAAAATATCAATATAGACAAACTATCAAGATAGCCAATAGGCTAACACAATAAAGAAGATATAGGGAGAAAGCACAAAAGGCAAAATAAGAAATGATAATGGAGAAGTAACCAATGAAACAAAAAAAATTATCAGATTATTTTTAGGTCTATGCAAATGCTTTTTAAACATTCATGAAATGAATCAATTTTGGGGAAGTTCTTATTAAAATTGCTAGAGAACAAATTTAAACAGACTGATTTTTGTAGAAGAAATGAAGTTATTAAGGAACTATTCCTCAAATAAGGTATCAGGCCCAGATTATTTTATAAGGGAATTCTATCAAACCTCCATGTATCAGAGAGTTCCAAATCTTTATAATTATTTCAGAGAATTAAAAATGTACAGAAACTTCCTACTTCATATGAAGTAAATGTAATATTGATATCTAAATAGGATAAAGACAGTGCAAAAGGAAAACTACAGACTAACATTTATGAGTACCTATGAAGAAGTGTCATATATAGTACTAATAACTATTTTATTAATAATAGAATCCAACACCATAATAAAAATATAATTCACTATGATCTGGTGAGTTTAATTCCAAGAATTGAAGGTAGGTTTATTATTAGGAAATCCATTAATATCATATAGTAAGACTAATAGGTTTCAGGGAAAATAATCATAAAAGATTATCTCCATAAATGCTAACAAACTTTCAGAATTCAACATCCATTCCTCATTTAAAAAAAAACAAAAAAAAACAAAAAAACAAGAAAATAAGACTTGATGAATACTTTCTTAATATGAGAAAAATATATATAGTACTAATGCCAGTAACTTACTAAATTGGGAAGCACTACAACAAAGAAAAACTATTTCTTTTTACAATTGATGTGATAGTAATCCTGGAAACCACAAACCTATATAATAAAGAGCTAATATGGAAATGGTCATCATGCCCTCACGCCATCACATCATAATGGCTCAGACACTCAACGCTGGGGAGAGAGAAATGAGGACCAGCCACACACAAATGAGCGAGAGAGAGAGAGAGAGAGAGAGAGAGAGAGAGAGAGAGAGAGAGAGAGAGAGAGAGAGAGAGAGGAATGGGGGCCAGCCAAGGTGCAGCCCTGAAGAGGGATGAGGTGCCAGCGGCTGGGGCTGTGGCCTGAGAGAGGGATAAGGCGCCCGCCCCACGGTCCCAGGCATCAGAAGCAGCCCAGGAGAGGGACAAGCTGCATGCTCGGTGGTCCCTGGTGCCTGTGGCTGCAGCCTGGGCAAAGCTGCCCGCCCACAGTCCCCTGTGGCTGTGGCCAGTCCAGGTGAAGCCAGCCCTGGTCCTGGGTGCCTGTGACTGGTCAGAGGGAGGGAAGCATGGGCCCAGGTGCCTGCAACCAGCTGGAGGAAAGAATCCTGGGTCCTGGTCCTGGGTCCTGGGTGCATGGTGAGGCAGAGGCGGTTAGGGACGATCAGGCTGATAGGGAAGCAGTTAGGGACAATCAGGCAGGGAGGCAAGCAGTTAGGAACCAGCGGTCCCAGATTGTGAGAGGCAGCTGGACATTCCCCGAGGGATCCCGGATTGGAGAGGGTGCAGGCTGGGCTAAGGGACTAGGCTGGGCTAAGGGTCTCTCCCCCTCCCCCCACCCAGCCTGCCTGGCATGAATTCCATGCACTGGGCCTCTAGTCCTATATAATAAAAGCATAGTTTGCATATTGTCCCCTTGACCAGGAGGTCATCCTGGAGTTCAACCAGGGGGCGGGACCTGCTAGGGGAAGGGAGAGAGGCCCAGGTTGGCAACTGGCAGTCACTAGGGACCCTACTAATGCAGGAATTTCATGCATTGGGCCTCTAGTCACTGACAAAATTCAAACAATTAAAAATAAAGTAACAGTTTGTAAGGGAAGTCTTTGTGATGTTTTTGCCACTTTTATGTGACAAAATTATTTCAAAATGAACAGTTAATAAAATAAAAAAATAATACCGTGTTTCCCCGAAAATAAGACATCCTCCAAAAATAAGACCTACTTACAGGTTTCCTTCTGAGTGAAATATAAGGCATCCCCCCAAAATAAGGCCCCCCCCAAGCTAAACATGAGAGATTTGGTCCACTGATTCTGAAAGAAATGGAGTCACAAGAAATTCACCAGGAAATTAAGGAATTGGATTGTTATGATGATGTTCCAGAAGATGATGACATGATTGTCATTGAATAAATGAGTAAATTCTTGATACTGTAGGATTCACAGTTTGTCTGGTTTGTGTTGACAACTGCCATACTACCGTACCGTATACAGGTAATAAATTTCCTTTATTTTCATTTAACAATAAATGTGTACCGTATTCTTCTTCATGGAAAAAATAAGACATCCCCTGAAAATAAGATCTAGCGCATCTTTGGGAGCAAAAATTAATATAAGACACTTTTAAAAAATATATATATATATTATTGATTTTGTACAGAGAGGAAGGAAGAGAGAGAGAGAGAGAGAAATATGAGAGTCATCGATCAGCTGCCTCTTGCACACCCCCTACTGGGGATATGCCCGAAACCAAGGTACATACCCTTGACTGGAATCGAACCCGGGACCTTTCAGTCCCCAAGCCAACATTCTATCCATTGAACCAAACCGGTTTCAGCAAGACACTGTCTTATTTTCGGGGAATCAGGGTACTATGGATTTTGGCCCAGCTGATGTGGCTCAGTGGTTGACATCAACCATTGAACCAGGAGGTCACGGTTTGATTCCAGGTCAGGGCACATGCCTGTGTTGCAGGCTTGATCTTCAGTAGGGGGCATGCAGGAGGCAGCTGATTAATGATTCTCTCTCATCATTGATATTTCTCTCTTTCTCCCTCTCCCTACCTCTCTGAAATCAATAAAAAATATATTTTAAAAATACTTAGGGTTCTAGCAGGTTTGGCTCAGTGGATAGAGCATGGACCTGTGGACTCAAGGGCCCCGAGTTTGATCTCAGTAAGGAGCATGTGCCCGGGTGGTAGGCTCGATCCCCAGTGGGTTTCATACCATGTCCTAGCTGTGGGGACATTGGACAAGTTACATGATCTCTCTGAACCTCATCCATCCATTGGAGATGATACTGACCCTTCTGTGCTTTTTGATGATTGAATTAGATGATGATAATGATGAAAATAGAAATGACCATTTAGCATCAATTGTGCAGCAGTCCTGTACCAGGTATGTTCATTAGCTGTATAAAACACAAATGATATTTAGTTCATGGTAGGTACTTAGTAAATATCTTCCCCCCCACCCCCCACTTCTTGCTGATCACAGTGATGCCTGTAGTTTGTCAGTAGCTGATTGATTGTTGCCTTAGTACTGTCTTCACAAAGGACCTTATTTATTCCCACAAATCAACCTAGAGAAAATAAGGAAGATTTAATTTAAGCCCAGGAAGCCGCCAATGACTAATTGCCAACATCACTTTATTAAGGAAGTACTTGGGGCCGAGAAGTCAACGGAAGTTTAACCAAATTATAATTTAATACTTTAGCCCTTTCACTTAATTTTTAGGTTCAGGGTCTTGGGCTTCTACAGAAACCAGACAGAGTGCTGCCTGTACTATGACACTGTTCGTGTGCTCCTTTGATATTTCATGCCCATCTTCAGAACAAATAATCAGAATAAGTACCTGCATGCAAACTGCAAGCTCTGTGCAAGGGACAAGTGGAACATGTAAGGTCATCCAAGGGTTTGGATGAGCTGTATGTCCCTACCTGGGCCTAGCCGGCGTCTGAGGACACTGGACACTAGCTTTGCCGGAAATAAATGAAAGTGTCCCCTCCCCCAGTCTTTCCTTAGTTTTCAGGAACACTGCTTACCATAGCCTTCCTTTGGTAAGTTTGTGCAGGTTTTAGGTGACTAGATCCTCTTTGACAATATAAAGCTCGGATTATAACTAACTTTGTAGCAATCCCGGATTATAGGCTCAGGAGAAGAAATCTTAGGCTCAGTATGAGATGATTTCCCTTAAGTCTCATTGTGAAAAAAGCAGCTGGGGAAAGGCAGTTCTGAGTTTGGTTTACTTTTATTCCTGATCCCCGAGATCAATGCTTATGACTATCACAGCCCATTGTTGGGTTGCTGGTGGCAGTGATTACACCAAAAACTGGCTGTGGTTGTGGGCCTGGACCTCATTCAGGCAAAACTCACGGAAAGCAGGAGTCATAGTCCTTGACACACTTGTCTCCTTAATTGTGTGTACACTGCCATCCTCGTCAGAGGTTAGCTGGTCCTTGGAGACTAAAGTAAGACTAGGGGATTTTAAAACATGCTATAGGCCTTGCCATCTTTCTTCTTTCTTTCCTTAAAAGCTCCTCCTCCCTCTCAGTGTGACACATTGCCCACCGTAGCTCAACCTCATATTCGGCCTTGCATGTGCAGGGTGGAGGTAAAGAATAATAGGCACCTTCCCCTTACTTCCATCTTTCATTTTTTAGCAGCAACTGCAGGCGTACGTGGCCTGGGTGAATGCGCAGTTGAGGAAGAGCCCAGCAGTGAAGCCCGTGCAGGACCTGCGACAGGACCTTCGGGATGGGGTGATCCTGGCGCATCTCATCGAGATTGTTGGTCAGTTGGCCTTGGATTCTATGCTAGCATAAACCAGAACTTGACCTCCTTTATCCTTCATATGCCTTTCAGAACTGATGGCTTCTTCTTTAAAACGTATGGCATCGAGCATCAGCCCTTGGACTGAGGGTCCACAACTCCCTTCAAGGGCACATACCTCGGTTGCATGCTTGTTCCCTGGCCCTGTTCGGCACATACAGGAGGCAACCAATCGATGTGTCTCTCTCACATCGATGTTTCTCTCTCTGTCTCTCCCTCTCCCTTCCACTCTCTCTAAAAATCAATGGAAAAATATCCTTGGGTGAAGATTAACAAAGTAAATAAATCAGTAAATATATATTTGTAAATAAAATCTATGGCACTGAAAGTAGGGAAGCCAGAATACTTTTCCCAGCCTAAACTGGTTTGGCTTAGTAAATAGAGCATTGGCCTGCAGACTGAAAGGCCCCGGGTTCAATTCCGGTCAAGGTCATGTACCTTGGTTGCGGGCACATCCCCAATAGGGGGTGTGCAAGAGGCAGCTGGTCGATGATTCTCTCTCATCGATGTTTCTCACTCTCTATCCCTCTCTCTTCCTCTCTGTAAAAATCAATAAAATGTATTTTTTAAATAAAAAATAAAATAAGAATACTTTCCCAAAGTTAATTCATTTATTAATTAGTCAGTAAACACTGCTGTGTGCCAGGTACTGTGCTGGGATCATGATAATAAACACAGTCTAAGCTCTCAAGAGCTCCCCTCCCCCCAGTCTAGTTGGAAAGACTGGGAAGTGATAGGGCACCTAGCAGGGGATCACCCAGCCCAGTTCTGGAAATTCAGTAGCTTGTTAGAGAAATCGATGTCTAAACTGAGGCTGGAAAAGGAGCACAGATACTGACTGCCATGTGCTCCATGGAAGGGCTGGTCCTTTTGGAGCCTGAGAGTTGTTGACTCTCGCTCTTGTAGATGGTGCCTTAACCTTATTTTCATAGCATTTGTATGTGGCTCTGTTGTTATTTTATTTCCTTCACTGAATGATAATTGCTCAGCCATCTCTCCAGTGTACACTGAGCTCTTTAAGAGCAGGTATAGCATTTTTTTCCCTTTGTACTTTTGGTTCCACAACTCCTACCCAAGTGTCTGGAACATGACAGGTACTCAAACACAGGTTGTTGTATTAGTCAGCTGACCTCACTGAGAGTCATTAGAGTTTTCATTGATAATGATGGTAACAATGGTAATAGTAGTAGCAGCTGCCATTTGTTGAATACTTTCTATCTTGTTTATATATATATATATATACTTTCACTTAATCATAAACCCTTTAGAAACAGCTAATTTATCCCCATTTTGAGGAAACAAGCTTAAAAAAGATGATTTATAAAAATAAATTCATTGAGCAATAAGAATATATCAAGCATTGTGCTAAGCATGCTACTTTGATTGATGTATGACATGGGTATGATATGAGTGCCACTCTCTTATTTTATGAGATTTAAAAAGGCTAGGCAGCTTGCCAAAACTGGTTTGGCTCAGTGGATAGAGCGTTGGCCTGCAGACTCAAGGGTCCTGGGTTTGATTCCGGTCAAGGGCACATACCTTGGTTGCGGGCGCATTCCCGGTGAGGGGTGTGCAGGAGGCAGCTGATAGATGTTTCTCTCTATGGATGTTTCTAGCTCTCTGTCCCTCTCCCTTTCTCTCTATAAAAAAAAAAAAAATCAATAATATATATATATATATATATATATATATATATATATATATATATTTTTTTTTTTTTTTTTTTTTTAAAGGCTAGGCAGCTTTATAGATCACGTAACTGTATGTGTTAGAGCAGTGGTATAAACCTAGATCTGCTTTCATTCCAAGCACATTCTAAACATTTAATTTTTCACTTATTTCAATAGATTATACTTGAAAATATAATCAGATAAAAAATAAACCAGCCGGGACTGGTTTGGCTCAATGGATAGAGCGTCGGCTTGGGGACTGAAGGGTCCCGGGTTCGATTCCGGTCAAGGGCATGTACCTTGGTTGCGGGCATATCCCCAGTAGGGGGTGTGCAAGAGGCAGCTGATCGATGACTCTCTCTCATCGATGTTTCTAACTCTCTATCTCTCTCCCTTCCTCTCTGTATAAAATCAATAAAATATATATTTAAATAAATAAATAAATAAAAATAAACCAGAAGGTACAAAAGGGTATAAAGTCAAAAGCCTTTTTTTCCACCTCTGTCCCTCTGGCAGCTACCTGTTTATTCTGGGGCAATTAGTGTACGCAGTTTTTGCATTTCTTTCCAGATATATTCTGTACATATACAAGCAATTTGAATGTGTCCATTTTTCCAAAACCCAAGTATTTTTGTGACATTCCGTTGTAACTTTGCCTTCTAGAAAAGTTCACTGAATTCACTTCCTTTCCCCATTCCTTATTTAACCCGCCCTCCTCAGGCTTTGGATCCCACTATTCCACTAAAACTTGTATAGTATTTATATATAATCTTATTCTTTCCATCAAATATTCCCTTTCTCTGTATCTGGCTAGATGAGACTTTGAAATTACTTCTTCTTATAACTTCATATATTTTCTATCTTCTAACAGCAGGAGAAAAGCTGAGTGGGGTACAGCTGAGTCCCAGAAACCAACAGGAGATGAAGAATAATGTGGAGAAGGTGCTGCAGTTTGTGGCCTCCAAAAAGATCCGTATGCACCAGACTTCAGCTAAAGGTCAGTGCCTCTTCGCGTTCTTGGTGGGCGAGTACACTCATCTTTGGCTGGCAGTTGCTCAGTGTGTAGTCAAGGGATCCGATTGACAGGAGGAGGATTAGCCCTATGACTTCATGTCATTTTCCCTGTAAAGAAACTTATCGGGACAAAGTGATTATCAAAATTTGACTGCTTTGGAAACGTGGGTGAAGACAGAAGTTCTCTATTCATTTTAATTGAATAAAGGTTTGCTTGACTGTATGTAGGACAATTAATAGAGAAGAAATTACAAAATTGGGACATTAGTTTTAGAATTTCTCATTTAAGTAATAAAAAGGAGGATAGCTTATGTTTTTGAAGTTCCTATGGTTTCATGACCAATAATTATTTCACTTCATAATAGCCTACATTTTTTTCCATCCAGTTTTCCTGGAGGGAAAAATGCTGGAAAATATTTTCTAGCAATTTTTTCTTTTACATCACAGAATATTCCTGGTAAGATGGGTGGTGAGGGGCTCTGTGACCTCAGCACATGCCCTCTCCTGTAGCCACGTGGCCAGAGGGGACACTTCTCAGGCCCCTTGAGCCCAGGCTGCAAGGAGGAAAGGGTGTACGGTGTCTTCGGAAAGCACAGGCCACTAGTCCTCTCTCCATTTCTCTAGAACTGACTGTAATCCGGTTCTGTTTCAGCCTCAGTTTCTGGGCCTGCTTACCTGTGACTCTGGTGAGAATGGGGGAGGAGGGGGCACTCCTGTCATGTTTCTGTTACTGATGTTCTCTGAGTTGGGGTCATTCAGGAAGGGTAGATGCTAACCATTGAGAGCACCCTGTAGAAGGTATCAATCAATTCTTTCAAAACCTTGCATATCTAAAAGGCTATGCAACTAAAAACAAAAATGGAATTTTACCAATTTCCTTACATTAACTTTCACCAGACCTATCACATTTTTTCTGCCTGCATTCCTTTTTCTTTTCTAGGGCAAATTTAGAATGCGATAATCTCTTTCATCTGGTCCCCATTAGGAGTGGGCTTGGGGATCTAGCCCATTAAAGTCAACTATTTTTAGGGAACACTGCTGCTCAGGACCTCGCAGTCTTTTACCTGGCTTCCTGATTAGTCCCACTGCATTGATGTTTGTCCTCCTCCCATCTGCCCTCCACGTTGCCGCCAGAAGGCTCTTAGCATGAGCAGTCCTCTGCCTCGGAGGGTCCTTCGGATAAAGTCCGCAGTCCTTCCCATGGCTTATCGCGCCCTTCCTGCCCTGACCTCTGCTGGACTCCATTCAGCTCCTCCCCGCAGAGCTGTGCCATAGAAGCATAACGAGAGTCACATGTGTAATGTAAAAGTTTCTAATAGCCACACTGAACAAAAAAAAAAAAGTGTGAAACCAGTTTGAATGATAAATTTCTTTAACTCAATATATCCAAAATATAATTTCAAAATGAAAACTATTAATGAGATATTTTGCATTCTATTTTTTTTTGTACTACATCTAAGGAAATATTTTGCATTCTGTTTTTGGGTATGCATGTGCTACGTAAATACAGCACTCACAGCACATTTCAATTCAGACAATAGCTACCTTTTAAGTGCTCAGTGTAGCTAGCGGCTCCCACCCTAGACAGCGAGGCTCCAGGATGTCATGCTTTCTCTTGCCTCTAGACTTCGTGCTTGCTGCTCCCTCTTCTCCTCCATCGATGGACCACCATTCATCAACCAAGTCTCAGCTTAGAGCTCCTTCCTCTGGGAATCCTGAGCCCTCTACACTAGACACGATGCTTCTACTCTGAACCCCCAAGGAATCCTGTACTTTTTCTATCATAACATGTTACTATACTTCATTGTAATTGCTTTTACTTATTTATTTTTTTAAATCTTTATTCAGATTATTATAAATGTTTCTCATTTTTTCCCCCCTCCATGCTCCCCTCCACCAGGTTCCCACCCCACCTTCTGCCCTTTCCCCACCCCCCATTGTCCTCATCCATAGGTGCACAGTTTATGTTCAGTCTCTTCTCTCACCCCCTTCTCCCCCTTTCCCCAAGAATCTTCAGTCCACTCCCCTTCCATACTCTGAATCTATTATATTCAACAGTTACTATTGTTCATCCGATTTTTTTAAATTCCCTTGGTTTTTAGATTCACTTGTTGATAGTTACGTATTTGTTGTTCATAATTTTTATCTTTATTTTCTTCCTCTTCCTAAAGAACCCCCTAATTGCTTTTAAATCTTCTGTGTCCCTGTTGAACACGGCTTTGTGAGGTCAGAGAGCTTGGCTGCCTCGCTGACCTGCATCCTAGAAAGTGTGTATTCAGTGAATGAGGCCTCAGCCTTCCACCTCCCTCTGAGGGCCTCTCGGTCTGTTCTGTCCCCCAGACATTGTGGAAGGAAACCTGAAGTCTATCATGAGGCTGGTCCTTGCCTTGGCAGCGCACTTCAAACCTGGCTCTGGCAGGACGGTGAGCCAAGGACGGGACTTCAGAGCCCCTCTGCAGAGCCACCAGCCACACTGCGCCACAGCTGTGGCCCAGGGAGCAGCTGCGGCTCTGGCCGATGTGTGTCATGACATGTCACGCTCAGGACGGGACGTCTTTCGGTACAGACAGAGGTAAGGGTGGGAATCTGAGAATGGAAACTGGACTGTCTTTGAAATTTTCCCCTTAAATGTTTATCTGCGGTAGATGGAAACATCACCCAGACAGCCCCACGTTGCAGAAAACAGCACTTTGAGAGAGAAAAGCCCTTTCTTTTGAAGAGTTCTGTTCGCAGTCGGCAGGAAGTGGGTGAATGACATGGGTAATCTGTTGCTCTGGTGCCCAGAATCGTAGAGAGATGCCATTGGCTCGGTGTGTTTTCTTCCCTGGGAGCAATGTTCCATTCCTCCGCGGGAGTCTCTCCCTGGAATGTGTCCTGAAGGCCAAGCCGCCGCCGGAGTCACGGCAGGAAATGCCTTGGCGGCTGTGTGTGCGCTAAGCGTGACCCTGAGGTGTTGCGAAGATTGGTGAAGTTATGCGCTTTTGTATCTGTCTTCCCTGCTAGGTTCCAAGTGTCCCTGAGGCAGGGGCTTTGCCTTATTCATCTTTCCTGTAGTGCTCACAAGAGGGCCATCGGTCAGTACTTGCTGGGGTGAAGCGAAGGACTGACCCTTCTCCTTTGCTGGTGTCCTCTGGCTTTAGGAACAGCAGCACGGACGAGGAGATCGAGAATCCGTACTGGAGCGTGCGAGCTCTGGTGCAGCAGTACGAAGGGCAGCAGAGGTCCCCGTCTGAGTCCAGCTGCTCCAGGTAACCGGGCCTCAGATTCTTTACCACTCCAGTTCTAGCTAAAAGCTGAGTTCTTGAGGAGTCTTGAGGTTCTTAGCCTCATAGTAGCAATACAACAGGACATGAGGCACCTAAACCCGTTCTCTTTCCCTCCTATTATGTTTGGCCTTAAAGGGGTAGAACCTCAGCACTGCCTCATGGTTTTGTGCTGGCAGGAGGGGGGGTGGTGCTGTGAATTTCCCGCCTGAGGAAGCTTTGAGCAGAGCCAGAGTGCCAGTGCTGGGACCAGCCATGGTCCAGCCTGGTGGTTCGGATGTTGTACATCAGCTGCCAGTGTTTATGAGAACCAGTTCCATTGTCGGGGTATAACTAAGTTATGGCCTGAGGGGGCTGCATCAAGCTCCGAGCAAGAGAAAATGAGCAGAGTTGTCTTTAAAGCCGTGGTTGACAAACTGCGGCTCATGAGCCACATGCGGCTCTTTGGCCCCTTGAGTGTGGCTCTTCCACAAAATACCATGGCCTGGGCGTGTCTATTTTGAAGAAGTGGCGTTAGAAGAAGTTTAAGTTTAAAAAATTTGGCTCTCAAAAGAAATTTCAATCGTTGTGCTGTTGATATTTGGCTCTGTTGACTAATGAGTTTGCCGACCACTGTCTTAGAGCATTAGAATGTTTCCGACTTTCACTGACAGGGCTGGGAATTGTGACAGATTAGTACATATTTGAGTGGGCTAATGATTAGAATACATATGTGACTGTAGCTGAAAGACTGCCTATGTACCACAGAGTCAAATGGGGAGACCAAAACAGGACACAGTGTTCTCATAAAAGCCTGATCAGGAAGAGTAACCATGTAAGTTTCTTGATGGAAAAAAAAAAAAAAAAAAAAAAAAAGCCTGATCAATGCCAGTATAGTGACAGGAAAAGACTACTTTCCTGGCTTATGTAAATCATGCTCCTAGGAACACGTCCCCAGGCCAAGTTAGCTTATTTACTAACTTCATTTCATTGCTGAATTGTGTTTAATTTATGCTCTTTTGACCTTTTCTGTCTCCTACCTCAGTCCAGCTTAGGCTGTTCTAGTTAAGCCTAATTGCTCTTTGTCTTATAAGCATTTTATGTGTCTTTGGTGTTTTTCCTCATTTCTTTTTTCTCATAATATTCCATCTTAGTTAGATGGACCATTTCCTAGTCTATGGAGGTAACATGCAATTCTTTTCCCATTTTAATATTCTGGTAACCTTGCTCAGCTTTAATGGTCACATTTAATAGATGTGATTTCTTATGTATAAAATTCACAAAACATAAAGTTAACCATTAATCATTTTACTTTTTAAAAACCATCATCCAAGGACATGCTTTGAGAGAGGAAGGGGTGGGGTGGGGGGAGGAGAGGGAGAGGGAGAGGGAGAGGGAGAGGGAGAGGGAGAGGGAGAGGGAGAGAGAGAGAGAGAGAGAGAGAGAGAGAGAGAGAAAAGGAGAGAAGAAAACATCAGTGTGAGGGAGAAACATCCATTGGTTGCCTCCCTTCGTAAGTGTCCCAGGCCTGTAAGTTTCCCGTGCACAGGATGATGCTCGACCATCTAAGCCGCTCAGGCCCAGCCATCATTAAGCATTTTAAAGTGTACAATTCAGTGGTATTTAGTACTTTTATAATGTTTGCAACCATCCCCTCTATCCAGTTTGAAGACATTTCATCACCCCCAAAAGGAAAGAAACCCTGTACCCATGAAGCAATAGGCGTGCTTTTAGTGAGAATCCAAACCATTTCTTCCTTGCTTGCTTCTGAGGCTGTCACTCGGTACAGAATGTTTCCTTGTATGATGAGATCTATTGCTTCCTGTATGGTCACTGGCCTTTTGTTTTCTGTGCCTGATAGTGCCTGCCAGCGTTGGGGGTGGGGCGGGGGCGGTGTTTGGGGGTCAGGGGGAGCCCCGATTTCTTCCTGAGAACAGCTGCTTCCTTCCTCTCTGGCAGGACGCAAGCTGGGGCAGCCACCGTGCACGTGTGACTTAGTGATCCACTGGAACTCCCACCGAAGTGGGCTGAGGGGACAGTTTTCTGGGAGGGGCTCAGAGAGCAGTTTGCACCCCGCTTTCTGACTTTGACTTCTTCCTGATTTTGTTCTTTAGCTGACCGCTCACTCGCCTTGTTAGGGTGTTCAGTCAGCACCCTGCCTTTTCCTCAGCTTGCTCCCCGGGACCCAGCAGGCTTGAGCACAATCTGCTCCCCCCTCCACCCTTGCTCAGGGGGAGCCCATCTAATGGTTCAATGACCACGAAAGCCAGGAGGCCCGGGATGTGCCTGGGAGGGGGGAGAAGGTTAAGATTGGAAGATAGCCCTCAGTGTCCCTCCTCCAGGGACACCCTGCCGGCATGGTGCTTCCAAGACCTCAGGCCAGCCTCTCCCTGTGTCCAGGCAAAATGGGCCCCGTGGGTAAAAAGGCACACTCGGAAACGCCCGGAGGGGAGGTGGGGGAGATGGGCGTTCCGCGGCTTCCGGGGGAGACCGCACCTCAAGAAGCTGGCTTCTGCCGGGACCGGTTTGGCTCAATGGATAGAGCATCGGCTTGGGGACTGAAGGGACCCGGGTTCGATTCCGGTCAGGGGCATGTACCTTGGTTGCGGGCATATCCCCAGTGTGGGGTGTGCAAGAGGCAACTGATCGATGACTCTCTCTCATCGATGTTTCTAGCTCTCTATCTCTCTCCCTTCCTCTCTGTACAAAATCAATAAAATATATTTAAAAAAAAAAAAAAAAAAAAAAGAAGCTGGCTTCTGCCTACCCCGACCTCGGCGCCCACGAAGGGAGGGCTCAGGGTGGGGAAGGAGGGCTCAGGGTGGGGAAGGCAGCGTGTACAGATCGGGGTTCTCAGGGCCAGGACCAGCCCCCCTGGGGATTCTGCCCGCCGGCGGCCCCTCCCTGCCTGGCGGTGCTCCCCATGTCCCCTCCCGGCCGCGCCCCCGCCGGGCTCCGCCTGGGTCCGAGCCGGCGCTGCCCGCGGCGTGTGGCCGCTGGGGGGGGGGGGGGGAGACGAGGGGGGAGGACGGTCAGGGCGGGGCCGGGAGGGACCGGGAGGCGCTGCGAAGCTGGGTCCCCCGCCCGCTGGCCGCTGCCCGGGACTCGGAGCGTCCGGCGGCCGGAGATGGGTTGAGATGCCCGCGCCCCGGGCAGGACCCCGCCATGCGGCCGCTGGGGCCCGCAGCCTGCGAGGGGAGGCGGACCCGCCCCGCCCGGGCCGCGGCCGCGTCTGAGCTGCGGGCACCGCGCGCCGCGCGCCGGAGCATCCCGGTCCCCGGGCCGGTCCCCGGCCTCGCCGCCCGCCCCCGTCCCTCCCGCTGGCGGCCGGCGGTGCGGGTGGTGGACCTGCCCCCGCCCGGGGGGACATGCCCGCATCTGGGGGCGCTGTGCCTCGCAGCCCCCGGCGTCACCCCGGGAAGCGGGCTTGCTGAGCTCGCAGCCAGGAGGGACCATGGGAGGGATGCAAGTCAAATGGTGAGCGGAGGCCACTCTGGCTTTGGAGGAGGGGGCATGGGTGGGAGCGGAGCCCGGCCGGAGAACGCCAGTGGCCAGACGTGGACGGGGATGGAGGGGGCGCTGTATGGGGGAGAACAGGCTGCTGGCCTGGGGTTCTCACTGGAAATGCAGCGGGTGAGGGAGCTGGGGTTCTCACTGTGAAATACTGCGAGTGAGGGAGCTGGCGCCAGCATGGGGGAGAGTGGCCCTTTATCCTGTCTTGTCTCTGCTCAGGGAAGGCACTTCGGGGGGAACAGGACTCTCTCTCTTATGGCCCTTTACCTATTAAAAAAAATAATTTGACTCTAATTTGCAAGTATCTTTGCTGGGGGACGACCACTTTCTAATAAATGAAGGTTGTGAGATGTTAAACCTGTGGGAATTAAATGTATCAGTCAGACCTGATTTATAATCATTTGTTCCCTGATTTGAGAGGATTATGATGGCAGGTAGGGAGATTACTTGCTTATGAAATAGGGCTTCAAAGCACATCAGACAGAGCCTATAGCATGTAATTAATGAGTGTGAAAAATACTTTTCTCTGACTTGAGGAAGAGGATCTAATGCACCATCCTCATTCATGAAGTTCTTCTGGCCTCGGGATTTTTCTTCCTCGGTCCTTTCTCTTTTAACTTGGCCTTCTAGTTCCATGGCCTTAGCTCTCTGGCCTCACACACTGGCAGCCTCAATTCAAGAAAGAAAAATGTTGTTTTCTTCTGGCTGCTCGGCCACTCCCCCAGTGGGGTTGGTTATGCAGACATCCGCCTCCTTCTGCCCTTATGTGGGAGACAGCTCACTCAGGAGGGAGAAGGTGGAGCTGAGCATGCTCTCTGCTTTTAGGAAAGCAGCATCCTGGTTTGCACCCCCCCTCAACCCCCCCTCCTCTCACACCTTACCCACTGTGGCCCGTCCCAGTGCAGGCAGGGGACATGCCAACCACAGCACCTTGTCAGCTGAGAAGGTGTCTTTGTTCTCAAAGAGGAGCAGCTGCTTCAGGCCTCCTTCAGCACGTGATCCCAATTTCTGTCAGGCGAATGCTGAGGCCTGAGCAGTTATAAATTTGTTTCTTTTAAAAAATATATTTGTATTGATTTCAGAGAGGGAGGGAGATATAGAAATAGCAATGATGAGAGAGAATCATTGATTGGCTGCCTCCTGCACACCCTCTAGTGGGGATTGAGCCTGAAATCCGGGCATGTGCCCTTGACTGGAATTGAACCTGGGACCCTTTAGTCCACAGGCTGACGTTCTATCCACTGAGCCAAACCAGCTAGGGCTTAAATCTTTTTCTTTATAAATAACACTGGAGACCCGATACATGAAATTCATGCAAGGGGCTCGGCCTTCTTAGCCCCGGCTTCTCCAGAAGGTCGTCTGGAAGGATGTCCTGGAGGTTGTTCAGCTATACGGTCTAATTAGCATATTACACTTTTATTATTATAGATGGTGCCCTAGACTAGTGCTTTTCCAGCAGCTAGTGCAGGTTGGCCTGGAAGTCAGATTACCTAAATAGTGAAAGGTGGATAAGAGAATTCCATAAAGCTTTTTTAGAAATTCCTCTCTCTTTTTTAAAATTACACTTCATTTATTTTTAAATCATCACCTGAGGATATTTTTCCATTAATCTTTTAGAGAGAGGGAAAGAGAAAAAACATCGATGTGAGAGAAACACATTGATTGGTTGCCTCCTGCACGAGCCCCAAACATGGCCTGGGCTGGGGAGGAGCCTGCAACCGAGGTACCTGCTGCCCTTGACCTGAATCAGCCTGGGACCCTTCTTTCCACAGACTGATGCTGTATCCACTGAGCCAAACTGGCTAGGGCGCAATTACCTTTTCTTAAAACCACTTCTTGCCACTCTTCACCCCCCCTTGCTTGTTTGGTTCCTTTTTTTTAAGTTGAAGACGCAACAACTTTAATTTTTTGGTGTCCTAATAAGGATGAGAATGTATTACTGGTTGAGGGCATTCCCACTGAAGCCTTTAAACTTTGGACAACGACGAGGAGGAGAACCTAGTCCTCAGGTTGCGTCAGGGGCTCTGAATTCTCTAGGCACCTCCTCTGTGCTTGCCTCTTGTTTTCAATGGTTTCTGGAAAGAAGAAATGTGAACTCCGGATCGTGGCTGTGAGGATTGGCCTGCGAGAACTCAGGGGCATGTTAAGTGGGTCAGTGAATCGTAGACACTGTCCCTGTTGTCTAGGTGATGGATCTGGAAAGGCTTCCTGAGAGGGGGCTGGGCCAGCAGCCCCCATGGCCCCTGAGAGTGTTTCAGTGTTGATGTTCTCAGGGTGCAACGCATAGAAACGGGCTCTGCAGCTGTAAGCTTCAGCCTAACACCCCCATCTTGTCTTATAGCTTTGCTGCTGTTCTGGAGATTTAAAATTCCATTTCCCCCCAAATCCGAACAGTTCCTTCCAAGGCTAGTAATTATATTAGAACGTAAGAATTATTGCGAGTTGCTCATGACAATTTGAAACCAATGTGGCAAACATATAAGTAACTCTGGGAGTAAATCAAGTAAACCTTTACCATCCAAGCAGGTGTTCCCCTTTTGACCTATTACCTTTTCCTTATCATGTCCTTGCTTTATTGATATATCGCTGCTCCTTTGTCCATCCTGGTGCTGTCCGCACTCTAGCACTTTCTCCCTGGGGAGGTACCTTCCACGCTTTCCTCTCTTTTGGCCATTAGCCCAGTGTGATTTCTCTGCTGATATTGCTTGTATGTGTGTGAATTAGTATATTGGAAATAGATTTTCCTTAAAGTATTCAAAGATAGTAAAACACATACTATATCAGTCTCTAAACTTGAGCCCAGGATGGTGATAGTAGTGAGTAAAAAACTTGCCCTGGCTAGGTGGCACGGTGCCTTGGTTGGTTGAGCATCAGCTGTACACCAAAAGGTTGTGGGTTTGATTTTCAGTCAGGGCACATACCTAGATTGCGGGTTCAATCTCAGTTGGGATGCATATGAGAGGCAACGAATAGATGTTTCTCTCCACATCAATGTTTCTCTCACTTTCCCTTCCTTTCTCTCTCTAAAATCAGTAAAAACATATTCTCGGTAAGAACTAAACACACACACACACACACACACACCACCTCAGAGGCTCTTTAAAATGCTAGATTACCAATTCTGATGAATTTCTTCTCAGTGAATTAAGTCTCAATGCAGCATTGTTGATTGTTGTGTAAAAGATTTCCTTGGACTGGATATTTATTCATTTAACACGTTCATTCATTAACAAATATTTGTTCTTACTGTGGGCCAGGTACTGTGTTAGGCAGTAGGAGTAAGATGGATAAGAACATGTCTCTGGGCCCTAGCTGGTTTGGCTCAGTGGATAGAGTGTCAGCCTGTGGACTGAAGGGTACTGGGTTCAATTAGGGGGCATGAAGGAGGTAGCTGATTGATGATTCCCTCCCTCCCTCCCTCCCTTCCTCCCTTTCTCCTTCCTTCCCTCCCTGAAATCATCATCTCACACACACATATATGAAAAGCAAACTTAAAAAAAAACAAAAAACATGTCTCTGGGGTAAATTATGAAAGTTGGCTTCTAAACAACTGTTCATAAAAATTGTTTCTCTCTCTTTCATCACAGCCTGACTTCACCCAGTCCTATCCACAGTGCAAAGAGCGAATCCATTATCACCCAGTCGGAGGAGAAGGCAGAGTTTGTGATTGTTCCCTCTGAAGGAATAGAGAACAGGACAGGTACTACTTCTTGGGTGCTTGGGTTGGTTCAAGGAATAGCTCTCAGCTTGAAGAGTTTGGGGATCCTGGCTATGTACCTATAAGCTCCCTGGCCTTGTGCCTCTTGTGTCTGCAGGCTCAGCTCTACGGGGCTCTAATGCTTTAGAGCCAACAAATGTGGATATCCTCTTGGGGAATGTCACTTCCGATGTCCTAGCTGTCAAAAACCTTGCAGCAGTATAGACAGGCTGTTCCTTGGCCCCATGCCTATGAATCAGGAAATGACTTTGGAACAGTCGGAAGCCTTATTCAGTAAATAGATTTTGTGATTTCTGTGTTATACAAATAATTTCAGTCCTTCTCTAACTTAAATTGGGGCCAGGAAAAGGAGGGGTTGCTGAGGTGTCTGTGAGAACATACAGTGGAGAGCAGGTCTACATCAGGTTTGGTATGAGGGCTGCAGAAAGGACCACAGGAGTTCCCTTCGTTTAGACTTCTCCTTCCTCTGTGTCAGTTGCTCTCTTGTTTACTCACATAAACATAGAGGAAATCTGGAAGAAGCAAAACACATGATTTAGATAGAGTTTTATTCAACTATTAGGGGATACCATGAAACTGAAGCCCTCAGAAGAAAAACTGGAATTCATTTCTTCCTTATTCTATTCCCTCTCTGAACCTGGCATTAGTAGCAGAGAATACTACCGAGAATGGTACTGAGTCAGACACCCCTGGGACCCTGAGGAGGGAGAGGGAGAGCATTTATTAAGTGCTTGCTCTGGGCCCCACACCACATGGCCCTGGGCATAAATTACCTCGTTTAATCTTCACAGCAACCCAGAGGGATTAGCCTCACTATACTCATTTTTATTAATGAAATCAGAAGAGATTGTAAAGGCAGGACAGAAAAAAAAAAAAAAAAAAAAAAAAAAAAAAACAGAGAGAGAGAGAGAGAGAGAGAGAGAGAGAGAGAGAGAGAGAGAGGGAGAGAGAGATATTAAACTATTTGTGCAAATATGCTTTCCTGGTTCATTTTCTGTGTTAAATTACACTGTTAAATGACAGAATGGTCTCTGAATCTCCAGACAGCCAACAGACTTTTGTTTTCATGGCCTCTGACAGCTCCCCTCTTTGTACCTGGCAGAATCAAGCTCTGGGAGTGCCCGTTCTAGAGAATTAATAGTAAAATCTATTGATATATGTCCCATACCAAGACTCCCAAAGAGGAAGTCTTACGGCTTCCTAAACGTTCTGAAGAGGATGTGTTTCCCCAACAGATTAAGTGTTGCTCCCTTGAGCCTGGGGTCTGAGCTAATAGCCAATTCTGTATGTCTCACAACCCCACCTGGTGGCGAGTCCAGGCTGAGCGGCGAGGACAGGTTCAGGAGGCAGTGACCTGAACCTGTGAATGCGAGGACAGCGAATGCTTCCTGCCGGAAACTCTGTTTTCTTCAACATGAACTGTGCTCCCTCCTTTCATGTTGTAGAGGAGACAGACTCTCCAGTATCCCGAGACTGGCGACCAGGCAGCCCCACAGCCTGTCTGGAGACTTCATGGGAAGAACAGCTGTTGGAGCAACAAGAACATCTAGAAAAAGAAATGGAGGAAGCCAAGAAAATGATATCAGGACTACAGGTAGCTCCTTCCCTTGTCGTTCGTTCGTCTTCGGCGCACCCACTGATAATTATTCTTAAATCACTGGTGTCAGTTGCAGATAAACTGGCTCAGTTTTGTGTGAGGTCAGAGTTGAGTGGGGAGTTCAGACAGAGGGAGTAGGAGTCAAAGGGCAGACAGTTCCCTTTATGTGAGTAAAGCTCTCACATGGACCAGGTGGACTCTTGTTTACAACACAGTTGTCAGGAGTTCTGCGAGCCTGGGAGCCATCAAGCCCTGCCAAGCCCTGGTTCTGGCTCTCAGCTCCCCGGTGGGTTCCTGCCCACTCTGCAGCCACAGCCGTGCAGTTGCAGCTCTCACCAAATAGTGGCCCTCTGAAGAGTCAGGGGTTGTCTCCTAGGACTTCTTCAGGAAGGGTGCGGGAGCCAGTAATGCCAGGGTTTCTGTCTGAATCTAGCTAAACTTTAGAGGATTCAGCTCGCTCCTAATGCGTTTGTGAGTGAATGCCAAGGCTCCGTGATCAGGTAGAGGAAGTTTTCTTTGAGCAACAAAGCCCTTCAGTCTCTCCTATACCTTCAGTGCCAGCTCAGGAAATCTCCCAGAGGCCAGCTGACCCACTTGACTTGGTTTGTACCCTGAAATGACCCCCCAGCCCTCTGACATTGTGCATCTGTCTCTATTTGGGGGAGCCCTTGTAGTGTGCTGATGACCCTGAAATTGTCTAGGGATATTCCTTTCTGTTTGTGCTGGGAACTGCACTGCTCTTGAATTGTCAAATATTTATGGAGACATAAACAAAGCCCACATTATGTCAGTGGTCTGGCAGCCGGCAGGCGGTGGAGGCGGCGCTGCCAGCCAACTAGCAACAGGGTGAGGACACAAAGAGTTCCTTTAAAAAAAAAAAAAAGGAGATTGGTGCTATAGTACAATATTTGCATAATGTATGCCCCAGGAATGGAGAAGGGTTGGAGGAATGTTTACTACCTAAATATTCCTTCCTGGAAAGTTGTTTATTTCCCACCTATTTTCTTGGTATGTTTTAAAATTTTTTAAAATATATTTGTATTGATTTCAGAGGGCAAGGAAGAGGGAGGGAGAAATAGAAACATCAATATGAGAGAAAATCATTGATCGGCTGCCTCTTGCACACCCCACAATGGGTAGCTGGCAACCCAGGCATATGCCCTGACTGGGAATCAAACCATGACTTCTTGGTTCATAGGTGGACACTCAACCACTGAGCTACAGTATATTTTAAATGTCTGCCTTTTAAATAGACATTTTCTGCCTCTCTATTAAGGCATGATTTAATTAACAGTGTGTGTGTGCTGTCCTTTAAATAATTTTTATTGATTTTTTTTACAGAGAGGAAGGGAGAGAGATAGAGAGCTAGAAATGTCGATGAGAGAGAAACACCGACCAGCTGCCTCTTGCACACCCTCTACCGGTGATGTGCCCGCAACCAACCTACATGCCCCTGACTGGAATCGAACGTGGGACCTTTCAGTCCGCAGACCGACGCTCTACCACTGAGCCAAACCGGTTTCGGCTGTGCTTTAATTAGAACTATTAAAGCATAAAAAACTTTGGGGTTACACCCAACCAGGTTTTCCCAGGACAGTGTGATTATATGAACATATTGTAGATTACCATCAGTTTGGTGCATTTTTCAGTCTGGTGGATTAGACAGAGAAAGAAGAGAATCGATAGGCAGAAAGTCAGCATCCTAATATTCTCTGCAATCAGGAGTTTAATTCACAGCCACATGACCACAATGAGAATTCTGTTCCCTTATGGAATACAATGGAGCTCACAGCACCCACTGGCATTTTAACCCCTTCAGGGATGAACAAGTTGTGTGCTAAGCCACATCCAGTTTCTGGCTTATTCGTAGGCTCTCATGAGAGCCCATCCAACGCTTTGCCTTTAGGGTCAGTGTTTCTGTAGCATGGCCCTCCCTTAATTCCCTGCAGCTCTTCTTACACTTGTCTATGCATACCTCTTGCCACAACTCCATGGGATAACCACATTAATTTGATTTACTAAACTTTTACTATTAATTAGTGCTTGGTAGACCAACCAGTGCTTGAATTCTTATATACCAACATTTGTGGTTAGTTTGTGTTATATTTACTGAAAAAGGATTTAATCTCTGTAACTCTTCTCTTGACTAGATTAACCTGTTAACCGGGGAGTTCCCTTTTTAATTACGCAACGTATAACGGGCGCATACTCTTTCATGAGGACGTGTCAGTACGTCACGCCCCATGACGTAATTTCATATTATTATTTGTTTAATTTATACTTAATTAAAATAAATGAAATATATATTTTTTGTTTATTTATATATAAAGCACAAAGGAAAATACAAAATTACAAACAAATAGAAAAGAATACCAACAAAAAAATGGAAACATCGAATTAAAAAATTATGAATTTTAGAAACAATTATAAAGATTAAAAAATATATATACTGTCCATTTCAGGGTGCAACATATATTTCAAGGACGTATTCATATGTCCTCCTTGTTCCAGATATTGTTTGCGTTTGACATATTTATAAGTCCTGCTCGGTTAAAAGGTTAAGAAAACTCGGTTAACAGGTTAAGATATTATATAAGACAAGGACACATTTTCAAATCTTTCATTCAGCTTATAGGTCTTGTATACCTGCCTGCAAGGGTAGATCCAAATTTTGTGAGTCCAAAAACATATAGTTTGGGAGGCCATCTTTAAGACTAAGATTACAATGTGACCGGTGTGGCTCAATGTTGACCATGGTTTGATTCCTCTTTAGGGGACATGCTCAGGTTGCGGGCTCAATCCCCAGGTTGTGGGCTCAATCCCCATGCAGGAGACAGCTATCGATGATTCTTTCTCATTGGTGTTTCTATCTATCTCTCCCTTCCTCTCTAAAATCAATAAAAAATATTTTTTAAAAGACTGTGATTACAGATTATGTATCCAATAGTAGATATAGGAAGTTGGGAGGGCATTGCAGGTGAGGGGCCCTTGGGTTTGAGCTTCATTAGCTTCAGAGTAAATCTTCCCCCTCCATATTCTGATGAAAACAAAGTCTGGGGTGGGGAGTGGAAATGAATGCCCATATTTCTCCGCAAGTATGTTTTCCTTCTTTTTCTATCAGGTTGCCTTCAGGAGTAAAAATGCAGAATTATTCAAACAAACCCAAGTCAGTGCTATAACTTCCAAATAATTTATTATAATAAAGTTTTATATGCTAGGAAATTCTGCACTGCTTTTAGTTCACTTCCCAGCTGGCAAAATTCAGTTTGAGGGGCTCTGGTTTTGAAATGCCGCTTCTGAGAGGAATGTTTATTTTAGATTGTTTTCTGGGGCCTTGGAGAGAGGAACTCCAGAGAGACCCAAGGTGAGTTGTTGGCGGTACCTAAGGATCAGGGTCACACGTTACCACGGAGATTTCTAGAGGAAGCCCACTTGTGATTTCAATTAGGGAGGAGCCTACCAACCCCAGGCTCAGTTCTCTGATGGGCGGTGCGTTTCTCTCTGTGTTTGTGTGACCCAGGCCTTGCTGCTCAGTGGGTCCTTACCGGAAGATGAGCAGGACAGGCCTTTGGCCCTCTGTGAACCAGGAGTCAATCCCGAGGAGCAACTGGTGAGCGCCATCTTCAGTGACAAAACCAAGTAACCTGGTTAATGTACTTGACTTGCTTTTAGCATTTGACCCCGTTGTTTGCACCTACTTGAAATGCTCTCTTCCCTAACTCCAGCTCTCTTGGTTTTTTTCTTCTATTTTAGAGTACTTTTCCTTTCTTTTTTTTCTTCCTTTCATTTAGTCAGTCAGCAAATATTTATTGAGTGCTGACTGTGCCAGCTGTTGTTTCAAGGTGCTGGAGATACGTGAATGCCAAAACAGTCCCAGGACCCTACCCTCGGGCATGACATTCCGGGGCCTGTTCTGCCTGGGCCTTAAATGCTTGCTCTTCAGGGCCCTCTCCTGACTCGCTTTCCCCTGGGTAATAGGTGCCTCCGTGGCTTCACTCACCTCCCACCCGACTCAGATGTCACCTCAAATATTTATTTCTAGCTCAGTTTTCTCTGTGGGCTTCCAGATTTATATATGCCACATGCAATTGCCTATTGATTACCTCCACTGGTGTATCCTATAAGCATCTCTGTTTCAATGAATCCTAAATCAAACAGGTTTTCTCTCCCTTTTCTCACCACCACTAAAACTGCTTGTCCTTTTGGATTCTGTTTTTTATTACTGTCCATCTAGCCAAGTACCCAAAACAAAAATCTAAATGTCAAGTTTTTAATCCTTTCTGACCCTTCCGTCTATAACCAATAAGTCACTAAATTTTGTCAGTTGACTTTTTAAATATCTTCACCCAGTTTTCTCCACTCTCACAGCCACTACTTTAATTCAAGCCTTTATCCAGTGTTCTAGCAACCTTCTAACTAGCTTTCCAGATTCCTCTCCTGTCCTTCCTGATTCATTTGGAATAAAACAGCAAGAATGATTTACCTTTAAGGGAATTCTCATTTTGTCATCTCTTCGCCTAAAATGTTTCATGGATTCCCCATTGCCCTCTCTGGCCTTTCATGATCCGGCCCCTATTTTCCTCTCAAACTTCATCCCTTGCTATTTCTCTTTGCCTTTGCCCAACCTCCTGCATCAAACACATACTAGCAGTTACTTTAAACTTTGTCCCTGTTCATCTGCTTCCATCTCCCTGGGGATATGCATCCACTAGAGGGAGGACACTGTTTCCTATCCTTTGTATCCACAGTAGTAAATGTTCAATAAATGTTTATTGAATGAATAGCCTCCGAATTTCACAGCATAGGTACTTAAACATCGCTTTTTACCTTATATTCAGATTGTAATCCAAAGTCGTCTGGATCAGAGTGTGGAGGAGAATAAGGACCTAAAGGTATGTCAGGACATGTACATTTACCCTTTGAAAAAAATTCAAACTTCAGGAAGTAATAGGGAGGGGGTAAGGGATGCAGACTCATGACTCTAGCTGTACCTATGTTTGTATTGTGCCTTTGATTGAAAGAGAGATATGTCCTATATATGGCAAAAGGTAACATCTTTTTAATCTCAATGATGAGTAATAGGCATATATGTCATTATATCTTTATGTGTTTAAAATGTTCATTATTTTTTAAAATAACATCAACATACACTGGATCTATTATCAGTATGCTCTTTTTTATAATTGACATAAACATTAGTTTCAGATAAAGAACTTGATTTTATATATATATATATATATATATGTGAATATATATATATATATATATATATATATATATATATATATATGAATATATATATGTAAATAATCACATTAACATTAGTGCTGCAAGGGTTCAGGAAGCCCCAGGTTGGGATGCCAATTAATGCCAGACATTGGGTTACATTTAACACTGGTGGGTCTTGAGCCAGCATCTAGAAGTGTTCTGGAATCTAGAGAAGGCTGTGCGTAGATTAAGTAAGAGTCCAGAGACGAAAGATAATTTTGAAAGGCATTTGGAGTCAGAGGAGCTTTAGCTAAAGGAACTAAGTTCTCCTTGTCTCAGGACCCCTTTCTTTTTATTACCTCAAATTGTCCTAAGGCAAGGTGGAGATACACTTCAAAGGGTAGGGTTTCCATATAGAAGCATTGTCAGAATGGGGAATAGCCTATTGCTGTTCAGGTGTTTGGCCAATAGGAGGCAATAACATGTAGATTAAGATGCCCTGAGCTGTCTGGCAGCAAACACTCAATTTTTTTCAGGTTGGAGGAAATGCCTTTAGCCATTCCCAACAGGTGATAACATATGTGACTCAGCCCTTGTTGAGTCCTCAAGTTCCATCAACTTTTTGATGAAACTCTTGCAATTATGACAGCTGGAATTGGCTTCCGCATCATATAGTTAAAAATTTTTTCTTGTGATGGTATCTTTTAAGATCTACTCCCTTAGCAACTTTCAAATATGCAGTACAATATTATTAAATATAGTCTAGTATCTTTTTGTTGTTGTTGTTAATCCTCACCCAAGAATATTTTCCACTTCATTCCTAGATAGAGTAGAAGGGAGGGAGAGAGACACAAAGAGGGAAACATTGATGTGAGAGAGACACATCAACTGGTTGCCTCCCACATGCTCCCCGGCTGAAGCCAGGACCTTCAGTCTGCATGCTGACACTCTGTTCCCTGAGCCAAACTGACTAGGGCAGAGTCCAGATCTTTTTTAAATGAAACTTCCCAGAATTCTTTTAGGTCAGTGGATCTTAACACATTGCAGACAGATCATGAGATTTCTTGCTTCACAGTGTTTTACAAAATGTCATACTTTAGAAAGAGATTAGCTTGTAAGAACATGTAATAAATAACTTCAAAATATAATTTTAATTTTAAAGTGTGCCTTTAACATTTATGTAAAACGTTTTTTGTACTCAAACCAGCCGAAACCGGTTTGGCTCAGTGGACGGAAGGGTCCCAGGTTCGATTCTGGTCAAGGGCTTGTACCTTGGTTTCGGGCACATTCCCAGTGGGGGGTGTGCAGGAGGCAGCTGATCGATGTTTCTCTCTCATCGATGTTTTTGGCTCTCTATCTCTCCCTTCCTCTCTGTAAAAAATCAATAAAATAATAATTTTTAAAAAGGCCAACCTTTAAAAAAAAAAAAAAAGAAAAAAAGAAAGAAAGAAACTTATCTGTCCACTGGGTAAAGCTACCAATAAAATTACTGTTCCGCAATGTGTTAACTTTTTTTTTGAGCCATAAATATATGCCTAAAATCATTAACCTTCTCCCCAGAAATATGCAAGAGCACATGCACACACACACTCACTGACTTGAATTTTTATTGGCATTACTTTGGAGCCCATCTGTGGAGTCCAGATTAACTGTTTCCACTTTAGATGTGTTAATTCCAAATTCTTGATGTGATGCAATAAGAAGAGAGTGGGATCCGAGTTATGGGTGTTCCTCTCCTAAAATCTCTTTCCTAGTGGTAATCATATACGTATGTTTATTCTATTGTCAAGGAGGGGTAATTACTTTAGCACTGCATTATTGGGCTAAATGTATTTTTGTTTAGTCCATGAAGAACAACACGTTCTTAGAGAATCAGAAGCAGCTTGATACTTGGCTAAACATTAGAAACCAAGATAATAATTGAAGATATGGGAGTAGGCATATTGAGATGAATTACTTATTTCATGAGAGGGATTTAGATTATTATGATTCCATTTCCTGGTGGTGAAGATTGCTAACTGTAGGAATGAGATCCTATGGGAATGTGAGGTGTCTTCTTTCTTGGCGTTGAGCCTGGATGCCACAGGGCAGAATGGTCTGGGTCAGCCTTCAGTGTTCACTGGACCATATCTTTCTGCCTCAGTAGACAGTTAATTTTTTCAGAGAATGGTTATCTGAATTTTCTGTTCCCACTAATAGAACGAGGTAATGCTTCTGAAGCAGCCCAGATGCTCTCCATCTGATCTCACTGTATTTGGTTTGCAGAAGGACTTGCTGAAATGTAAACAGGAAGCCAGAAACTTACAGGGAATAAAGGTAAAAAGGAAGACATTTAAATCTTTAAATAAATTATCTAGCCAAAACCGGTTTGGCTCAGTGGATAGAGCGTTGGCCTGAGGACTGAAGGGTCCCAGGTTCGATTCCAGTTAAGGCCATGTACCTGGTTTGCGGGGACATCCCCGGTGGGGGATGTGCAGGAGGCAGCTGATTAATGTTTCTCTCTCATCAATGTTTCTGACTCTCTATCCCTCTCCTTCCTCTCTGTAAGAAATCAATAAAATATATATATTAAAAAATTATCTACAAGGTCAAGTAGTCTACTGGTAAGAGTAGGTGCTAGGAGGTTGGATGGGTCCTCTAGTCTTTCTTGTATACATTTGGTGGGGGCTTTGGCAGACTCTGTGCTGTTAGGAAAAGGAGAGCTTTGTGGATGGGAAGTGAGACGTGGTAAGGAATATACCCTTTTGTTTTGCTGAGGCTTATTTCTGGGGGTTATGACCCCTGGTGCTGCCACTTCCCTCTGTGCTGCCTTATTTGTTTCTGTCTGTAAACAATCAATTCTTACAGTTCTCTTCAGTTTTAGCTTTTTATCAGTTCTAAAGAGGTATATCTTTGCCCTGACCGGTTTGGCTCAGGGGATAGAGCATCGGCCTGCAGACTGAAAAGTCCCAGGTTTGATTTCGGTCAAGGGCATGTACCTTGGTTGCGGGCACAGCTCCAGTAGAGTATGCAGGAGGCAGCTGATCGATGTTTCTCCCTCTCATCAATGTTTCTAACTCTCTATCCCTCTCCCTTTCTCTCTGTAAAAAATCAATACAATATATTAAAAAATTAAAAAATAAAGAGGTATATCCTCTTAAAAATTGTAATTTACTTAGTTCTTGAATAGTTAATAGTACTCAGATGTTTTAAAGTTAATAAGGTACAAAAAGATAATCCTTGAAAAGCCTGACTTCTGGCCCTGTCCCCACAATCACCTACTTCTCTCTCCTGGAGGCAACTTATTAGTTATCAACAAGTCCTATATAATAAAAGCCTAATATGCTAAGTGTCCAGTCGACTGGCCAGCCAAAATGTAATATGCTAATGATATGCTAAGGCCACTCAACAGCTTACTATGACATGCACTGACCACCAGGGGGCAGACAGCCAGCTGGTTGAGCAGTTGCTATGATGTGCACTGACCACCAAAGGGCAGATGCTCTGATTGGTAGGTTAGCTTGCTGCTGAGGTCCGGCCAATCAGGACTGAGTGAGATGCCTGGAGCCCTCCTTCAGTCCCTCCCTGGCTGGCCAACGCCCTGTGTCTCTCCCCAGCCCCAATCATGCACAGGTTGGGTCCCTTGGCCTGGCCTGCACCCTCTTGCAATCTGGTACCCCTCGGGGTATGTCAGAGAGCCAGTTTCAGCCTGATCTCATAAGGAAGTGTCACTCAGCCACAAGCCGGGCTCATGGCTGGCGGGCTCAGTAATGGTGGCAGGAGCCTCTCCCACCATTGTAGCAGCACTAAGGATGTCTGACTACAAGAGGGCGCAGGCCGGGCTGAGGGACCTCTTCCCCTTGAGTGCACAAATTTCGTGCACTGGGCCTCTAGTCTATATATAAAGCCTAAGCTCCCGTCCGACCAGTCGCTATGATTTGCACTGACCACCAGGGGGCAGACACTTAATGCAGGAGCTGCCGATGAATTGGCAGAGAGGAGGGAGCCTGATTCTGGGGTGAGTCACCTGAGAACGGCCCTCTTGCAATCCGGAGCCCCTTGGGGGATGTCGGAGAGCCAGTTTCGGCCCCATCCCCACAGGCCAGGCCGAGGCACCACACCGGGCACCGGGCCTCTAGTACATATATAATTTCCTCCAAAATAATAGTATACAGCTTAACATGTTGCTTGTGGCTGCACAGTGTGCCACTAAATGTGATTATTTAATCACTTGCTCATACAACCAGTGATATAGCTAATCTCCTTGAATGCATGTTATTTCACCCAAGTGGGAGCATGTCTGTGTATAAATACTGGAAGTGGAAAACAGTGTTCCCCTCTTCCCTGCACTTCCAATCGTGGGCTGGACTAGAGCATTTTTCAGAGCCTTAGTCCTTTGAGATACTTCAGAAACAAATGTGTTCCATGGTCAAGTAAATGTGAGAGCTGCCCTCTGGACTTGAAGAGTCACAGTGAATAGTAACATAGTAAAGGACCTGGGGAGATTTCTCATAAAGAAGGTGGCCCAAAGCAAGTTTAGAATTATTGACCACAGAAGCACTTTTTCTCCCATGAAGCACTGGGAAATGTTCCTCTGATCTGCTGGTGCCAGGGCTTCTTAGCCTGCCTTTGCCATGTGCCGTCCTGGCAGACAGCATGTTCAGGCATGGGCTCCCACATTCTCGAGCCCGCACCATTTTTTTGTAGTCTGTGAAGAGAGGAAAGTCAGGGTCAGTACACTGGAATGCAGCCCCAGTCCATAGTTCCATTGGCAGTCACAGTGGTTGGAGGAATGACCCTTTTAAGTATGTATAACTCACCTTTTCTTAAGCATGGGAGAAACCAAGAGTGTCCAAGCTGAAAGATAGCCTAACGTTGGGAAGGTTCTAGATATGGGAGGGGGAACCACAGCCCAAGAGCAGTTCTGAGCATGGAAATATGTATATTCCCAGTCCTGGTCCAGATTAGGCATGGGAGCCCCCAGTAGGTGCAGGCTCTGGGAGGCAGGAGGAGGGACCTCAGGGATTCTGGATGAATAGGGTGTCAGGCAGAAACAGGTCCCAGCCTTCTAGGAAATAGGGAGTTGGCAGAGAGGTAGACTATTTATATGCCCAAGATATAGATGAGGAAGCCAGGGTGGGGGGAAGAAGAGTGTGTTGTCATTGTCACAAAAGTAAGTGGTGAACTGGTCATTTGAATCTAAGTCTTTTCTATTCCCCAAGACCTCTGTCTAGGACACCACCCTGTCAGGAATGAAGTAGAGGGAAGTGGCGAGTACCAAGTGAAGGAAAATTCAGGTTTCGTGTAGTTTGGTAGGACAATGGATAGGATTGTCCTGTAGATGCCACTGTCCTGGAAGGGGCAGAAAACCCCTGCTTATTCCTGTGGCAGTCCCTGAAGTCACTCCCACCTGCGTTGCCAGAACTAATGCGGGATATGCAGTGAGGGCTTTAATAACTTAGTAATAACTGGCTGGTTGGTTAATTGGGCCAACAGTAATTAACTTTCCCCTCTCCCCCCAGGATGCCTTGCAGCAGAGGTTGACTCAGCAGGACACATCTGTTCTTCAGCTCAAACAAGAACTACTGCGGGCAAACATGGACAAAGATGAGCTACACAACCAGAATGTGAGTTAAATGAACCCTGACTTCACTGAACCCCAATTAGGTCTGCTGTCCTAACCTCTTAATTTCAGGTTGTCCGCTCTCAGTGTCTGCAGTTATTTTATTTCCTGTTAGACTTGAGTCTGTTCCCAAGGGAGAGTCTCCAACACACTGGCCTCAAGCCCTTCGCGTTCAGGACACTGAGACACAGAGGCTGCCCTGTGCTTCCGCAGTCTGTGTAGAGACGCGGAGAGCAGCTGTGTGTTTTGTCCACAGCCATGCCCTCTCTGCTTCTCAACTGAACTGTGGTTACTAAATAGCTATTTTCCTGCTGGGCATGGCACACTGCACCTCCATGCCATTAATTCTTTCTTATCCTTCTTACAGGTGGATCTGCAGAGGAAGCTAGATGAGAGGAACCGGCTCCTGGGAGAATATAAAGTAAGAATGAACGTTAGTTTGGAAATAATTTCCATCTGACCTTGTTTTATGAACAGCCCATGATGCTGTTGTTCAAAGAGCACTTAACTCTGTTCTCTCCTTGCTTTTGGCAAAGAAATCCTTTGCTGCACTCCCTTGTTCACGAACCCTAACCCTGAAGGTAGAGAGCACGGCTAGGAGAAGGAGCACAGAACTAGGAGTGTGAAACTTCAGTCTTAACCCTTCTATCTAACTAGCAAGGATAGCATGTAGTGTCCTTCTACACACAGTAGTTCCCTTTCTCCTTACCCTTCCGAGAACCCTTTGCACTATGCAAGGCTGCTGTGGTGTGCGGTGCCTTCCGGGTGCAGCTGGAGGAAAGCACCGTTCCCCCAAGGCTCTGCTTTCCTCCGATGGAGTTGCATCGCAAAGGGTGAATTAACTGTTCGATGTTCTTGACTTTGCCACGTCTGAGAGCTCTCTGTCCATTGCAGAAGGAGCTGGGGCAGAAGGACCGCCTCCTTCAGCATCACCAGGCCAAGCTGGAAGAAGCGCTCCGGAAGCTCTCTGAGGCCAGTTACCAGCAGGTGGGGCATCTTCAGCGCTGACTTCCTGTCCCTGCGGCCTGAAGAAGTGCTTTCCTGACTTAGTCTCTGGTTTGCAGGTGGATCTAGAGCGGGAGCTAGAACACAAAGATGTCCTTTTGGCTCACTGTATGAAAAGAGAGGCGGATGAGGTAACCTCCAACTCGGGGTCTCCCTCCCACATTTACAAGGGCAAAGAGAGGGTTTTGTTTCTGAGTCAGGACTGAACCAAAGCCACAGGTCAGTTTTTTAGGAGGGTTATTTGATGTGGGGGTTATGAATACAGATTCCAGGATAAGAAAATCTGGTTTCAGATACATCTTTACCACTTTTTAAAATTAAACTTATTGTTGTAACATTGGTACATTTTTATCACTTTTGACCATTGTGTGACTTTAATTTACTTAGCTTCTGAACCTTAGACATAAGGCTCATCTGGAAAGTAGGAATAATAGTGGCCCTCTCTGCCATTAAGAAGTATACATAAAATAACCCAGGTATGAGGGGTGGGAGTATCTGGGGAGAGGTCAATGGGGGACAAAGGAGACATATACTTTCAATAATAAAGAATTTAAATTAAAAAAATAATCCAGGTAGATCCACCTGGTAGATCCAGCTGGCTCAGAACTAAGATCAGGAAAAGTTAGTCATTACGTGGTTGGTGTGGCTCAGTGTTAAGCATTGACCCATGAACCAGGAGGTCACAGTTCAATTCCCAGTCAGGACACATGCCCGGGTTGCAGTCTCCATCCTCAGTAGGAGGCATGCAGGAGGAAGCTGATCAATGATCCTTCTTTTTTTTTTTTTTTTTTTATCAATGATTCTTATCATTGATGTTTCTATCCCTCTCTCCCTCTTCCTTCCTCTCTCTCTGACATCAATAAAAAGATATTTAAGAAAGAAAGAAAAGTTAGTCATTGCTTTTATTTTTAAATTACTGAAGCAAAGGCCGGAGGTGCTGTAGCAGCATTCTCAGGCCCTCCAGTGGCCAGGCAGAGTGTAGGCTGGGGGCTTCCCAGCTGAGGTTTCCCTTTTGTTTATTCTACATTCAACAGTGCCTAGGAAGGGTCAAGTACAGGGGTGTAGCGATGAATAAAGGGGGGGAAGGCCCTATACATTCTAATAGAGAGAGATATGAAATAGATATATAATTATAAACTATGTCAGGAAGTGTAAAGAGGAAAAGTAAGACAGGACATCTTGGTTTGGAATTCTCTCACAACAAGTATCATTTCTTCTTGCTGCTGTAGGTGACCAATTACAGCAGTCACAGCTCTCAAAGCAATGGTTTTCTCCCTCCGGTGGCAGGAAAAGGAGCTGCTTCCATCACTCCGAGAGGGGTAGGTTCTTAACATTTTAGTCCAGACCCGCCACTTCAGCTGAAGCCAGAAGAGCACCTTAGCCGTCACCAGTGGACTCGCCGTTTATATCCCACTTCTCTATTCTCGCATCTGTTGGGTGTGTAAAGATCTGAGGCACTTGTTATTCGAAATGAAGGACTGGTGGGAAACAGCAGGCCTGTTTTTGTGGAGGAACATTTCCTATAATCCACACCTCCTCCCTAAGAAGTAAAAGATCTATCCTGGGGATTTCTCCCCTGTGTCTCCTTAAGCCCAGTGGCCGGGATACAGTGAATGACATGACACTGCAGCATGCCAGCAGCGCCTCACTCTCCCCACAGACCAGCGACCTGCAGCTCGTTCGCGATGCTCTCCGCAGCCTGCGCAACAGCTTCAGCGGCCACGACCCTCAGCACCACACCATCGACAGCCTGGAACAGGGCATCTCCAGCCTCATGGAGCGTCTGCATGCCATGGAGACCCACAAAAAGCAAGAAAAAAGGGTAATCCTCATTCTGTGCTATTCCTCTTAGGCAAGCTCCCAAAGAAGTTTAATTTTATCCATTTTAATCTAGAGGAAGGCAGGGCTGAAGGTTAGAGTTGCTTTTCTCTTTGGTTTTCCTGTTCATCATGGTTTGATAATCCAGGGAGGGACTTCTTGATAACTCTCATTCCTATCAACTGCTTAACTATCTAAGGAATTGTAGTGCTTGGCCCCACAGCTCTCTCTACTGCTTGTTTCCCTTGCCCTTCTCCCCTGAATGAGCTCGCATTAGACGAGGAAATATATGGAAAATGCTTGAAAATTAGAAGTCCTTTTATAAATGTGTATTATTATTGTTAGTACCAATATGTACAGTTTTATGCACCAGGTAGAAGATGTATATTTTAGGCAAATGGTAGAAAGAGTATATTTTAGGCACACTTTTTAAATTTAAATTTCTTGGTTAAGTTCTCCCGTTGATCATAATTCTTGTGATTTTTGTGTGGCTCTCCAGGTTTGGGGCAAGTCGCCCAGAACTCAAGCAGGTAGTGAATACCAGGAGTCCTGGCCCCCTCATTCCAGTAAGTGCTCATTATTGCTCAGGAAGGTCTCCTGGAATTTTAGATCAGACATTAGTACTTTGTGGATCGAATTTTTCTTATATAATTTCACTTTTATAATGTGTTGTTTCTGTAGCAATGCTAATTAGTATGGAGTTATTTCTAGGACTGTGAAGATACCATCATCATCACCTCAAGTACCATTTATTTAACCATGTTCTATTGACTCAGAGAGGCTGAAATATCTTTGGGAAATACTACAAGCTTAAAACATTTACCAAACAAAACAAAATTTAAGACAACAAAAACATATACAAATCAACCTATAACCCAAATAGCACAGAAAATTCCAGTTCTTCCTAGGATCAAGAAGCTTGATTTGGGGGGGGGGGGGGGGGGGGAGTAATTTTCCTTAAAACTTTGAGTGCTTAGGTGATTTGGTTTAAGTCCTGCAAAATCATTGCGCCATCTAGTGGTCATGGCTAGGTAGTACTTCTTACCTGCTCTATGCCTACTTGTTACATTTCTTCCCCTGTTTTTATTCCAACATGTTGGAAATCTACCCTGCCTCATAATTTGTTTTACTCTATATCTTAACTTTTGATTTAATAGCTTTCACATTTTCTTATATTTTATAGTTTACCCAGACCCAATCTAAAACTATGTAAATAATTTTCAAAAAACAAATAGCATAAAGCTAGCCATAACCAGTTTTGTATGACACATAGGCAATTAAGAAAACAATAATAAACAAAACGTAAACAAAACGTAAAGTATGTCCTGGCCAGTGTTTCTTAGTGGTTAGAGCGTCGGCCTGCAGACCAAAGGGTCTGGGTTCTGTTCCTGCCAAGGGCACATACCTTGGTTCAGGCTCCTCCCCCATGCAGGAGGCAACCAGTCAATGTGTTTTTCTCACATTGATATTTTTCACTATCCTTCCCTCTCTCTTCCACTCTCTATAAAAGATCAATGAAAAAATATTAACAACAACAAAAAAGAAACATGAAACCCTGGCCAGCGTGTCTCAGTGGTTGAGCCTTGACCTATGAAGCAGGAGGTCACAGTTCGATTCTCAGTCAGGGCACATGCTTGGGTTGCAGGAGGCAGGTGATCAATGATTCTCTCTCATCATTGATGTTTCTCTCTCTCTCCCTCTCCCCTCCTCTCTGAAATCAATAAAAATACATTTTTAAAAAGAAAACTGTAGCCAAAACTGATTTGGCTCAGTGGTAGAGCCAAACGAGCCTACGGACTGAAAGATTCCGGTTGGGAGCATGTACCTTGGTTGCGGGCACATCCCCGGTAGGGGGTGGTGTGCAAGAGGCAGCTGGTCGATGTTTCTCTCTCATTGATGTTTCTAGCTCTCTATCTCTCTCCCTTCCTCTCTGTAAAAAATCAATAAAATATATTTAAAAGAAAACTGTAGAACACAGATGAAATAAATCAAAGAATGAGAAGATACACCATGTTTATTGATTAGAGTACTCAATATTGATCCATTCTCCCCAAATAATCTATAGCTTCAATCATATTCCAATAAAAATCCTTTGTAGATATAAACAAGCTGATTCTAAAATTTATATGGAACAATAAAGGGATTGAAATGGTCACACAGGAGAAGGGAGTTAATGGGGGGGGTGACATATGTAATACTTTTAACAATAAAAATTATTTAAAAAAAAAAAAAAAGGAATAGCCACACAGAAAAAGTTGAGAAAGATGAACAAAGTATTTGGATGACCACACTATCTGATTTCAAAACTAAATAATTAGTACAATATAGGTGAATGCATAGACACATGGATTAGTGGAACAAAGGCCAGAAATATTTGGCCTATAGATTTTCAGTATCTATGAAAGAGCTAGTCAATGGCAAAGGAATGAAGGTTTAGGTTACCCAATCAAAACAAAACAAAACAAAACAAAACAAAACAAAACAAAAAAAACAACAACACAGAAGGATAGGCTTTTCAACACATGGTCCTGAGTAACTAAAGACCCATATAAAAACAGTCTTGTCACATACCTCATGCCATATACAAAAATTAATTCCAAATGAGCTTAAAAACTAAAATTGATTAAAGTTATGTATTAAATTTATACACACACAAAGATTTGGGGTCTTTTATTTGAGTTTTTTATACATGCTTTTTATAGTAATTTCATACTGAAGTAACAATTATTTTATCATAATTCAGCCTTCAGACTGAAGGGTCCCCAGGTTCGATTCCCACCGAGGGCATATGCTCAAGGTTTCGGCTAGATCCCCAATAGGGGGCATTCAAAAGGCAGCCAATCAATGATTCTCTCTCATCATTGATGTTTCTCTCTCCCACTTCCTCTCTGAAATCAATGAAAATATATTTTTAAAAATAAAAAGGAAAGGTTCCTCAAATCTATCTCTTCTCTGACTCCATCTTGCCCTTCCTCATCTTTCAGATTGTTTTTAATTGCCTGTTAATGGGATTACTGGTTTCCAGAGTTTCTCCCATCCAACTCATACTTTACTTTGCTGCTGGATTGGCCTTTCTACTAGTAAATGCCTGTCTGATTGTGTCACTCTTTTTTAGTATCTTCCAGAGCTTACGACTAATATCTAAATGTTTTATGTTGGCAGAGTCCTTGTGATATGTCCCCTGCCTATTTTATTATTCTCATCTTTCACAACTTCCCAATGTATTCCTTGTGCTCCAGCCTTACTAGTTAACTTTTTTTTTATTTTTAAAAAATATATATTTTATTGATTTTTTTTTACAGAGAGGAAGGGAGAGAGAGAGAGCCAGAAACGTCGATGAGAGAGAAACATCGTCCAGCCGCCTCCTGCACACCCCCTACCGGAGATGTGCCCACAACCAATGTACATGCTCTTGACCAGAATCGAACCTGGGACCTTTCAGTCCGCAGACCGACGCTCTACCACTGAGCCAGGGCTAACTTAATTTTTACATACATAATCACATTCCCTGCATTTACATATGTCCTTCCCTCTTGAAATGCCCTTTTAGACTTCTCTATCTGATGACTTCTTTTAAAAAAAAAAATAAAATATTTTATTGATTTATTCACAGAGAGGAAGAGAGAGGGATAGATCGATGAGAGAGAATCATCGATCAGCTGCCTCTTGCACACCCCCTACTGGGGATGTGCCCGCAACCAGGTACATGCCCTTGCCCGGAATCAAACCCGGGACCTTTCAGTCCGCAGGCCGACACTCTATCCACTGAGCCAAACTGGTTCCGGCTATCTGATGACTTCTTAAGCGCTTTATGGGGCCTTCTGACCTCTTCCAGTTGGAATTAACCACTTCATCTTCAGTTCTCCTGTGCAGTTTACACAAGTCTGATTTCAGCCGAAACCGGTTTGGCTCAATGGATAGAGTGTCGGCTTGGGGACTGAAGGGTCCCGCGTTCGATTCTGGTCAAGGGCATGTACCTTGGTTGCAGGCATATCCCCAGTAGGGGGTGTGCAAGAGGCAGCTGATCGATGACTCTCTCCCATCGATGTTTCTAACTATCTCTCTCCCTTCCTCTCTGTACAAAATCAATAAAATATATTAAAAAAAAAAAAAAGTCTGATTTCAGTGTCATTATTTATGTCCATATTTGTCATCCATACTAGATTGTAAACTCTTTGAGGTCAGAGACCACATATGGTTGATTCTATATTTCCCAAATTTAGCATGTGTTACGTGTACAAAAAATGTTTGTTGAATGAATGAATCAATCAGTCAATCAATAATAGGATTTAGTGATTTAAGTGAGTGTTTTAGATGCTATTGTCCAAGGAGCACCATGTCATATAGTTTTAATAATTGGCATTCTTTGGAGAAAAATTCTGAAAACTGTGATTACTATGCATAGTGAATATTCCCTTGTATTCCCCTGTATTAATTCTTCCCTCACAGTCTCCTTTATTTGAAACCCCTTCCTAGAAATGCTCTCCTGTGATGTCTAGAAAAAGTTAAGAAAATATATGTAGATGGAATTTCAGGACAGATTTTTAAATTTGTATTAAAATCCTCACCTGAGGATATATTTTTCCTTTTTTTTTTTTTTTTTTTTTTTTTTTTTTTAGAGTGGAAGAGAGAGAGGGGAAAAGAGAAAGAGAGACAGACAGGCAGAGGCATTGATGTGAGAAAGGCACATCAATCAGTTGTCTCTCACACATTTACTGACCAGAGCAGGGATCCAACCTGAAACTCAGGTATGTGCCCTTGGCCGGAATCGAACTCATGACCCTTTGTTGTGCCAGCTAATGCTCTGAACACTGATCAACACCAGCTAGGGCACAGGACAGATTTTAATGACACTTTATTATTTTATGGTTTTTATGATAAAAGTTTCTGATTGGTCTTTACTCCTGTTCTCTTAATTTTTTATTTTTAAAAAATACATTTTTATTGGTTTCAGAGAGGAAAGGAGAGGGAGAGAGAGACAGAAACATCAATGATGAGAGAGAATCATTGATCACCTGCCTCCTGTACACCCCCTACTGGGGATCAAGCCTGCAATCAAGGCATGCACCCTTGACTGGAATTGAACCTGGGACACTTCAGTCCTCAGGCCAACACTCTATCCAACAAAAGCCAACCCAGCTAGGACTCTTCCTGTTCTCTTAAAGTCATAATCACAAGTACTCATTAATAAAGTTTCCAGTCCTGGTGGGTGTGGGTCAATTGGTTGCAGCGTCATTGTACACCAGAAGGTTGTGGGTTCTATTTCCAGTCAGGGCACATACCCAGGTTGCAGTTCATTCTGGTCAGGGAACCTACCAATCAGTGTTTCCCTTTCACATGGATGTTTCTCTCTCCTCCTCCCCTCTAAAATCAAATTTTTAAACTTCAAAAAAACAACAACCACGGTACAAATTTATTTTAAAACTAAATAAAAATTTTACGTAAGTACCTATACAAAGGGTAGAGACAAGATGTGGATCAAGAGAACTGAGTTTAAAACCATGGGCCAGCACATATAGATCCTTTGTAGCTAAGAGATAAGGTACTGGAAGCATGAGGCTCCCTTGGCATCTGAGTTTCTAAGATTATTTTGCTCCTATGGTTCCTGTTCCTATTCATTTTCATTTCATGAATTGCATTAGCATTCTCCACCACAGAGACCTCCAAAACTTAAGTGCTGGCAGTGACTGCAGCTCCTGCTGTGTCCACTCTGCCCTAGCAGAAATGTTGCTGGGCTTCTCTGGCCTCTTTGACTCTTCACAACAATCAGAACAGTTGCTATTTCCCTGCTAGAAATGCCTAGAATGGGTAAGAAACGATGGTCTTGGTGATAGTGTCCATATTCAAAGCACTTCTTTGTGGCCCTAGTGCTGGCTTCCTTTGGGGCACACCCTGTGGACTTGGTGTTTGGCAAAGGTGTGAAAAGGAAAGTGTTCTGTGACCTCAGGCAGCTTCCTCCTCCTGGGACATTAAAAAAAAATTATCTTTATTATTGAAAGTTTTACAATGTTCCCTTTTCCCACTATGGAATGCCCTCCCTGACTTGTCTTTCACTTGTGGTCTGTCCATGGTTATGCATACGTGCATAGAAATTCTTTGGTTAATCTCTTCTCCACGCCCCTGCTGCCGTCCTGGGACATTTAAAAAAAACTGGAAATGAGGGGTGGTTGGGTGCAAGTTGAATGTTCTGACCAGTCTCTCTGATTGCAGCCTTGCCTCACTCACAGAGCTCTCCAACTGTCAGCAGCACCTGCACGAAAGTGCTCTATTTCACTGACCGCTCACTTACACCCTTCATGGTCAATATACCAAAGAGGTAAGAGTCTTGGATCTATTTCTCTTTTTAAAAGGGCAGGAAGGCAGAATCATTAGTTATAGCCCGTCCATCTAACCAGTTTGAGAAGCTGTATGGTGTAGTGAGGAGAGCACAGGGCATAGAGCTTCTAGTTTCAGCTTTACCAGGGGCATTACAAGGGACAGATACAACAGATATCTGCTAGGCACAGATACAACAAATATGCTTCCAATCTTGATATGCAAATAGGCTTCAAGTTAGGAAATAGTTTAAGTGCTCATAATAGCTCCTGCTGATAGCCATGGATTGCTGTCATCGATCTTTGTTACTATTTGATGACTACAACTACTGTATTGAGAAATCATATTAAAAGAAACTTCAAACTCTGGGCCAATATACTCCCTTTAACTAAGGTTAAAGGCTCTGATATAAATATTTAAGCTGTGGAACCCGCTACTGAGAAAAGTGACAGGATTTCTCTTTCTTAGAGAGTCTGCTTTTACTTGGTCTGGGTTAGAAGGGAGTTCAACAAATTAGATTTCAGAGACCTTATGTCTTTTATCCAGAGACAAGGAAAAGAGTGATTTGGCTGTTGCTGAATAAATCTATTTTAAATTTTCAGATCACCCCATTTGTAATGCCATTTTTATTCCCTAATGGTGACTGGCTCACTAACCTCTGCTTTGTAGAATCATCTGGATTATAAGGGGCAGTGACCTAACAAAACCAAGCTATTTCTGCCACAGGAGACCTTGGCAGGGGCCTGGGGTTAAAGCTAGCCTTATCTTTCCAACCTGATGATAAACAGTCTATTTTAGAACTCTATTTGTTGCAGGTTGGGGGAGGTGACACTGAAGGATTTTAAAGCAGCTATTGACCGAGAAGGGAATCACCGGTATCACTTCAAAGCACTGGATCCTGAGTTTGGCACTGTTAAAGAGGAGGTACAGTCTTCTTGGGGAGTCTGGGTGGTATTATTGGTCATTCCTGAACCCTAACGCCTTCTACTCAAGGACTAGTATCCATAAGTAAATACCTGAGTCCTCTAACCAGGTCAGAGGAACTTCCCAAAGCCTCAGACCAGTCTGACTACTGTAGACTGAGAAGGTCAAGGAGTGGCCCAAGAAGTCTTTACTTCAAGGACTTAATTATTTTGACCAAACTTGTATAGAATTTTTTATTTTATTTTATTGATTTTTCACAGAGAGGAAGGGAGAGGGATAAAGAGCTAGAAACATTGATAAGAGAGATACATCGACCAGCTCTCTCTTGCACACCCCCCACTGGGGATGTGCCCGCAACCAATATACAATGACCAGAATCGAACCTGGGAACTTTCAGTCCGCAGACTGACGTTTTATCCACTGAGCCAAACCGGTTTCGGCTAGAATTTTTATTTTAAGAAAAATAAAGAACCTGCGATTGAACAAAAGCTTGGCTTTGGGGTTCCTTTTGTATCTATAGTCAAATCTTAGGAAAACGTTCTGCTTCCTATGTAGAGCAAAATAAAGAAATAGGAATATAAAGCTGTAAATAGAGGTGGTATTTTCTCAGATATGAAAGTGAGGAACTTCTGAAAAGTCAACTGTACTTATTCTTAACTCCTTGATTATTTTTTTAGCTTGTGCTTCTCTTTATAGTCCCTCTGCTAAAAATAGACTTTCTTATGGAAAAGCGTTCTAGGTTATGAGGCATACTAAGTGCTTTCATTGTAGTTATAGGATGAAGAGGGTTGGGAAAGCCAGTATTTTATTTTGTAAATAGTTCCTCACTGAAAAATTTTTTAAAATATATTTTTATTGATTTCTGATAGGAATGGAGAGGGAGATAGAAACATCATTGATCAGCCAAAACCGGTGTGGCTCAGTGGTAGAGCGTCGGTCTGTGGATTGAAAGGTCCCAGGTTAGATTCCGGTCAGGGGCATGTACATTGGTTGAGGGCATATCCCCGGTAGGGGATGTGCAAGAGGCAGCTGGTCGATGTTTCTCTCTCATCGACGTTTCTAGCTCTCTCTCTCCCTTCCTCTCTGTAAAAAATCAATAAAATATATTAAAAAAAAAAAAAAAAAAGGAAACATCATTGATCAGCTGCCTTCTGCATGCACCCTACTGGGGATTGAGCCTATATCCAGGGCATCTTTGTTTCTATTTGATGACTATAACTTACTGTATTGAGAAATCATATTAAAAGAAACATGTGTCCTTGACTGGAATCCAACCTGGGACCCTTCAGTCTGCAGGCCAGTGCTTTCTCCACTGAGCCAAACTTGCTGGAGTGCTTTAATAACCCTGTCCTATTAGTCACTCAGTAAATGAATTGAATGAATGAAAAGAACTGCATGCAAACAAGTTAAGATTCTTCTTTCTGACCAATTTTCCCCCCATTCTTGTTTTAATGTTTATACTGCTGCTTTCTCCTAAGTGCTTTAATAACCCTGTCCTATTAGTCACTCAGTAAATGAATTGAATGAATGAAAAGAACTGCATGCAAACAAGTTAAGATTCTTCTTTCTGACCAATTTTCCCCCCATTCTTGTTTTAATGTTTATACTGCTGCTTTCTCCTAAGAAGCCTAATGTATGGTTCCTAATTTATGAATTCTTACCATATATATTTCTGTGAGCAAAGCAGTGTTAGGGATGCTCTTATCATTTTATACATGTGGAACTAAGTAATTATATATATAATTTTTTTTTACCCGTTATAACTTTAGGGACAAAACCAAAGGGACATAAACTCTAACTCTCAAACTCAAAGCTTTCCTCTATACTTTTTCTTTTGCTATTCCTCACCCGAGGATATTTTTTCCATTAATTTTTAGAGTTGGGGAGAGAAGAGAGACATTCTCATATGAGAGACATCGATTCGTTGCCTCCTGCATGCACCCCAACCAAGCTTGGGATCAAACCTCCAACCCAGGTACATGCCCTTGACTGAGAATCAAAGCCACGATCCTTTGGTGTGCAGGTCAACACTCTAACCACTGAGAAACACTGGCCAGGGGTCCTCTATGTTTCTTATCCTTCATATTTGAGGTCTTGTTATTATCAGCAGCAGTTGGTTAGTGAGACTTCCTATCTTACTGTTCTTTTTTCATGATGGCTTTTTTTCTTTCTCTAGGTTTTCCATGATGATGATGCCATCCCTGGATGGGAAGGGAAAATTGTAGCCTGGGTAGAAGAAGACCGCGGGGAGAATTAATTCTAAGGATTAGATTTGGACTGGCGGAACTTGGCATGCCCTGGCTGCTTCACTCAGGAACGAGAACTAAAACTGGGATACCCTACAAAGTTTCTAGTTCTTGCTGCCAAAAGAGAAGCTTGTCCAAGTGTGACAGCCACAGGCCAGTCGTTTCTGTGCCTGGTGTATGTCCAAATGTAGACCATGAATTCATCTGGAGTTCCTTGTCCGTGGGAACACAGTGTTTTATTCTACTCTGAGGACAACAAACCGAAGGCCTTAACCAATAGGATGGACGATTTTGCTCCTGTAGGGGCATGGCTGCTACTATCTGGAACCTGGGAATTGGATGCCTCACTCTGCTGTTATTTCAATTGGTCTCAGTGGTTGCAGCAATCAGAGTCCAGCAATTGTACTCACAGGCAAGGCCAAGATACCAGCTTTTTTGCTTCTTTGCAGCTATTACAAACCAAGAATAACTCATGGAGTGGTACCAAAGACGAAAGCCACTCTTCAGGAACCTTTTGGACTGGACATGGATGGTACTGAACTGTTAGTTAGATGGAAAAAGGGCTGCCCATATTTGTGCTATATTGTGCTAAAACCAGAATTAAGTAAGACCTCGGGCTGCCTCTTGTGTCTTAACTGGATCTGCAACTTGTCCTTTAGCCCACAGGGCATAGTCCATGTACTGCTAGTTTTCTCTGGGGACTCTTCAATTTTAGAGCCATTTTTCCCCCTTCCAACTGATGAATTTTATATTTGAAAGGAATAAGGAGTGAAAGGCTCCTTAAAAATCCAGGCGGGTATGGAAAGGTGCTGCTACCCATATCTTCTTTCTTTCTCATGACTTTCTTTAACTCATGGCATCTCCTTTGCAATTAAAAGGAGACAGACCATTAATTTCAGTATTTGTGGTTTATGAAGTATTGAGCATGAGTTACTGATCTGCCCTTCTTTAGTTCAAGGCCGGAGTTATGTTCTCATATATTTAGTCCAGGCTGATCCTTTAGGGCACAATAGAAACCATGGGGCATGGAGCATGAGTTGTAAATGGCAGGGCTGATTCTGGGTGAAAAAACCTAGAATCCTCTCTCATGTGTAACACAGTCAAGTGTAAAGTTAAAAAAAATTGTTAAATTTCTAGAGATTACCCAATAACTTGGGTTTTTCTCATTCATTCATCAAACACTATCAACCAGCCATCGAGAGAGACAGAGAGAGAGACAGAGAGAGACAGAGACAGAGAGAGAGAGAGAGAGAGAGAGAGAGAGAGAGAATATGTTTACCTTCCAAAAGCAGTCTGCCTGTGACCACCAATGTACACTGCCAACCAGGAGAGTTGGGCAGGTCAGTTCTGGGTTCTTGACCTGTCTGCCTCTAGTTCATCTTCCCTTCTCTGCCATTTCAACTCACTCATTGGAGTTCTGAGGTGACATTTTGTTGTTTTATAAGGATGTGTTTGGAGAATTCTTTTGTACTCACTTGCTTTTTTGTCTGAGAACCATGTCTATTTTTATAATGAGTGTGATTTCTGTATATTCTCACGTTCTGTATACTGTGTCCATTGTCTGGAGAACCCAGTGGCTTTTATATGGGCTCTTCTTATCAGCCCATCTGGTTTCCGAATGAGCTTTATTTTATTACAGGCATACTAATGATAACTCACTCCTGTTCCAGTTCTACCTGTCATAGTTGTGGAGATGGTTTTACATAATCTATTTGATAGTTCTTCTAGCAGACAGGAGATCAAAAGACACCTGATGTCTTCATGTAAGTTTACCTGGTCTTCTATTTGAAGGATGATTTTTCATCAGAAATGATTGAAAACTTGGGAAAATCAGTCATAAGTAAGAGTAATTCATTATGAAAGCACCCCGGTATATTGTTTATTTTTCCCAGGAAGTCTGGAGAAAAAGTCCTAATGTCACTAATTTGTCTGTTGCATGGATTTTAGTGTTTGCTATAAGACAGCATGAGGGTTATCAGGCCAAAATTCATTACTGTATTTCCGGTACAATTTACCTTGAGTGTCTGTCTCTTAAATCAGTTTGTACTTGTCAGTTTTCTTTCAGCAAACATTCTTACCATCATGTAGAATCTACCCTTTCAGAGAAAATTAAATCAGAGCAAAATTTCAAAGTTCTCTAGCTTGTTTTTTTTTTTTTTTTTTTTTTTTTTTTAATGTCCTTTGGAAAAGGCGCTGCATGGCCTTAGTGCCTCCATAGAAAGCAGACGTTGAGTTCAGGGGAGAAAATGAGATAATTTTTTCCCTTTAGCTTATGCACTAAGCACCTCCGTTACAGGATGTCACTCAAATCATTCTTGTGTAAAATGTGTTGGGGCGGAGTGTGCATTGATTCATGCTGGTGTGAATAGTCTCCTTTTGGATACACTGTGGCTGTACTCTAGGAGGTCTCTTGACTTTCACAAGTAGCATCCCCTATCAGTGTGGGGCAGTCCATCCTGCGACTGCTAAAGTTCTTTCTTTGAGAAATCTAAGGAACTAGAATGTTTAGAGTTCATAAAATCATCTCTATACCCTGTGAGATATTTTAAAATGATCCTCTTAGACAAACTAGTCTATTCAAAAGCTCAATTCCTTTAAAAGTTTTCATTTAAAAACGGAGTACCATGCTTAGTTCCCTAAATTAGCTGAAAGTGGAACACTTTACAATTTGTACCTAAATAATTCAAATTAAATTCACTGGGAAATGACAGTCCTACTTACTGACCAACTTTTCAGCTTTTTTTGTCCAGGATGATTATAAATTAGGGAAAACATCTTATGCTCTATATCCAATCCAAGAGGACTCTAAATTACTTAAAAATCATTTAGGTCACAATCATTTTCAATTTTTTTCCTATAAAATAGCATTATGATTGCACACTTCTTTTATTGTTTAAATTTATGTAAGAGGAATAGCTTGCTTAAAATATATATGTAAAATTATATTTTCTTAGAAACATGGATGTTTGCAACCATTGCTTTCAAAGAGATTACCATGTATTCCCTCGGTTTTACAATGTTTTCATAAAGACCGTGGTTATAACAGAGGCTTCTGATTATCAAAGTGATAACCAGTTTTAACTGCCTGTTTATACAAGATCTATGAATAAAAAATAAAACACAAAACACACACCAAGCTATGAATAAAATGGAATTTGCAAACCAAATACTATTAACCATTTTCACTTGTGTTTATTGACTGAAAGGAATCAATAAGCAATTTACATTTAGTGAAAGTAAACTTCCTCAAGAGATCTCCCTGGTAGCATGTTTACTCATTACTTGAGGAGTGGAGATAAGGACTACTTTATGGCTACAGATAATTTTACTATTGGTATTTCCAATGTAAGCACAAAACATTATTATAAAGGAGAATTTATTGATTTAGCACATTTTGAAACTATAAATATGCAAACAAGAATGCAAACCATTTTAGAGTTTTGAGTTTTCCTTTTCTTTAAATTCCTTTACCAATCTGTTTAGGGAAATTCAGACCTATTCTCTCAGGACTGATTTGAGGAATGTAAGAATTCCTAGCCTATCTCTGGGGTCAACTTATTATCCCAGGTCTGTTTGACCTGTGCCCTCCTCTGATTTAGCTAAACCTGTCAAAAGTAAATTCAGCCCTAACCAGTTTGGCTCAGTGGATAGAGCGTCGGCCTGTGGACTAAAGGGTCCCGGGTTCGATTCCAGTCAGGGGCATGTTCATTTGTTGTGGGCACGTCCCCAGTGGAGGGGTGTGCAGGAGGCAGCTGATCGATGATTCTCTCTCATCGATGTTTCTTCTGCCTCTGTTCCTCTCTCTTCCTCTTTGTAAAATCAATAAAACAACAACAACAAAAAAACCAGCCATGGCTGACATCAGGACCAGATGCACGGAATGACCCCCTGCCCTGGTGCTGGCCACAACACTGAGTGGGCAAACCTGGAAAGCTACTGAATATTTCATTGAAATCCTCTCGTGGGACCTCCTCTAAGATTCTTAGGATGGAGAACCCAGGGGTGCTCTCCTATCTGGAGCACGCCCAAGCTTTTCCCTTCCCCGTTCTCCGCCCGGACCAGGCACATTGCCCAGGCAGTTTGGCTTTGTAATAGAACATTTACTGGGTAAATCACAGATGTAGGAGTAATTCCTAGAATAAATGGGCTTAGAAGACAACTTATGGAGGTAAAGGAAGGGCCCTGAGAGCTTGGGAGTGAGGAAGCTAACGGTAGCATGCCTAGGGCAGGGACGGGGAGAGGGTTAGGGAAAGGTATGGGGGTATTCCCAGGAGAAGGAGTGCAGTGGTTCCTCTGTCCTAGGGGTTTTAAGGGTGGAGATTTCAGGGGAGGGCCCAAGAGATCTTAAAATATTTTTGTTTTCTTGTTTTTGTTAATATTAAGCAGTTTTCTGCTTGTGTCCTTTCAGGGTTGTGGTCTTCACTGACTGACTGATGGGCACCAGGGCATTGGCTCAGTGGATAGAGTGTCGGCCCTAGGACTGAAAGGTCGGAGGTTTGATTCCAGTCAAGGGCACATACCTCAGCTGCAGGCTCCCTGGCCCTGGTCCCTGATTGGGGTGTGTACAGGAGGCAACCAATCAATGGGTCTCTCTCACATCAATGTTTCTCTCTGTCTCTCCTTCTCCCTTCCATTCTTAAGAAAATCAATGGGAAAATATCCTTGACTGAGGATTAATAAAAAAAAACCAAAACACAAAATCAAAGCAGTTGATTCTAGATCAGCGATGGCTCATTTAGCTTATTTCTGGAGCTAAAATATTACTGAAGCCTCAATGTCATCTCTAGGAAGGAAAGGTAGGGAGCGGGTGACTAGGGAGGAAAAGTCCCCCAGAACGAGGTCCCACCCTACAATTGATTGTCCTTTCCACCCTGGTGACCTTCTGTACCTGGCCCATCGTCCTAACTCTGCTCATGTCTAACTGCCTACCACAGAAGTATATATTTTAGGCAATTCAAAATCATTACTGTTAACGTAAAAAACACACAAAAACCTATAAGGAACTTTTCTGAGTTTATTTGAGCCAAACTGTCCACATATGCTGGGAAGCAAAACCTCAATGAATTGAGATAATGCTCTGGAGAATGGAGGGTTACATCTGTATTTATACATTGCCATCAAAGGAAAGGGATATAGTTGGGTTACATGAAATCCATAGAGAGGATGGAGAAAGCAAAGTAGGCAAACCCTTGGGATTGGATAAGAAGTAAAAAGATAGACAAGTACGAGTGCAGAGACAATTAACATAACAATGAAGGAATTTGTGGTATCTGTCCTGGAGCCCAGGTTGTGCCCCAGAAAAAGGGAAGTTACAAGTTACCCAGGCATTTCAAGGGTGTGTTATCAAAGATGCAAAAAGACAGGCTCAGTTAAGATCAAGGTTGACTTTGTCTGGGAAGATACCAGCTGAGGACGTGGTGCTTTTGGTTAAACTTTAATTTCAGACCACCCTATGTGGTTACTTTAGGTCTCTGAGTTTGCAGGCCTTCCCTGAGCTTGCCAGGTTAGCAAGTGGCACCTTTCGTCCACATTACATTTTTGTAACGATTTGTAAAATTATAAGCCCTTTCACCAATCACAATTATTCCACTGATTCTTTCAATTGTTATTTTTTACATAATTTAACAAAATGATTACTCTACTCTAAATATTACTTCAAATATGCCTTTCCACTTAATCTGGACATTTTATACAGTATTTTTCAACTAGATTGCCTGCATATTATTTTGTTAGGCAGCTGTGCCTGCTTAGTCTTTTCCTCATTTTTGTATATTTTTCCATTTCTTTTTGTTATAAATGAAATATGGTAGCACTCATACTTGGGTAAGAACTGCTGTTTGAATTTTAACCTTGCTATCTGACTTCGACCTTCGATTGCTTGCTTGAACAATAGGGTAGTTGCAGGAGATTGACTCCCACTGACTCAGTAGCTTCAGGGGTAGAAACTGTAGATAACCTTTAGTTCTGCTTTTGTATTATGGGCAAGATGGGGTCACATTCCAGTGTCAAGCAGGGTGTGACTGGGAACCTACCCTGCTGGCTGTCCCCAGTCTTTAGAATTTAGTCTTTAGGATTTAGGAACAGACAACTGATTGGCCAGTTCTTTGTCCTGAGGGGCCAATCAGGGTTAGCCGAGGCAGTGACATCACCGACCTGAATAAAACTCCTGAACTGGGCGAATTTCGCTCTCTTCCGCCATGCTGCCAGCATGAGTGGGACAGGGCCCATGCTAGCATGGAGATGGCTCTTTTGTTTATTGCATCGGACTCGGCTCCCTGGTGGTCCTTGGGGATCATGACTGGAATCCCCAGCCAGGACCATGAGGGACCCCCATTCTGAAGAGCCTGACTGGCCGCGGTAGGTGTGTGTTTGTCTGTGTTTTTGTGTGAGCGCTCTGGAGGGACTGCCCCTCCATCAGGGCTCTTACCTGGGTGTTTACTGGCTGCTGCGTCAGCCATGGTTTGAGTCCAGATTCGAATCTGTAATAAATTCTAGCATGCTTAATCAAATTGGCTCCGGTGGTCCATCTCTTGGGGACTCGCTTCGTAACAATAAAGATACTGAAACCTTTTCCCCTTGTTTTGAATGCCTCAAGGACACTAGAATAGGATTTTTTTTGAGAGATTATGTAAACATTTTTCCTATTATTTCAAATTACTATATTGCTATCTCTAAAGCAACCAATAGTGCCCCCAAAGGAGATCATCTCTGTCTGCAATCTCATTAATACTGTTTTTTTGACTTTTGTAAAACAGTACCTCCTGGCTGCTTTAATTTTCCAAATGTTTAATCACCAGCAAGGGTGAACATGTTCATTCCAAATGTTGCGGTTTCCTCCTATTCGTTGTGTTCTTGGTGTTCTCTGACCATCTCCAGGGATTTAAAAGCGATATAAATAAATACTGCACTTGCTTCCTTCTAATCTAATGTCACTCTCAGCTCAGAAGTGAGATCTTTTCTAATTATAGGATGATATTCCGACAGTAAATTGTACCTACCAAATGCAGATAACTTTCTGTTCATTCAAGGCGTGCATTCAGCCCCCAGTTTACCAGATCCTGAGCTATATGGGAAGACTCCCAAGAACAATATAGACACGTCTCCTACTCATGGCCTTAGAGTTTAGTTTTAGGACAATATAGTTCAAGCATCACAAGTATTCTTCGCGCTTTATTAGGGATTCTACGGTACAACAGCAATGGACACGGGTTTTGTATCGTCACACAGGGTTAGTCCTGCTACCGAGCACCTGAATGTGGGCATGTACCTTCTCCTTGGCTGCCCTTCACGCCCTTTGGCTGGAAAACTAGTCCACTCCAGTCTCCGGTTGGGCTACAAACCTGAAATGAAATGAAATGTCACACACACACACACACACACACACACACACACAAAAAGGGCGGCGCGGGACCACGGGGCACCCTCGGGCGGTGCCTGCCCCTCGGGGCGCGGCCCAAACCCCGCCCTGGGCCTGAGGCTCCGGCGCCCGTCGGTCCTGCCGCTTTCCTGCCTCTGGTCACTCCCCTCAGCCCACCTCCCCGGACCACGCCGCGGTCAGCCCGGCCCCCGCCGCCGGTCCAGGCCTCCCCCGTTAGGGCGCGCCCTTCCTCTCGCCGGGCCCGTCCCGCCCGGAGGCCCCTCGGACCCCGCCGCCTTCCGCTCCTCTCAGCGCCTTCCCTCTCCCGGCGCCGGCTCCGCTCGGCTCCCCGCCCCGTCTCCCCGCCCCTCTTCGGGCCACCCTCTCCCCGGCCCGGGTGCGAGGGGCGGGGCCGCGCGGCTGCGGAGCCCGTTTACGACAACGTGCGGCGGCGCGGCGTGGCTGACGGCAGCGCCGCGCCGCTCTCGGGGAGGTCACTCCGGAGACGGCGTAGGGCTGGGGGCGTTGGGTCGGTGGGACGATGTGGCGCGTCTGTGCGCGGCGGGCCCGGGATGCGGCTCCCGGGGCGGGGCTCGGGGCTCGGTGGGCCGCCCTACGGGAGGGGCCGGGGGCCCCGATCGTCGCCCCGCGGGGCGGCCCGGCTCCGGTCCCGGTCCCGGCCCCGGCTCGGTGCCGCAGCGCGGCCCCCGGGTACGGCGGAGTCCGCTCCGTCTGCGGCTGGCGCTCCGGCCCGTGGACCGCGCCGCGGGGCCGCTTCCTGCTGCCGCTGTTGGGGCCGCCGGGCCGCCGCAGTTACAGCCTCCCCCCGCACCAGAAGGTGAGCCCCAGACCCGCCTGCCCTTCGCGGGACCCCGGTGTCCTTCAGGGTCGGCTTCTTGGCCCGCGAGTCTCCCTCAGAGGTCTCACCCTCTCCCGGTGTTTGCTCTGCACCGGCCCGGTACCCAGCTCTGCAGCCTCCGCACCCGATCCGTCCCATTGAGAGGAGGGCGCCCAGCCCGGGGCTCTGGGTGGGAGTGTGCGGAGGTGGGAGTCAGACCCGCGGGGCTGGCAGCAGGAAGCTCGCCTCGGAGAGGATCTGGCGGCAGGAACTCGCCTGACATCCCCAAGTCCCCGGTGCCCAGCGGGTGGCGGGACTCAAGCAAAGAGCATGAAATTGAATGGCATGAAATGTGAAACCAGACTGAGGGTTTGGTAGCCCGTTTAAATGTTAGTGTTTCTCCCTTTTCTCTTCCAGCTTGCGTTGCCCTCTCTTTCCCCCACCATGCAAGCAGGAACCATAGCCCGTTGGGAGAAAAAGGAAGGGGACAAAATCAACGAGGGCGAACTCATTGCAGAGGTAAGTTGTTTTAAAAATACGGAAATAAGTTAAAAAGGGACTGAGGTAGCTAAACTGCGCATTAGATTCCTGGGTGGGTAGTGAGTTACTCCTTTTGCTTAAGAAACTTGGATGTTTGTTTCCACTTGATGTTAGAGAAGCTTGGTTACGTTGTCAGCGGCTAGCAGAAATGAGCTTTTAACTAGGTTTTAAAAAATAATCCCTTTTTTCTGTGGTAGAGGTTATATCTTCAAATAAACTGTAAAATCCTAAACACAAGCTAATAATCTTCGTACTTGGCAGCACAAGCCTAAGCTCCTACTTTTGTGTTAAAAGATTGAAACTGATAAAGCCACTGTGGGATTTGAGAGCATGGAGGAGTGTTACATGGCAAAGATTCTTGTTGCTGAAGGCACCAGAGATGTTCCAATTGGATCAGTCATCTGTATCACCGTTGAAAAGTGAGTAGTGCCCTGGTAATTTTGGGGACTTGGGTGATTAGTGGGCTATTTTAACTCAGAATTGAGGAATTGGGAGTTAAAAGGCTCCTAAGACTCCTGTAGGAGCTAAATCAGCTTATAAGCCCCCCCCCCCCCTCCCCCGCCTTGTACTTACGAATTCTTTCTCTTCCTTAGACCTGAGGATGTTGAGGCCTTTAAAAGTTACACATTGGACTCCGCAGCACCCACCCCACAGGCAGCCCCAGCACCGTCCCCTGCTGTCGCTTCTGCACCACCTACACCTTCTGCTCCACCTCCACCTGCTGCTCAGGCTCCTGGTAGCTCGTATCCCACTCACATGCAGGTGGGCTCAGCCTCTGGGTGTTAACTCTAGAGAGTTTATTATCTATTCATTAGTTTGCATAGACGGCTGTCACATTCTGGAAACTGGCATTAAATATGGCTACCTCTTATCCTGAAAGCAAATAGAAATTTAAACATGAAAAATGGTAAATTTTATTCCTAGTTGTTATTTCCAGGTGTTATCCTCAGCCACAGTGCAGTAGCAAGGTAATGCTTGGCATTTATCATTCACGACATTATGTTCTATTTTGAGGAAGATTTGTACTTATATGTATCTACTCCCTGTACAGACAGTTTTTAGTAGGCCTCAAGTACTGTCTGTTGAATGAAAGTCCTCAGTTGGTGTTTTCCTTTGCAGTGCGGTGTTTTGTTTTCTAAGAGAGGGTGAAGTAGTCCAGTAGCATTAATAAATGAGAGAATTAACAATAAAGAAATAAGTGTAGAATAGACATATGTCATATCATTGAAACAAAGCTGGAGGCAACAATCACTCTTGATTCTCTTAACTAAACCAGTTTATTAGATATTAGTGTAATCCCAGGTTTATTTGTGTGTTTCTGATACTAGAAATGGTTAAAAACCAACTGCCTCTGTAAAGGATTAAGGTTAGGACTTTTCCTTCACTTAGTTATTTTTAGAAATTTCTATACAAGAGACTCTTTTGTGTGAACATAATGATCTACTCCATGATCTATAACAGTCACTCATGATGAAGTTTTGCCTGGTATTTATTTCACATATTTATTTCATCTTGTTCAGCAAATTCTGTCTCATTTTCCCCTGCCTTCGTGAAACATCAATTGAAATGATTTTTCTCAAACACTACTAAGTCACCAAACAAAACCCATAATCAAGTAAGCATCCAAATTCAGTGGACACACAAGCCCTATAAATAGGAAGACAATTTTTAATTTAGATTAGCCAATCTACTGTTTAGATTTTATTGGGGTGGAAGTGACTTGTAAAGAAAAGTTCTTTTTTTAATCCTTTTATATTTTGTTTTGTTTTCTCACTTGAGGACTGAGGATACTTTTCCCATTGATTTTCAGAGAATGGAAGGGAGTGGGGAGGAGGGAGAGAGACACCATATCAATTGGTTGCCTCCCACAGGTGCTCCCTCTAGGGGCAGGGATGGAACCTGCAACCTAGGTATGTGCCCTTGACTGGGGACCCTCTGATGTGCAAACTAATGCTCTAACCACTGAGCATGCTAGCCAGGACTGTTTTGTGTTTTTGTTTGTTTGCTTTTTAATATATTTTTATTGATTTCACGAAGGAAGGGTGGGGGGAGAGAGAGAGAGAGACACATCAATGATGAGAGAAAATAATTGATCAACTGCCTCCTGCACATCCCACATTGGGGATTGAGCCCCCAGTCAAGGTATGTGCCCTGACCAAGAATCAAACTATGACCTCGTTCATAGATCCATACTCAACTACTGAGCCAAGCTGGCCTGGTTGTTGTTGGATTGGTTTTTTAAAAAATATATTTATTGCCGAAACCGGTTTGGCTCAGTGGATAGAGCATTGGCCTGTGGACTGAAAGGTCCCAGGTTAGATTCTGGTCAAGGACATGTACCTTGGTTGCTGGCATATCCCAGTAAGGGGTGTGCAAGAGGCAGCTGATCAGTGTTTCTCTCTCATTGATGTTTCTAACTCTATCCCTCTCTCTTCCTCTCTGTAAAAAAATCAATCTATATATATATATATATATATATATATATGTTTATTGATTTCAGAGCGGAAGGGAGAGGAAGAGAGAGAAGCATCAGTCGGCAGGCCAATACTCTATCCATTGAGCCAAACTGGCCAGGGCTTAATTGATTTTTAGAGAGAGCAGAGAGGGGAAGGAGAGAGAAACATTGATCAGTTGCCTCCAGTATATGCCCTGACAGGGACTCAAACCCAAAACCTTTTGGGGAACAGGATCACGTTCCAACCAACTGAGTCACCTGGCCAGGGCAAGAGCAGGTCTTAATATTAGTTGTTTTTATCTTGGAAAGATGACTGGGAAGTTTGGGAGAAATGCAGTTTTCTCTGAGTGAAAAATACAAAATTTTAATGTAATAGCCTGGACCATTCTGTGAAAATGAAAAATTCTACCTTAATCTAAGTGTTAAAAAAGTTAAAAAGAGGTTCTTTGTTTAGATATTGAGGACTTAATTTTGACTCTAGAAATCTTTCCCATCTGCTCATTGCTTTGAACTTTGGAGGGTGAGCCAGGGTATTATTGATAAAGCTTGAGAGTTGAAGGATTATTTTAACTGGCGGGACACTTTTGAGCACTAAGCTTTCGCTGATTGCGGGTATCCAGCAGATGGGAGTCTGGATTGTCATAGTCACTATCATTGTAAAACTGAGCTTGCCTGAATGCCATTGTGTCCAAGGCTTTCTAGTATTCCGCAGTAATTGTTTGTTTCTACAGGTGCTGCTGCCTGCCCTCTCTCCCACTATGACCATGGGGACAGTTCAGAGATGGGAAAAAAAAGTGGGTGAGAAGCTAAGTGAAGGAGACTTATTGGCAGAGATAGAGACTGACAAGGCCACTATAGGTGAGATTTCTTCAGCTGTTAATGGTTGAGACACTGAGTTTTCCAATGAGGGAAGAGGATTGCTGTCCTATCCTATAATGAGTGAGTGATAACATGAAACATTTTAATTGTTGGGATTCATTTCCTGGAACAGGATATTTCATAACAGAAGTATATATAGTCAGATTTGTCAGTTTCAAACTGCACTTCTATTGAATCAGGGATATGTCAAGTTGGATATATTTTTTTTATTATTTAAAAAAAATTTTTTTAAATGTATTTTATTGATTTTTTTTTACAGAGAGGAAGGGAGAGAGAGAGTTAGAAACATTGATGAAACAGAAACACTGATCAGCTGCCTGCCACACACACCCCCACTGGGGATGTGCCCCCAACCAAGGTACATGCCCTTGATCAGAATCGAACCTGGGACCCTTCAGTTCGCAGGCTGATGCTCTATCCACTGAGCCAAACCGGTTTCGGCTTGGAGATTATTTTTAGGCCACAGTTTGCTTTTTAGCCTTATTTATGTTACTGAGAAGATATAACAACTGTGTTATCTAAAGTGGGCAAAGGGAACATAACTTCCAAGGCAGGAAATATCAAAGGATGTAAGATGACTTTGAGGGAAAACTGAAACTAGGGTTTAGATTGTTTGAGAATGACTGGTAGAATGTATATACACCTGTTCAGGTATCATATTTTTATATGTTTTTCCTGTTTTTATGCTCAGCAAAACTCATATAACCATATATTTATAATAATACTTATAGATAATTTGTAGATAAGTATATTTCTCTCCTGTCCCTAAAGATGCAGTTGGAGATCCTGGGCATGCTCTGCAGTGGTGGTTTTCAGATTGTGTTCTGAAATCATGAGATCATTGGTCTTAAACCCCATGTTTCCTTGATGGCATCGTGGGGCAAAGGGGGACTTAACCAGCAGCAAGCACTCTACTGTGCCCTACTCCCCTCCCTCACCAGGGCAACTCCTTGTCTTTTCGTATGTTGTGTTTCCCCTATAGATTTTATCACGGAAATGGATTGTTTGTGATAAAGAGAGAAACAAACAAAAAACATTGGTAACAATAGATCTGCAGTATCTGCTTTGAATGCCAATGTTACTGTAGAGTCTGGTATTCTAGAGACTAATCACTAGAGAAGTATATACCTTGGTTAACGTTTTTAAAAATATTTTTTTTATTGATTTCAGAGAGGAAGGGAGAGGGAAAGAGAGAACGATGAGACAAAATCATGCCTCCAAGTGGAGATCAAGCCCAAAACCCAGGCATGTGCCCTTAATTTGAACCGGAATCAAATCTGGCACCCCTTAGTCCGCAGACCGACGCTTTATCCACTGAGCCAAACCGGCTAGGGCATCCTTGGTTAACTCTTTACACTATTGTGGTCTTGAAGTCCTCTCTTTTTCTTTTTTTCAAATTTTATTGATTTCAGAGAGGAATGGAGAGGGAGAGAGCGATAGAAACATCAATGATGCATGCCCTCCACTGGTGATCGAGCCCACAACTTGAGCATGTGCCCTTGACTGGAATCAAACCCGGGACCTTTCAGTCAGCAGACTGGTGCTCTATCCATTGAGCCAAATCAGCTAGGGCCTTTATTATTTTTTTTTTTATAAGAAAAGCAGCAGCTGAATAAAATGTCAGTTGCTGACACCATAAAAAACCTAATAATACTGTATTAATATTTGGTAATACCAAATATATAAAGTCTTTGAAAAACTCCAAAGGTGCTTTTAGTAGCTCCCTTTGTTTAAGATCCATGTGGTTCTGATCTATACCAGTATGCTAATGCCATCTTAGAGTCCGTTTGTCTGCCTAGGGCCTACCCTTGGAGAAGTTTTTAGGAAAATGTTTAGTACTAATTACTGTCTATAATCTCTCATAGTTATTTAATAGATACTAAATAAAGTGTTTACTTTGTACCAGGTACTGATTCTAAGTACTTGAAAAATTTAACTCATTTAATTTAATTAAATATTAACTCATTTAATTTTCATAGTATCCTGCGAAGTAGATAATATTTTCTTCATTTTGCAGGTAAAGAAGCTGAAACACACAAGTTAAATAGCTTGCAAAGGGTTATATAGCTTGAAGGAGAAGAACCTTTTACTTAAAACTATACCATGAATTTGGAGGAGTAGTGGAATCCTTTAAGTTCCATAATAGTATTTCTTTCTGTTTAAGGTTTTGAAGTACAAGAAGAAGGTTACCTGGCGAAAATTCTGGTCCCAGAAGGCACAAGAGATGTCCCGTTAGGAACACCACTCTGTATCATTGTAGAAAAAGAGGCAGATATAGCAGCATTTGCTGACTATAGGCCAACTGGAGTACCTGATTTAAAGCCGCAAGCATCACCACCTTCCCCTCCCTCGGTAGGTATGCTTCCAGAATGGAGGGAACACTTATTTAGCCCTTTCTAAATTTAGGGATTAGATTAGATGATATAGGTTCCTTCTAGCTCTAAGAATTTATGAATGAGAAAGGAAATGGTTAACATTTGTGGAGACCTACAAGGGGTGTGGCACTGCACCATTCACCTAATAGCCAATAATTTGATCCAGGTAGCTTTCCTTTTGTTCATGCTGTCTTGAGTCATGCTGAGAACAAAGCTGAGATGACAGGTTCCTTTTCTGCTTTAGATGTTGATGTGCATATGGAAGGTAATGCTTTGATCTCCATTTTCTATAGAATTTACTATGTAATCTTTATCACTGTCAACCCTCTTGGTGGTTGCATGTTATAGTGGGTCAGGCTTATATTTATAATACATTGGAATCTTGATATAACATGACTTACTTTGCATAGAATTTAGTCTGGTGGTATATACTCTACATTGTATGCTATATACCTGTAACATGAGCTTGTATGAACTCTAAGCATTGATAACACTGTCAGAAGACTTCTGCAGATGCCAGAAGCATGATGGTGTAGGTACACATTTATATCAGAGAAAATTTGATTTCTTACTGCCATACATTCATGGGGAGCTGGCAGTAGTATTGTTTTATTTCTTAAGGTACTTTCAACATGAGACCTTCCAGCATAATTTATTATTTTGAAATTAGGTTTAGTCAAAACGAAAATCATGTTGATGATGTAAGAAAATGAAAATAAAGAAGTGGCAAGAGAGTAAAGTGAAGAAAATCTATAAGGATATGTATACTTACAGGTCAGCGGTATTAAATTCCATGCTTCTATGTTATCATGGAGTAAGATGACTTTGTTCTGTCTTTGACATCAAGTATTGCTATTATTCATATCCTATATTAAGTAGGACAACTGTTATGATCTTTGGGGGGAAAATTAAAGTTATTCAGTTAAAATATCTTTGACTTATAAAATGTAAGCTGTTGATCTTTCCGACCAATCTTTGCAGTGGTGAATTAACAATTTGTAACTTTTTTAAAAAGGTGACCCCTGTTCCTCCAACTCCCCAACCTGTAGCCTCCACACCGTCAGCCACCCGCCCGGCTGCTCCTGCTGGGCCGAAGGGAAGGGTGTTTGTCAGCCCTCTTGCAAAGAAATTGGCAGCAGAGAAGGGGATTGACCTTACACAAGTGAAAGGTGAGTCTGTTTCTATGGAATGGAGTTGTAAGGCTAAAATTTGGTTGCGTTTCTTCCTTAAGACCAGTAAGTAGAACTATGTGTAGTCATTTTTTTATGGGAGGGTGGGGAGAAGGGTGAGGGAGGGAAATAACTCCTTTCTGCTGCCACAGATTTGGGAAACTTCATTGTGCTTTATTTAGTCTCAGATCTACCTATATAATATAGATAGCTTTTTATTCATTATCTATTCATGGGAACTGCTTAATTGTTGGTAAAACTATAATGTGTTTACTCAGCAAAGTTGGTTTATAGGACTTGATTATATAATAAGAATTAGTTCTAGGCTGACTAAATATAGCAATACACAAGCACAACATGAAGTTTGGGTGACTAGAAATGACTTAAAAACTGAAGTGCTCCCAGAGGGTAAAGAAAATGTTTACTCATCTTTTTCTCCCCAAAGAAAAAGTATAGCTTGGTGATAAGAGCATGGGGTCTTGAATCACTCCATCTAGGATTTAATTCTGGCTTTATCATTTTCTGTGTAATATTTTCTTTGGTGAATTACTTAAAGTATATATGTGTTTATAGGGATTACTTACTTTCATCTGTTTTTACATCTGTAAAACTGATATAATTGTGTGCATTAAAATAGTGCTTAGAATAGTATCTAGAATATATAAATAGTCAAAACATACTTGTTTTGTTCATATTGTTATTGCCTAGCATTTAAATAAATGTTTTTAAACTAAAATTTAAGCTAAAGTTTAATGTAAGGCAATTAAGATTCTTATTGAGATAAAGGGGAAAATTACTATTTGTGGTACCTGGTTTGATGGCTAGTACTTGTACTAGTCATTTTGTACTACATTTATTTATGTAACACTTTTTGAAGTAAGAATTATCATTCTCCCCCCCCCCCCCTTTTTTTTTTGGATTAAAAAATAGACTCTTAAGGGAGCTCCCTTTCTGTTAGGTGGTAAAGTTACAATTTGAGTCAAGATTTGTTTAATTCTAAAGCTTGTATTACCACTACTCTTATGTTCTGCCTTTCTTAATTACTCAAGAAAATAATAACTGGTTATTTTCCAGTTGTCCAGCTATGGGCACTCAGTGCTGGTTATCATCTTTGCATTCAGTTGTGTTTTTTTTTGTTTGTTTCGTTTTGTTTTTTTAAAAATATATTTTATTGATTTTTCACAGAGAGGAAGAGAGAGGGATAGAGAGTTAGAAACATCGATGAGAGAGAATCATCGATCAGCTGCCTCTTGCACACCCCCTACTGGGGATGCGCCCGCAACCAAGGTACATGCCCTTGACCGGAATCGAACCCGGGACCTTTCAGTCCCCAGGCCGACGCTCTATCCACTGAGCCAAACCAGTCCTGGCAGCATTCAGTTGTTTTGTGGTTAGAAGACAAGCCAGTCTCCAAAGATACAAGCATAAGATACTGTAAATTTTTGTAATATTGGATTCTTGTAATATTGTAAGACCTGTTTTCCCATCTTTCTGTATATAACTAGTATATTGTCATTCTTTATATGTTATTAGAACTACGGACAATATAAGTTGGAATAAATTTTAAGACTGGTTAATAAGTATATCTGAAGAATTTAGACAAGTAAGATGATTCATTTATTATTTAAACAAATATTCCTTGAGTATTGTCTGTACATCCAACATTTGCTCATAAGACAGACAGGATTTCTGTGTCAGATGATTATATTATCAACAATAAATAATTAAATGAACAGAAAGGTAATATACCATAGTAGTTAAGAGTGTAGATTCTGGAGCTGTAATGCTTGGGTTTGAATCCCAATTCTGCCATACATTATCTGTATGACCTTTTGTGTCTTAGTTTCTTCATTTGTATCTGAAAATAATAATTAAATAAGTTAAACACTGTCTGTACATAGGTATTAGCTATAATAACAATAACATGATTATTAAATAAGATGATTTATATGCTAACAAAGAAACCAGATGATATATGAGTGAGTAACAGGGTCAATATATGTGCAGTTATGATTTCTTTTAGATAAAAAGCAATCATACTGCACACATATTGCAGTGGTTGGGAAAGATCTTTCAAATGTGACATTAGATCTGCCATGGAAGATGAGTCAGTTATGAGTCAACTATGTGGAAACTGGGGAAGAAGCATTTTGGGCAGAGAGATCAGTTTGAAAGTGGAAAAGATCTTAGCATATTTGAGAGTTTAAAAGTGGCCTGTGTTAATGGAGCATAATGTCTTTGCTGTGTGTATCTCCGCACCCCCCCACCCCCCAAACACACATAACAAAGAAAAGGTCTAATGATAGATGAGTTTGGAAGAAACATGAGTGAGAACATAAAGGACTTTATAACTTACTAGAGGCCTGGTGCATGAAATTTGTGCACAGGAGTGGGTCCCCCTCAGCCCAGCCTGCACCCTCTCTAATCCGGGACCCCTCTGACATCCCTCTCACAATCTGGGACTGCTGGCTCCTAACTGCTCACCTGCCTGCCTGCCTGCCTAATCTCCCCTCACTGTCTCCACTGTCAGTCTGATCACGCACCCCTAACCACCTCTGCCTGATCACCCCTAACTGCCCCTCCTGCTGGCCTGGTTGCCCCCAATTGCATGCACCCCGACCCTCTCAGCCTTGACACCCCCAACTACCCCCCCCCCCCATGGACTGATCGCCTCTTACTGGGCCCCCCTCCCCTTCCCCCGCCAGTCTAGTTGCCCCATGCTGTTCGGTCGTTACTATGACAGCATCCCAGGCAATTTACATATTCCTCTACTAGTATAGATGATAGAATTCAAATTTTATTTAAAGTACAGTAGAAAGTCACTGAAAGATTAAAACAAAGAACTTACATTTTTAAAGGATCATTTTGGCTACTCTTTAAAAATGGATTAAATGAAAGCCAAGGCATCTATTAAGATGTTGTTTCTGGAATTGATGGTGGTGGCTTAGCCCAGGGTTGGGGAACGTCTGGTCCTCCTGCTGTATAAGGCCCACAAAAATCACTTGGTCTGGGCATTCGGGTTGAGTTATTTAAATGTTTGACCAAATACAGCGGGGTAATTTTTAAGTTGATAATTTTGTGTGGTCCTTGTCAGAAATAAGGTTCCCCATCCCTGGCTTAAACTATGGTGGTGATAGTGGAAGAGGAAAGGATATATTTTTTGACATAGAATGAACAGAGCTTAGTCAGAGATTGGGTATGGGGACTCAACAGCAATAATTTCAAAAGAAATATGTGGTGCAAGCCAGTTTAGATAGGTTGAAAAGTATCTCTTACATTCTGAGAGAGTAAGAGGTGTTGGGATTGTAGGTTTAGTGGTGGAGGATGGGTAAAATACCTCTCTGGTTGCTGCTATTTGAAGTGAGGATATCAGCTGGAGAATGAGTGAGGCTAGGTTTGAGGTTAGGTTGTGTAGTATTCTCAGAGATTGGGAAAGTGAGTTCAAGGAATATGGGAACCCTTTTCACATCCCGCATGGTTCAGGGTTCTGGTTCAGGGTTCGGGTTCGGGAGAAGGGCCACACGCAAATTAAAGAGATATTAAAAGAAATTAAATTTGGCCGTGTGGGGGCCCAGACGGGAGCCCACCTTTAGTGGGAGGACTGCCGCTAGGCTCTGGCCTTGCTATCTCTTTTATTGAGACTATGAGATACACCCATTACCCTTAAGCAGGTTTGGGATACACCCATAGCCCTTAGGCAGGTAATAAGCAGATTATCATATCAGTAAGGATTTACATGATTATTTGATGGGGAAGTTTCCTCAGTTACCTTTGTCTCAATTAGATTTGGCTCTGACCTTTCAGAGCTTCAAGGTTGACCAGCTTTTACATCTTTCTATTAGTGAGACAATGATCGGTTTCCGACAAAGGAACACATGATTTCAATGTAGTTTTGTGTGTCTATTTTAGGTTTGTGGTATAGTCAGTCAGCTAAGTATGTATCTCCTTCCCCCCCCCCCCCCCCCCCCCACACACACACAACATTAAGCAACTTTAGTGCTGGCATTGAGAAGGCTGACATTTTGGAGTTTGATCAGGAAGTGATTATAATAGCGATCCATAGAATGTAAGTTGGGTAAGGAGGAACTGAAGACAAGAGGAAATAAAGGTCTTGATGAGGTCAAATAAATTTTACAGTAGTGGAAGGGAGTGGTTTAGAATAAGTGAGCTGAGAGGATCATTGATTGTGTGGTGTTTTCTGACATCAAATGTGTTTTTCTCCACACTAACAATCAGTTCTACAACACCAACTCAGTTTCCAATAATTCAGTCCTATCATGACACTAACTATCCAGAGTAAGTGTCAGACTCCACAGGATTAAGGGCTCAGTCCCATGAGATACTCCTACTTCAGATGCCAGTTGCAAGTCCAGGGACCACCACATTCCTGACCTAAATGTCTGTAAATCGGGAGTTCTTTTTTAAAAAAATATATATTATATTGATTTTTTTACAGAGAGGAAGGGAGAGGGATAGAGAGCTAGAAACATCAATGAGAGAGAAACATCGACCAGCTGCCTCCTGCACACCCCCCACTGGGGATGTGCTCGCAACCAATGTACATGCCTTTGACCCGAATCAAACCTGGAACCTTTCAGTCCACAGACCTACGCTCTATCCACTGAGCCAAACCGGTTTCGGCAAATCGGGAGTTCTTAACACCACTCTCCCCTGGTGCAATAATGTACTAGAATTATTCACCGAACTCAGGAAAGCACTTTACTTACTGTTAACCATTTTATTATAAAGAATACGACTCAGAAACAGTCAAATAGGAGAGAGATATAGGACCAAGCATGGGGTGGGGTGAGTTGCAGAGCTTCCATGCCCTCTCTGGGAATACCACCCTCCCAGCAATAAGTTGGGATGTATTCACCAACTTAGAAACTCACCAGATCTCATAATGTTTTAATTTTTATTTATTGGCGAGACATCGATTTGTTGTTCCACCTATTTTTTGCATTCTTTGGTTGTTTCTTGTACGTGCCCTGACTGAGGATCAAACCTAAAACCTTGGCATATGGGACCATGTTCTAACCAACTGAGGTACCCACCCAGGGCTCGGGGGTCTTAGTAAGAAGGCGTGGTTGATTAAATCATTGGTTATTGGGCTCAATCTCTCTGGAAGGACAGATTACGTAGCAAATTTGGCCAAAATGTAATCATTTGGGGAGAAACTTTTAAATCTTAAACCCTGATGTTCAAAGTTTGATTTGTCTCAAAGCTAGCCATATTGTTTGTTGTTGTTTTTAATGCAAAGCACTTTCACATCACTATCCCACTTGAAAAAAAGTTTGTTTTTTTTTTAAATTGCTGTTGGCATACAATATTAGTTTTTGGTATTCAATATAGTGGTTAGACATTTATATACCTTACAAAGTGATCATCCTGGAAAGTCTAATACCCATCTGACATCATACATAGTTATTACAATACTAGTGATCTGGTGCACGAAATTCATGCACATTAAAAGGGGATTAATTAGAGGAAATAATTTAATAGTGCTACTTGCCCTTTCTCTATAATAGAAGTGTCAGAGGTGAAAGAAAATTAGTAAAATGTATATGAAAACCTTTCTCCTGTCAGAGTCTGCGGCTCACCACGGGACTCAGAGTCCAGTCCCCGCCCACCCACATGCACCTCAAAATTGCATGAGACCCAGACCCTGCCGCACGCCCTCCGCCCCACCCCCCATTGTCAATCCCTGCCTGGCAGGGGTCATGGCCTGAGGTCCCCAGCCCAGACCAAAGCAGAGGGCATGCCTTGAGGTCCTCTGTTAAGCCCTGTCAGGTGGGGGACGTGGCATGCGATTCCCCTGTCGAGCCCTGCTGGAGTGGGTCCCCCGGCTCAGCACCAGGAGGGGGCACAGCCTCAGGTCCCCCATCAAGCCCTGCTGGGCAGGGGTGTGGCCTGAGTTCCTCCGACCCAGTACTGGGGTGCACCTTGAGGTCCCCCGTCAAGCCTTGTTGGGTGGGGTCGTGGCCTCAGGTCCCCTGGCTTGGTATTGGGGCGGGGAGAGCAGCCTGAGGTGCCCCAGCCCAGCACCAGGAAGGGAAGTGCACCTTGAGGTTCCCCAGCCTGGCACTGGGGTGGGGGGAGCAGCCTGAGGTGCCCCAGCCCAGCACCAGGACGGGAAGTGCACCTTGAGGTCCCTGGTCAAACCCCGGCAGGTTGGGGACAAGGCCTGAGGTCCCCTGTTAAGCCCCATGGGGGCGGGGGAGGGCATAGCCTCATATCCCTTCTGATTGCTCATTAAGGCTCCTTACAGGAAGTTGGGTGCAGCCATGTTTGTGATGAAGTGATGGTCAATTAGCATATTCCCTCTTTATTAGATAGGATTATTGACTATATTCCTTATGCTGTACTTTACATAACCAGATATTTTGTCACTATCCATTTTATCCTGTGAGCAGGAACTGATTATTAGTTTCCTACAGATGAGACTATAGCTATTTGTTTAGTTTTATTTGACAACAACTGTACATTTTTGTCCTAGTCTAGTTTTCTTCCCTTTGCCAGCATTGCTTTATGATGGTCTGTTGCGCCTTCCTGGGGAGATAGAAGAATTTAACTTCTAAGAGTTAGGTGGCTGAAGGTTAGTATAGACAAGGCAGTCGTACAGCTTTCCTTTTTTTTTTTTTTCAGCTTTCCTTCTTTTGAGGGGTTGCAGTGTCTGATCGGCCTTGGTTGTAAGGGGCGGTTATGGTTTCTGTCTTTAAAAGGAGGGAAATCTAATAGGGGTACTGCTACCTCTGTTCTAGAGCGCCTGGTGAGGATAAACACAATCCTAGCCAACTCAATTTTCATAATGAAGGAAAGGAGTTGGGACGAACTTCATACAACGAGAATCCTTTTAAAAGTCTGCCTTGGGGGAAGATGAATCAATTTGACCAAATTTTTTCTAGAAGTGGGCCATTGTAAAAGGTATTTTAATAACTAAATTCTGAATCTCCTTAGAATTAAGGTTCAGGATTATTTACTATTTGGGTCTGAAGTTAAACCTAAAGAGGTTTGTGGATGGGAGGAGGAAGGAAATTGAAAGTAAACTCGAGTAAGAGAACTTTGAAGATGTTTCTTACGTGACATTACACCTGTTTCCTTCAGGGTCTCCAGCACAGGCCAGTGTAGACTTAGACCCTTGGGAAAGTTGTGAAAAATGGAGACCACATAAGGAATGAATGGTTCTACAAATAAGATCATTATAACTTACAGTAATTCATGGTTTTGGGGTAAAAACATTAACTTGCCTGATTTATCTAACACAATTGTTACCATAACTGTAGACTCTGTACAAATGGAGCTCTTTTCTTTCTTTCTTTTTTATTTTTTTATTGATTTCACAGAGAAAAAAGAGAGAGGGAGAGAGACATCAGTCATTAATTGACTATCTCCTGCACACTCCCTATTGGGGATCTAGCCCGCAACCCAGGCATGTGCCCTGACCCGGAATCAAACTCAAGTTCAACCACTGAGCACATCACCCGGGCTCTTTATGCTCACATGAATCTAGAACCCAAATGAGATCTGTTTAATGGTTCAGAAAGAAGTTGTTTTTTGAGCCAATCAGGAGGAGGCACCTAGACTTCCTTTTGGAGATATAAATTGTACTCAGCATTACTCTTATGCTGGAATTTGAAAGTAAAGGAGATGAAAAAAAGAACAACTTAATTAGATAAAACTTCAAAAGAGGAATACTTGCAATAGTTAAACTTCTGCCCAGCAGGTGTGGCTCAGTGGTTGAGTGTCTACCTATGCACCAGGAGGCCATTTGTTTGATTCCTGGTCAGGGCCTGTGCTTGGGTTGCGGGTTTGATCCCCAGTGTGGGGTGTGCAGGAGGCAGCTCATCAATGATTCTCTCTCATCATTAATATTTCTATCCCTTTCTCTCCCTTCATCTCTGAAATCAATTATATATATCAATGATGAGAGAGAATCATTAATTGGCTGCCTACTGCACGCCCCCTACTGGGGATCGAGTCTGCAACACGGACATGTGCCCTTGACCATAATGGAACCTGGGGCCCTTCCGTCCTCGGGCTGATGCTCTATCCACCAAGCAAAACCGGCTAGGACATCATCATTGATATCTCTCTCTCTCTCCCCCTCTTCTCCTTTGAAATAAGTAAAAATATATTTTAAAAAATAATAATAAACCACTGCAGATCAAGCAAGAGCACTCTCTGTGAATTAAAAGTAATAATCGACAAAAACTGGTATTTCCAGGAACTTGCAAGGTCAGGATTAAGGCTGTGATCCTTCAGCCTTTGGTAGAGAACCTTAGGAACTTGCACTCAGAATCACAGTATTGGTCTCCTTGAGGAACCAGCAGTAGGCTGTGGTCTGTGGGATTGATATTTAGGTATCTCTTCCAGGGACGGGACCAGAAGGCAGAATCATCAAGAAGGACATCGACTCTTTTGTGCCTACTAAAGCTGCTCCTGTGAGTTACATTGGCTCCCCACCCCCCCAGTTTGTCCCTTAAAAAGTGCTTTGTCCAGCTTGTTAGACCTTTCATACATTATATGTAAATGAAATAGCTTAACCAGAATTACCAGAATTGTGGGGTTTTTTGCCTGATGTCAGGGGCTAGCAATATATGGATATGAATGTGATGTCATTCATCTATAAAAGCAAAAATGAGACACTACATTGACATGTATTCCAAATTTGTTTTTTGGGGCTTTTTAATAATGACACTACATTTTTTTTCTAGCACATTCTCTTTTTTCCATTCAGGCCCTAATTTTATTTAATTTTTAAAATATATTTTTATTGATTTCAGAGAGGAAGGGAGAGGAAGAGAGATAGAAACATCAATGACGAGAGAATCATTGATGGGCTGCCTCCTGCATGCCCCTTACTGGGATTGTGTCTGCAACCCAGGCACATGCCCTACACAGGAATCAAACTGTGAACTCCCAGTTACGGGCTCAATTCCTCAGAGTGGGGCATGCAAGAGGCAGCCAGCCAACGATTCTCTCATCATTGATGTTTCTATCTCTCTTCTCCTCTCTCTTCCTCTCTGAAATCAATGAAAATATATTTTAAAAAATTATTTTGACATAAACTAACCGATATACTTAGATTACAGAATTCTAAGTATAAAAATTAAAATCAAAACTCTTAAGCATGTCCAGATCTGAATCCCTTTTACACTTGGGATAGAAATAGCTACTTTTCTATTAGCCTTTTAATTTGTATTTTGTCATCTGTTCAAGAGTCATTAGTAGTTGTTCCCATTTGCTTATGCTAAGGCTGAGCCACAGTTTCTAAGAGCTTTTTTACTTCCCCTTAGGCTCCAGCAGCTGCCCCGCCTCCCCCGGCTCCAGGAGTGGCACCAGTCCCCACAGGTGTCTTCACAGATATCCCAATCAGCAACATTCGTCGAGTAAGAGTATTATCATAAATCTGGAACTAAGGCGTGGGAGCATCTTCATTGCATCCATAGTTTGAAATGGACTTTTTTAACTTGGCAATCTTAGATGATTAGTTTAAGAAATATTTGGTTTGGCCAGTTATATGCTTGGGAAAAACACTGTCCTGATTAAACAATGTTAGAAGGGGCTAAGGTATGGTATAGTCCAAATCTAAGAATGCTTTTAAGATAAACACTACCAGGAAAAGGGTAAAGATCCTGAATTAGGGAAAGTCTCACCATCAATTCAAGATAATTGACTTTTGATTCTCTTTGGTTTCAGGTTATTGCACAGCGGTTAATGCAATCTAAGCAAACCATACCTCATTATTACCTTTCTATTGATGTAAATATGGGAGAAGTTTTGTTGGTACGGAAAGAGCTTAATAAGGTAAAAGGTCTGGAAATTCCAACTCTATAAACCACTAAACATTGACATTTTTGCCTATATCTTTTGTAACAGTATGGCAGTTGATGATAGAAAATGGGTGTCATCTTAATTTTTTTAAAGTATATTTATTTATTTATTTATTTATTTCTTAGAGGAAGGAAGAGGGAGAGAGAGATAGAAATGATGAGAGAGAATGAGAATCATTGTTGGCTGTCTCCTGCAAGTTCCCCACTGGGGAATCGAGCCCATAACATGGGCATGAGCCCTTGACCAGAATTGAATCTGGGACCTTTTAGTTCGCAGGCTCTATCCACTGAGCCAAACTGGCTAGGGCAGGAGGCAATTTTTATTAAAGTAAAAATATTCATTTGTAGATCAGTCTCTGTGGTAATGTCCTGGTCGGCTAGATTACATTGTAAAGTGTTACAGGAGTTCTTAGAATGGGCAGACCAGTGGAAGCAGTTGGGGAATTCAGAATGGTGTATGAAACACTTGGTTGAACTGTGGAGAATAGGAAGTGTTTGGACTGCAAAAAAATTGAAGAAAGTTTTCTCTCCCACCCCCTCCCCCCCCCAAAAAAATCAATAAATTTTTTTTTGTCCTCACCTGGGGATGTTTTTACATTGATTTTTGGAGTATTGCCATCTTAACAATATTCGATGAGCACAGGATATCTTTCCATTTATTTAGTTCTTTAATTTCAATGATCTTTGTAGTTTTAGAGTACAAGTTTTTGCACTTTTTTTGCTAATTTTTTCCTAGGTATTTTTTTTTTAAATAGTGTTATAAATTTTATTTTCAGATAGTTTGTTGCTATTGTATAGAAATACAAATTGACTTTTGTATATCGATCTTGGTTTTTAGTGTTTCCCTTAGGATTTTCTGTATACAAAGTCATGTCATCTGCAAATATAGTTTGGCTTTTCCTTTCTAATCTGGATGCCTTTTATTTCCTTTTACTGCCTCACTTCTCTGGCTTGCACATCTAGTGCAATGTTAAATGGCATGAGTGGACACCTTGTCTTATTCTTGATCTTAGGGGGAAGTAAGTCTTTCCCCACTGAACTATGATGATGATTGTGGAGTGTTTGTAGATCTCTTATCAAGAAGTTATCTTCTATTTCTAGTTTGTTGAATGTTCTTAATGAAGAGTTACTGAATTTTGTCAAATGCTTTTCTGTGTCTCTTGAATGGTCATGTGATTTTTGTCCTATACCATATTAAGACATTATTACATTAATTGATTTTTTAATGTTAAAGCAACCTTGCATTCCTGGAAAAAATCCAATTATGTCATGGTGAATAATCTTTTTTTTTTTTTTTTTAATATATTTTTATTGATTTTTTTTACAGTGGACAGGCCGACGCTCTATCCACTGAGCCAAACCGGTTTCGGCATGGTGAATAATTTTATTTATTTGTTTATTTTTATCATTATTATTTTTTAATCCTCACCCAAGGATATTTTTCTATGATTTTTAGAGAGAGTGGAAGAGAAAGGGAAAGACAGAAAAATATCAATGTGAAAGAAACACATCAATTGGTTGCCTCCTGCACATACCCAATCCAGGGCCCAGGCCTGCAACCAAGGTATGTGCTTTTGACTGGAATCAACCCAGGATCCGAAGGCTGACCTCTATACATTGAGCCAAACTGGCTAGGGCCACATTTTACTTTCTTTAGTAATTATAGATCTATTTAAAGATTCTGTTTCTTTTTTTATTTAACTTTGGTAGTTTGTATTTTTCTAGGAATCTGTCCATTTCATCCAGCTTATCTAATTTGTTGGCATACAGGTGTTCATAGTATTAACTATAATTCTTTTTATTTCTGTTCATCAGGTAGTAATGTCCCCTTCATTTCAGGTCTTAGGAGTTTGAATCTTTTTCTTTGTCATGCAACTAAACATTTGTTGTTTTATTGATCTTTTCAAAGAAACAACTTTTGATTTTGAGATAAATGAAAATGAAGACACAACATACCATAACTTATGGGATGCAGCTAAAGCAGTGCTTAGCAGAAAACTTAAAAGCTGTAGACACGTACATTAAAAAAGACGAAAGACTCAATTTTGGCTTCATTTCATCCTTTCCCCTTCAGGACATTTGTATATCCCTCTCCCATCCCCTTTCCCAAGATTATATAATTTCAGTATTTGGGAAGCTGATTTAAGAAACTACAATGGTTTCTTGTCTTTGCAGATGTTAGAAGGGAAAAGCAAAATTTCTGTCAATGACTTCCTCATAAAAGCTTCAGCTTTGGCATGTTTAAAAGTTCCTGAAGCAAATTCTTCTTGGCTGGACACAGTTATAAGACAGTAAGTATAATACTGCTGGGGAAGGTATATATCCATCAGCAGTTTTGTTGTGTTACCTAATGTATATCTAGGAGTGTAGGGTAAGGAGATGGAATACAGAGAGAACTATAACTGCCATTGGTAAAATACTTTGTAAACAGCATAGAACTATTTATGAGACGGTCCTAAAGTTTACGTAGTAAAGACTGCAGATTCTTTGTATGAGCTCAGGAAAGGGAGATGATTGTTTATATATCTATAGTTAAGTTGATAATGATTATTATAAAGGAAAGTTGAAATATTTTTTGTTCACTAGTTCTGCTGAACTTTAGAGGAAGGACAAATTTGAAAACAAACTAAAAAACACACCACAGTTTTATTTATGTTATGGTGACATGTGACTAGTGGTGGCACCTGTCTTTCACATATTGTCTCATTTAATCCTGTGACCACCTTATAAGCTAGGCGCTTCACTCCCATTTTCTAGATGAAAAATGAGGCTTAGTGAGTTAAATAACTATCCTTGATATATAAATAACACCCAAGGATACTGTAGATATAATTCAGGAGTTAAGAAAACTTGGATAAGACAAAGAATCATTCTTTTCCACTCAGCTATAACTGAAATTTAGTGTTTCCTCCTGTTAAACATGTAGCAAACAAATCAGAGAGCTATTAATAATACCTGTGCTGGTGACTGGTAAAACTCAGTTATTTTCATATCACAACCTATAGTTGTTGCAGGTGTGTTAAAATATTTTGCTATTACTACTTTAAAATTGTAGCCATTATTAGACCTGCTGCAACATCTTGTTAATGAGTTAACATAAAAGCACATATATCACATTTTGTTTTTTGAATAATTACATAACTAAATTTCAATATACTTGTGGGGGTTTTTTTGTTGTTGGTTTAGTTTTTTTGGTGACTTATTTTACTTTCTTTGTTAAAAATCTATATGTATTCTGAGATGAGACCCAAATGCAAAGATGCTCATGGTGTAGAAAAGATTGGGAATCTCAGTAGTCTGGCGCACCACCACCCTACATCCTGAACACTCCTCTTTCTCCCCCAACGCAGTCCTTTCCCTTCATTTTTCCTTTCCTCTGCTCAGGCTCTGCTTGCAGACTCAACTCCAGCAATCCACTTCATCTCAGAATCCAAGGAGGTTTTTTTTTTGTTTGTTTAATTCCTAACTGAATGCTAAGCCTTTTTCTCCAACTACACCCATGTGTTAGTTGAGGCAGATGGGAAAGTTAGATAATACATGTGAAACCAACCTGCTGACACATTAAAAGTGTAAGGGGGCTGGGGAGAAGGAACAGCAGAATGTAAAAATCAGAAAAGATATCTTTCTGGCTGAACAGTAGCACAAACTGAAGTAAATATCAGTAATCTTGTTTAACCTGACACAGAAGCTCTTAATAAACAATGGTGGTGATCATTGAGCTTTTCTTTTTTCTTTTTAAATAGAAATCATGTTGTCGATGTCAATGTTGCAGTCAGTACCCAAGCAGGACTCATCACACCAATTGTATTTAATGCACACATAAAGGGACTGGAAACCATTGCTAATGATGTTGCTTCTTTAGCAACCAAAGCTCGAGAGGGTAAACTACAGCCACATGAATTCCAGGTAAAGTATTATTTATTCTCCTTCTGAATGTTAAGAATTATGTTATTTTTAAGGCCCGTATTATGTTTTTATTGCATTTTCCACCTTTTTTTCCTGCCTTGTATTCCCATTGACACAAAGGCCAAAAAATAAAGAAAAACTGAGTAACCTTTCAAAGGCTAAAAATAATGTTTTCCAACTAGTGTGCAAAAGCCACACACCTACTTTAACTGTTATTGTAAAGAGTGCATATTTAAAAAAGAGTATTTCATTCAGGCCCCTTTTTTTTTTCCTTTTAGTTTTAATGACATAATTATAGTTTTAATGACATAATTAGCAATATTTAAGGTGTGCAGCTTAATGTTTTGGTATATACATATATTATGAAATGATCACCACAGTCAAGCTAATTAATGTCTGCCACTTTATATACTTCTATTTTCTTCTTTTTGTTTTTATGATAGTTTAGAAGCTTTTCTTAAAAGATTACCTTAAAGGCAAAACCGGTTTGGCTCAGTGGATAGAGCGTCTGCCTGCAGTCTCAAGGGTCCCAGGTTCGATTCCGGTCAAGGGCATATCCCCAGTAGGAGGTGTGCAGGAGGCAGCTGATCAATGTTTCTCTCTCATTGATATTTCTAACTCTCTATCCCTCTCTCTTCCTCTCTGTAAAAAATCAATAACATATATATATTTTTTAAATTATCTTAAGGATTTTTTTTATATGTTGACAAGCAATTAACAGGATATTTTTTTCCTTTAGGGTGGCACTTTTACGATTTCCAATTTAGGAATGTTTGGAATTAAGAACTTCTCTGCTATTATTAACCCACCTCAGGCCTGTATTTTGGCCATTGGTGCTTCAGAAGAGAGACTGGTTCCAGCAGATAATGAAAGGGGGTAAGTGCCAAAATGGAGAGGGAGCTATAAGTTCATTTTCATTCCATTATACCTATTTTTGAGTTTAGTTCAGACTTATTGGCATGCCTTACTGGAACGTTAGGTAGAGTCAGACATAAGTATAGAATGAAGTTTCTCAGGGCAGCATCTCTTCTTATTTTACTAAATGTAGTTAATCTTTTTTGAGATGGAAAGCCTTATTCACTCTGACTACATAAGTTCGAGGTCACCATGCTTTTTTCTTAAAGAGGCATATAGTAAATATTTAGGCTTTGTGGGCCATATGGTCTCTGTTGCAAATACTCTGTCACTGTAGTGTGAAAGCAGCCTTACGTACTATGTAAATGAATTCCAGTAAGCTTCATTTGGTGGGATTTGGCCTGTGGGCTTTTAGTTTGCCAGTCCATGCTCCAGATGGCTGTTTGGTCTGTTTCTTCAAGCTATTTGGTTTGGAAGTATATAGGACATGAACAGTGGGTCGAAAATAATTTACCTGGTTGGGATTATAGGGTCAGAGGTGGCATTTGGGCTGGTTACTAGCTACAATCAGTAATTGCTTCTAGAATCCCTAATAATGTTTTTATCTTTTTCTAGATTTGATGTGGCTAGCATGATGTCTGTTACACTCAGTTGTGATCATCGGGTTGTGGATGGAGCAGTTGGAGCCCAGTGGCTTGCTGAGTTTAGAAAGTACATTGAAAAACCTATCACCATGTTGTTATAATTAATCCAAGAATTTCTATAGACTTTCCCAAGTCACATTGGTTCATTCTTACCAAGATATAAATGTTATTAAACAGGCGTTTCTCTTTATTTGAAAGATAACCAGTTATTTTTTAGTCTGTCCAGTTAAGTTATTTGTAATGGTCATTACTTTTATCTTTTAAAATGCCAGTTACACCCAAATATTGTGCACATTCAGTAAATAGCAGCTTTTAAGCTGTGTACTCCTAGGCAAGGGACCTGTGGCATAGCCATTTGGTGTTAAGTACTTCCACTGGGAAATGTAGAGGTAGAATTGTGGTTCCCTATTGAGGCAGGTATATACAAGTAACCTGGATGAAACTATGAGGTTTTGAGATCTAATTGCCTCAAATGTTTTCCTTATATTTAAAGAAAAGAAGGATCAGGAAAATTTATTCTTTTGGAGAAAAGGTTTGAATCGAAGTGTGATGTTTTAACTTAACCATAATTAAAAATTTTCTATTACATGATCTTGTTTTTATCATGGATGGGAAAAGTAGAAAACTTCAAAGAAGATAAGTGAAATTTTAAAAGTCAACATTCTCTTAGACTTCTTCAGCCACTGTTCTTTGTTTATTTTTTTATGTATCCTGAAATGGTTGTTCCCCCTTCTTGAAATGAGACAGGAATATAAACCAGCTGCTTGGCATAAATGAGAATTTGTGTGAATATTTAAACTACTTAAATGTATAATTCTGAGCAGAATTCTACAGTTACCTCCAAATAAAAGAATATGCTTATAGAATTTAACAGAGAAGTTGTGAAAGTAGAATTTTTCTTCCAATGTCAACTGGAGGTTACTTGCAAATGAGCTTAGTTACCAGAATTTGGAAAACTATATTAAGTAACAATCGAATACATATACATATATAAAAATTGGTTTCTAGCAAGATATGTGCCAAAGTCCGAATGTATCAATATATCAACAAGTTCTGTCTGAAGAGGGAGAGAGATACATTGGTGAACAGTTTAGAATGTAAAAGATGATGACCACAACAAAATGGTCATTTCCATTTGGAAAAAGGAAAAACTGTTAAATGTGTGTTAAAGTGTCCTTTGTTTTCCCACCACAGTGTTGACTCTGTAAAATAAAAAAGCCCTAAAATCCTATTGAAGAGAAAAAAATTATTCAGGTTGCATTCTATCTTATCTGCCTAAATATTTTTTCCCATTTTGCCTTTCTTCTGAGCAGGGGCTGGGGTGAAATTCAAGGTAATAAAAACAAATTGGGAACATTATTACAATCTAGGCTTTCTACTGAATTGATGTGTTTTAATAAATATCTGAAATAGTTTGACTATTTAAAATTAATCTGACTAGTACTTCCTTGTATATAGTATGTGGAGCTATCTCCTGAAATTAAGTTCTTTTGTTGTTGAATCTATTTCTAAATGTTCATTATTACATGGTGCACAGTGACACTCCATATATTCCATAAATATTTCCCTTGTACTGTTATGAAAACATTAATACAGTGATTGGTAATCATAGCTTGAACTGAAGATTATTCAAAAGGAACAAGCTTCTCACAGGGACCATCAGTATGAGTCATATCTGGTTCAAACACACGAAACTTCAGAGATAATTCATTATTTGCTAATGTTTATGGCTCTTTTGTTCCCTTTAAAGAAAAAATTAAAAGTTGCCTTCTAATAAAAATTGTTCTGAATTAAAAATCTGGCCTGTAATCTAAATCTGGATTCAGTCTATTTATCTTACCAAAATTGAAAGAATAAAAGTTAGAAATAGTGGTTTGGTTCAAATTAGATTGTTTAAAAGTGAAACTATGTTTTCAATGTGTCTGATCTAATTTTTTATGTGTAGGTAATTGATTTTCACATTAAGTGGTTAGGTACAGGGACAGCTAATCCATGTATAAGCTCTTAGTACAGATACAGTTTGATTTTATAAAATTGATGAAATCAATACTGAGTTCAGAAGGGTATAATCTAATGCTTTAAGCTCAAGGAGTTCCTGAAGACCTTGTGTTGGGATATGGCACGTAGCAAGATGAAAGTGTGGCCTGGCGCTCTCAGACATTTACCTCCAATCCTGAGGTTTTTGTGATTGTAGTTATGGTCTCAGGCAGAGCATGGTCTACCAGAGGGGTTGACATGATAGGAATGTGCTGCAGGGAATACTCATCACCTGTGCAGAAGCCTGGAATACATGGGAAATGATCACTACTGACAGCTGATCTAAAACCAAGTTTACAGAAAAATGAAGTCCATCTCAATTTCCAGTTTTGAGGGAAAAAGATTTTGGCAAGATTTAAATTTAAACACTGTTCATTTTAAGTTAATGCTCTTCCTGGGCCAAGTTTTGCTTTTTTGCAGGGAGGAGAAAGAGGTAATGTTTTTATGAATATAAAATTCATTGAAGGCCTGACCAGTGTGGCTAAGTGGTTAAGCATTGACCCATGAACCAGGAGGTCACAGTTTGATTCCTGGTCATTACGTATGCCCAGGTTTTAGGCTGAATCCCCAGTAGGATATGTGTAGGAGGTAACCAATGGATGATTGATACTCCCTCATCATTGATGATTATACCTCTCCTCCCTCTCTGAAATCAGTAAAAACATTTCTAAAAAATTTAAAAGAAAAGAAAAACGCCTTCAAGTAATATGTGAAAATATTTTGGGATAACTATATCACTAATAACACTAATTTTATTAGTGAGTACACAAATACATAGCTGCTGACATGAGTACAAGAGTAGAGATTAAACCAGTTCTATGTGGTTAGTTATGGGAGTTTCTAGGAAATAAGTTTTGACTGATTTTGCAGAAGAAAAGGCTAAACTCCCAAGTGTTTTTGAGGGATGAGAGTGTAATAGGTTTGTTAATTTTAGGACATCATACAATTTTAGGACTTCTTTATAATAGATGGTAAATTATCATATTGCTAGAAGGATTCAAATCAGGTCAGGTTTAAGAAAATTATGTTTTGCCCTAGCTGGTTTGGCTTCGTGGCTAGAGTGTTGCCCTGTGACTGAAGGGTTTGGGGTTTGATTCTGGTCAAGGGCACATTGCCAGGCTTGCAGGCTGGAGCCCCAGTTGGAGGTGTGCAGGAGGCTGCCGAGCAATGATTCTCATCGTTGATGTTTCTATCTTTTCTCCTTTCTGAAATCAATAAAAATACATTTTAAAAAAGAAAATTGTTTTTAAATGTAACATCTATTATTTCTAGTACAACTATGACATCAGCTTCTAAGTTAAGTCTTAAAATAATTTATTTAAAGACTTCATACTGAGCCCTGGCCAGTTTGGCTAGTGCAGTGGTTGGCAAACTCATTAGTCAACAGAACCAAATATAAACAGTACAACGATTGAAATTTCTTTTGAAAGCCAAATTTTTTAAATTTCTTTTTTTTTTTTTTAAATATATTTTATTGATTTTGTACAGAGAGGAAGGGAGAGAGATACAGAGTTAGAAACATCGATGAGAGAGAGTCATCGATCAGCTGCCTCTTGCACACCCCCTTCCAGGGATATGCCCGCAACCAAGGTACATGCCCTTGACCGGAATCGAACCCGGGACCTTTCAGTCCCCAAGCCGACGCTCTATCCACTGAGCCAAACCGGTCCCGGCTTTTTTTTTTTTTTTTTTTTTTTTTTTTAAATATATTCATTTTTATTTTATTTTATTGATTTTACACAGAGAGGAATTGAGAGGGACAGAGAGTTAGAAACGTCGATGAGAGAGAAACATCGACCAGCTGCCTCTTGCACACCCCCCACTGGGGATGTGCCCGCAACCAAGGTACATGCCCTTGACTGGAATCGAACCCGGGACCTTTCAGTCCGCAGGCAGACGCTCTATCCACTGAGCCAAACCGGTCCTCAAATTTTTTAAATTTCTAACGCCACTCCTTCAAAATAGATTTGCCCAGGTTGTGGTATTTTGTGGAAGAGTCACATTCAAGGGGCCAAAGAGCCGCATGTGGCTCACGAGCCGCAGTTTGCCGACCATGGGGCTAGTGGATAGAACACTAACCTGTGGTCTGAAGGGTCTCCATTTATTCTAGTCAAGGACACATCTCAGTTGCAGACTTGATCCCTGGGGCCATGAGGGGGAGGCAGTCAATTTATGTGACATTGATGTTTGTCTCTCTCACTCCCTTCCACTCCCTAAAATTCAATGGAGCCTACCTGGTTTAGCTAAGTGGATAGAACATTGGTCTGTGGACTGAAGGATCCCAGTCAAGGGCTCGATCCCCAATGAAGGGCGTGCAGGATACAACCAATCAGTGATTCTCTCATTGATGTTTCTTTTTAAAAATATATATATATTATTGATTTTTTACAGAGAGAAAGGGAGAGGGATAGAGAGAAACATCAATGAGAGAGAAATATCAATCAGCTGCCTCCTGCACACCTCCTACTGGGTACATGCCTTTGACTGGAATCGAATCTGGGACCTTTCAGTCCGCTGGCCGACACTCTATACACTGAGTCAAACCGGTTAGGGCTCATCAATGTTTCTATCCCTCTTTATTCCTCTCTGAAATAAAAAAAAAAAAAATACTTAAAAAAAATCAATAAAAAAATTCCCTGGGATGAGGATTAATGACAACAAAAAAAGACTGTTGAACTAGAAACTAATCACAAGGAAGTTTTGTATCTAGAAAAGATAAGCGATGTTTATAATTTGATGTGAGCATTGCTTTGGATGTAAGTTGGAAAGTTGATATATTTGTATTGAACAACTATCTTCCAACTTAGATGAATGGGGTTGAAAAGTATATCACCTCTGTATTTTTTAAAAGTTAATCTCTTAGGCCGGGACCGGTTTGGCTCAGTGGATAGAGCGTCGGCCTGCAGACTGAAAGGTCCCGGGTTCGATTCCGGTCAAGAACATGTACCTTGGTTGCAGAAACATCCCCAGTAGGGGGTGTGCAAGAGGCAGCTGGTCGATGTTTCTCTCTCATCGACGTTTCTAACTCTCTGTCCCTCTCAGTTCCTCTCTGTGTAAAATCAATAAAATATATTTTAAAAAATAAATAAATAAAAGTTAATCTCTTAGGCCTGCTTAGTATGGCTCAGTGGTTGAGTATCACCATGAACCAGGCGGTCACAGTTCGATTCCTGGTCTGGGTACATTCCTGGGTTTCTGGGCTCGATCCCCAGTAGGGGCCATGCAGGAGGCAGCCAAACAATGATAATCACTGAGATTTCTCTCCCTCTCTGAAATCAACAAAAACATGTTTTCAAATGTTATTTTCCTGAGAGAAAGGTACTTGTCCCAAAGACACTTGTCCTTTTTCTTAAAATAGAGTTGGATGTATTTTATTTTGCATCTTATATGCAATAATATCCAATTACTAATCAAAGGCCATATGTGCTATTAAAAGTCCTGCCTAGGTTAGAGCTGTTCTATGAGAGTACAGAGGTTCACAGAATCATAGGTTTGCATATTCTTACATTGGCCTGTATCGTTATCGCTGGAGGAAACTTGACTGCTATACCCCCCCCCCTTTTTTTTTAAATCAGTCTTTATTGTTCATATTGTTACAAAGGTTCCTCATTTCTTGCCCCCTCCACCAGGTTCCCACCCCACCCTCCGCCCCCTCCCCATCCCCCATTGTCCTCATCCTATGTGCAGTTTATGTTCAGTCTCTTCCTCTGATAGTAAATCCCTTTTCAGATAGTAAATCAGTTACTTAGCATTTTCTCATATCAATAATACCACCACATGCCCAATGATACATTTCACACAAAAGACATTTCCAAATAGGTCAACCAGCCTCATCCAGGCCCCACCCAAGGCACTCACAGATCAACACCCCAGCCCTATACTAACTCAACACATCCAGATCTAAGCCTTCATCACTTGATTCAGCAGACCCTCAAGTTCCCACAAAAGTTTCCAGCCATGTCTGAGAGGTGGCCGTGGGGCAGGGGCAGGCGAGGAGAGAGCTGTTCCGGGCCTGGCTGCTCCGGGCCTGGCCTCTGTTGCTCTGGTTCGTTCCACAACCAGCTGCTCTGGGTCTGGTCACCGCCTCTCCCGACCTAGTTGCTCTGGACCTGGCTGCTGCTGCTCCGGGCCTGGCCGCTCCCAGCCTGGCAGCCGCTGCTCCGGGCCTGGCCGCTCCCAGCCTGGCAACTGCTGCTTTGGGCCTGGCAGCACCAGACCCGGCTGCTCCGGACCTGGCCGCTCCCAGCCTGGCAGCTGCTGCTCCGGGCCTGGCCACACCAGACCTGGCTGCTCCGGGCCTGGCTGCTCCCAGCCTGGCCGCACAGGACCCGGCTACTCCGGGCCTGGCCGCTCCCAGCCTGGCAGCCGCTGCTCCGGGCCTGGCCGCTCCCAGCCTGGCAGCCGCTGCTCCGGGCCTGGCCGCACCAGACCCGGCTGCACTGGGCCCGGCTGCCCCGGGCCCGGCCGCTCCAAGTCTGGCCGCTCCCAGCCTGGATGCTCTGGGCTTGGCTACTGCTGTTCTGGGCCTGGCTGCTCCCAACCCAGCTGCTCTGGGCCCAGCTTCTCCGGGCTCGGCCACTCCGGGTCTGGGTGTTCCTGGACTGGCCACCCTGGGCTTGGCTGCCTCCATCTCAGGCCTGGTTGCCACTGCCCCAAGTCTGGCTGCTCCAGTGCTGGCTGTTGTTGCTCTGGTTCTGGCTGCTGCTGTTCTGGGGCCTGGCCGTTGCTGCTCCGGGCCCAGTTGCCATTGCTTTGTGCCTGGGCACTCTAGGCCTGGCTGCCGCTGTTCCAACATTCTGTCCTTTTTTTTTTTTTTTTAAATGCATTTATGTTGCAATGTTGGCTGGTGAGTTGAGTTCTGACTTAGTCTTTGATTTTTCAAGATCTTCTTTGTATTCTTAAGTAATTTTACTATCTTTTGCTCTCACTTGATTTCTTCACATTGAGAACTTTGGTTTCTTCCTCCTTGTTCTGGGAGCTCAGCAGGTTGGCCTGTGGCACCCCTTTGTTCTCCGCGGGCTCCCACGCTGCTCCAGCCTGTTGCCGGGGTCGGCGCTGCCCAGGAAGCAGCCCCCGGCCTTGGCTCCGTTACCCGCGCTCAGAGGTCAATGGCTCAGGGCACCCCCCTCCCCTGGGGGCCCCATCGCCCAGCTCCCTGCCGGTGCCGCCCAGCTGGCTGGTGTCTGGCAGGGGCTCCTGCTCCCTGTCGCATTCCTCCAGTCTGGAGCTTTTTTTTTTCTCTCCTTCCCGCTAGGGGAGTCTAGGATCAGAGTCAACAGACTATCCTCTGCGTGCACGCGACTCTGGGGGCTCCGCTTTTCGCCACTCCCCTGGGATTCCGCCTCACAGCCCCATCTCCCCCTGCCCCAGCCTGGGTCCCCAGGGTCTGGTCCAGGACTGGGGATCAGAGCAGTCCGGACTGAGGCTCAGCGCCGCCGAAGGCTTTGTTTCTTCCCGCTAGGGTAATCCAGCATCAGAGTCAACATTCAGTCCTCTGTGCGCAATGTGCGCACGACTCCGGGGGCCTTGCTTTTCGCTGCTCGCTTGGGATTCCGCCTCACAGCCCCGTCTCCCCCGCCGGAGCCTGGATCCCCAGAGTTTGGCTCATAACTGGGGGTCAGCGCTGCCGGTTCGGGGGTTTAGCCCAGGCTGGGGGTTTTATTTCCTTCCTGCTAGGGAATGCCAGGCAGCACCCAGCCCTCTCCTCCTCTCCGGCTGCGACCGAGCGTGTGCGGGTGCGCAGCATGTCTCCGTACCTTAGGCTTTTTTTCAGCTCCTCTGATTTTCCTTCTGGTTTTCTCTTTCCTTCTTGTTGTAGAATTTTCAGTCAGTCGACTACCTGTAGCTCTGGGCGATGTCCACTCTACATTTTAGTTGTATTCCATTGAAATTGTTGTGTGCTGCTGCGGTTAGGTGTTTACACCCCTCTCTATACCCCTCATAATAATAAAAACATACACAGTCTGGGATTTGTTTCTGATGTAAAAATTTACTAGAGACAATTTTTTTTTCCAACCAGTAAACTGGGAATTCTCACATGTTATTGGAAACAAAATTTTCCCAAATGGTATTACTTAAGATATCTTCAAAACAAGTATATCATGACAATACTATTTTTAGTAATTTTTGCTTGATGCCAAGTTATTTTTGAGGAGAAATTTCTTTTTAAGAATAGTTGAGAAAATCTCATTCCATTAAAAGGAACTCTTAGAAAAAAAAAAAAAAGAACTCTTAGAAAATTTGAAACTAGTGTGTAAGATATACCAATACCTCTTCACCCATAATAAAGGTCCTATAATTCACATAACTTCAGCACTGAAAACCTAAAACAAATAATGCTCTTGACTTACACCAATGGCATTGTGACGATCAATGTAGCTTTCTCTTTGATAAATTTTGCTGTAGTCATTTCAGTATCCACAGATTCTGGAAGATTCAGATGCAATCTGTACTTCTCAGAGACCTCAATCAATAAATCATCCTAAGAATAATAAACCAAGAGAGATTTTGAAAGATAAACATAAGAAAGCATTTATTGCAGAAGCCGGTTTGGCTCAGTGGTAGAGCGTTGGTCTGCGGACTGAAGGGTCCCAGGTTCAATTCCGGGCAAGGGCATGTACATTGGTTGCGGGTACATCCCCAGTGGGGGGTGTGTAATAGGCAGCTGGTCGATGTTTCTCATCAAAGTTTCTAGCTCTCTATCTCTCTCCCTTCCTCTCTGTAAAAAATCAATAAAATATATTAAAAAAACAAAAAAGAAAGCATTTTACTGGTTAAAATGAGTGTTGTTGAATTTCTGTTCCGTTACTGACTCCTATTCCATAAGAAGAGGATCCTAACTTATTGCCATGTGACTTGCAGTGAGCAGTAACGTTCCTGTTGTAAATCCCTGAGCTTTTGAGATTTGTTATTGCTGTTGAATACCTCAAAAGTTTACTGAGCAGTAGCATAAGATGGGTGTTGTCATCTCAAATTATACACGAATTTACTTTGGGGCAGACAAAGCAAACAGCAAGGAAACTAACCAGAGGCTAGGAAGATGGTTAACCTATATTTTATAGTGATAAAGCCCCTATTTAAAACTATCACAATTATTTGGAAGACAGTAAATTTGTGGCGTTAGGTACAGAATTGGTAAAATAAATTTTTGGTGGCATGCATTGGTTTTATGGGCTATGTTTAACAAGATATGACAAAAAGAGATGAACTTAAAGACTAGAATACCTTGACAGAAATGCAACTAATTTTTTTTTCAATTAGTAAAGGATAAAATTGAGGTTAGTTTATTTTATTTTATTTTTACCAATGAAGGCTGTTTAAGACAGCTGAGAGGCAAAGACTAAATCACAAATATTTTACTTTTATTAAAATGTCTACCTGGGTTAAGGTGGACCTCAATAAATCCTTCCATTTGACTTAAATTGGGACAGCTATTAAGTAAAAAAGGACAAGCCGCCAAAACCGGTTTGGCTCAGTGGACAGAGCGTCGGCTTGCGGACTGGAAGGTCTCAAGTTCAATTCCGGTCAAGGGCATGTACATTGGTTGCGGGCACATCCCCAGGAGGCAGCTGGTCGATGTACCTCTCTCATTGATGTTTGTAGCTCTCTATCCCTCTTCCTTCCTCTCTGTGAAAAATCAGTAAAATATATATATATATATAAAAAAAGAAAGAACTCTATAAACTAAATGAGAAAAAGTACTCTTTTTTTTTTTTTTAAAAAAAAGGACAAGCCATTAAAAAATGGACCTGTCTAAAAAAAAAAAAACCTTATTGGGTATAGCACTGTGGAATTAAATAAAATATTACCAGCCTGGACTAAACCTAAATTAAAATAATCTTTGGACCCCAAACATTCTATGGGCATGACGCAGGCTGAGCTAATTGCTCAGCATCTAAGGATGGCATATCTACATCACCCATTCTACATGAACCTCCCAAAGAATGGAGCTGAAAGTAATGGGAAACAATGGGGCTAGGCAATACAGGAATCTGTAATGGCTCTAAGTGAGAACATCCTCCACATGCAGGAAAAGGGACCCTCAAAATAGCTGTCTACCAGGATGTCAGCATTACTGTGCACCAGTAACTGCTGTGGGCCATTTGTGTGTGTGTGTGTGTGTGTGTGTGTGTGTGTGTGTGTGTGTGTGTATATGCAAACTATGATGGCAAAATGCTGTACTTTGGAGTCTGATACTAGAACTGGAGGTGTCTTTTTTTTTTGTATATTTTATTGATTTTTTACAGAGAGGAAGGGAGAGATATAGAAACATCGATTAGCTGCCTCCTGCACACCCCTTACTGAGGATGTGCCCGCAACCAAGGTATATGCCCTTGACCAGAATCGAACCTGGGACCCTTCAGTCCACAGGCTGATGTTCTATCCACTGAGCCAAACCGGTTTCTGGTGGAGGTGTCTTTCTTGGGGAACGATACAAATATTTGTGATGAAGTGAGTGGACTGTGGTAGACTATAGGATTGTTGCCAATTGTTTGAACTCTGAAAAAGGATTAATGTATATCTATCCCTATGACTGCTCTTGAGAATAGTCTTCCCTACCCTATCAATGTAGGGCTTGGCCCAGTGACTTACTTTAGCCAATAGGATGTGAATAAAAGTGACATATGCCATGTCTCTGAGGAAGTTTTAGGATACATTGCATGGTTTGGCCATTTCTATTTTCCCTCTAGCAGGAGAATGAAATAGGTCAGATAGGAATTGCTTCTTCATCTGTTTCTTAAAATGCGTATTATCAAGCAGAGCCCTAGCCAGTTTCACTGAGTGGATAGAGCATTAGCCCAAGGATTGAAGGATCCCAGGTTCCATTCTGGCTAAGGGCACCTATTGCTGTTGCAGGCTGCATCCCCAACCCTGGTTAGGGTGGGTGCATACGGGAGGAACCATGTGTCTCTTTCATCAATGTTTCTCCCCTCCTTCTCACTCTCTCTAAAAAAATCAATGGAAAAATATCCTTGGGTGAGGATTAACAAAAAATAAAATAAAAAATAAAATAAATAAAAAGATTTGTTGAACAGATCAGGCCCACCTGACATGTAACCTGAGCAAATTACTGTAAACTACTGAGATTGTGGAGTTAGCCACTACAGCAAACATAGGGCCTGTTGACTGATACACATTTACAGTAGCATCTATTCAACCTACCTCAGAAACACTAAGGTCACAGAGAGATACTGAATTAATACCAGGTAATTCAACTTTTAATTCAATTTTCAGTGGTTTCTCATTCTCATCTGCCACCATTTTTAATTCATAGGCTGGTCTCTTCATCTCCACCTGGATCTCTGTTCTGGAAATCTCTTCTATCAGGCACCCCTTTTTGCTTGAAACTTGGTCCTTTGGCAGTAAAAGTTGAGGGGAGTGATCTGAATTGCTCAGAGTGCTGCTGCTTATCTGTTCAAGGGTTAGTTCTTTATGGAAAAAAAAAAGGGGAGGGGGAATAAAAATCAGAAAATTAATCAATAACATAAACTACTATCAGTGCTATCAGGCTACTAGTTGCAATATATGTAGTGCTAGCCAAGATGGCAGATAAAGCTGCAGCTAATTGAATTTGGGAATCTTAACAGAATTTTAAATCAAAAAGATTTCAAAGTTTAAAAGTTTGCAGGATTTAAAAATCTTTAAGGACATGCTAATATTCCTAATATCTAATCTTTTTATATTTTAAGTTATTCATCTTTTTAAAATATATTTTATTGATTTTTTACAGAGAGGAAGAGAGATAGAAACATCGACGAGAGAGAAACATCACTCAGCCGCCTCCTGCACACCTCCCCTAGGGATGTGCCAGAAAGCAAGGGGAGCCCTTGACCAGAATAGAACCTGGGACCTTTCAGTCCACAGGCCCATGCTCTATCCACTAAGCCAAACCAGTTTTGGCAAGTTATTCATCTTTTAAATTTGAGATTTCTAGTTTGCAAAATGCACATAGGATACAAAAATTTTAAATCAATATAATTTTCCATCTACATTCATTAACTTACCTTTTCTCATTTTCTCTCTTAAATCTGTGGGGCCAGTTTGGATTCCCATCAGATTTTGTTTCATCCTTTGAATGCTTCCTTTTATTTTAAATTTGGTAATATGGTAAATGTGTGAGAGTGTGAACTGGAGTTGTTCCTCAATGCATTTCATGGCCATGTGTATTAATTGATCTTTTTTCACTTGGTCCTTTTCTGCTGCCTGGAGAACATCAGGATTGTAGGCAACATCGATGACTGTGTAGACATCTGCGTGTGTGAAAAAGAAAAGAAAAAAAGATAGACATTTGTGCATGAGATTCAGAGGGTATGAAATGAAGACAACTTGTTTCACTAATGATATTGTCAGGTAATATATTAAGCCACAATCCTTATAAACCTAGAAAGTATTAATTCTATTCCTATATTTTTCAGAAGCAATAATAAGGATGCTATGTACACAGTTTCAATGAGGGCATTTCTTGGCATTTTATATAGGTTAAAAACAGTTTAGATTATTAGACAAACAGTAATAACAACTTTTAAAATGAGTAGCTCTGTTTTCTTCTAAATATATTTTTGTTGATTTCAAAGAGGAAGTGGGAGACATATATAAACATTAATGAGAGAGAGAATTATTGATCAGCCTCTTTCACACCCCACATTGGGAATTGAGCCTCAACCTGGGATCGAACCACTGAGCCACACTGGCCGGCCAACAGTATTCATTTTTATAAAGGTATATTTATTAGTCATTAGCTACATTATAACCAAATAAAATATTTTACATATAATGTCTTTAACCAAGTAAAATCTAGTTCATGCTATTCCCAATAAAAATATTTAAATGTGTTTTCTATCCCATAATTCTCTGTACCTGATGTTTCAGACATATCTTCTGGCCTGCCAACACTCAGAGGTACTGGATCAGTGGTTGATTGGGGAGCTGGAATCCTTTTCCACTGACATAGGTTGATAAAAAGTGTTTTTTCTTTAGGTTTCTAGAAATCAAATATATTTCAAAATAATATCCTAAAAGCAACACCTCACAGAATTTGAAGAGTGAGAATTTTAGGCTCCAAGTAAGTTATTACTTGTATTAAAACTGTGTTTCAGAAATTATACTGTTAATCTGATTTTCCCAAAGCTCTTCATAAAGAATCCAGTTGCTATTCCCAGAGGAACTGGGAGGAGGAAGGGGGAATTGATCTAAGCAGCTGTTCCATTTTTTTTTTTAACCGTCGGAATTGATCTAAGCAGCTGTTCCATTTTTTTTTAACCGTCTTTCACCACTTTCTTACCCCCATAACCAAATAAATCCTCTTTATTTGAAAAACCTCCAATTCTATGATTCTCTATTAAATCATTACATTATTTTTGTTTTCACTCTATCAGAAAAATGGCCCATTTTGAGATCTCCAAAATATATAAAATATGAATTTCCCATTTTTACTCCTTCAACGCAATCTTCACTACATTTCACTCTCAATTAGAGTGGCAGTTTCCCTCAGGGCTCCAGTAACAACAGCTAAAGGTAAGCTATTCATTCAGAACCTCCGATCCTAGGGCACCAACTCTACGTACCAGGATTCTTGTTTGTAGACAGAGCTGTGGTTCTGGGGCAGCACAAAGCTGTTTGCCCTCTTTCAGCTGCTGTTGAATGAAGCTCTTATAGCTCTCAGGGTTACTTTCAGCCAAATCATCTAGTAGGTTCCAGAACTGAGTAACTTGGGTAAGCAGACCGTTTGAGGATGACTCCATGATTGAGGTGAATAGGCCTCTTAAGTCTGAGGAAAGACATGACTTAAGTAAAAATAATGTGTGTAACTATAATTCATTTCTTCTTTTGGGAAAGGAGGACCAGGTCAGGAATAATTTTGAAGTTAGCTGTTTCTAAAACACTGTAGATCGGCACCACTTTATCTTCTCCTTATTCTTGAATTATCTAGTATCACTTCCTAAATTCTCAAGCTGTCCTCTCAGATAATAAGGCCTTGCCTCCCCTAGACCCTCACCTGGCCTGAGGGGCCAGAGTACTCATTTAAGTCTGTGCTTCCAGGTCGTTTCCTTTTTCCAACACCTGGCTTTGGATGACTGGTGCCCTAACCAGCCTGGAAATTGCCAGACTTCCTAAATCCTCAGCATAGCTTAGTAGTTAAAAGCATGGACTTGTGCTGGCTGGTGTGCCTCAGTTGGCTGAGCGGTGTCCCATGCACCAAAAGGTTGCAGGGTCCTTGCTGGTTTGGCTCAGTGGATAGAGCCTCCGCCTGTGGAGTGAAGGGTCCCGGGTTCAATTCCAGTCAAAGGCCACATGCCCAGGTTGCTGGCTTGATCCCCTGTAGGGGGCGTGCAGGAGGCAGCCCATTAATGAATCTATCTCTCCTCCCAACCTCTCTGAAATAAATTAAAAAATGTATTTTTAAAAATAGATTTTATTAATTTTTACAGAGAGGAAGGGAGAGGGATAGAGAGTTAGAAACATTGATCAGCTGCCTCCTGCACACATCGAGGGGTGAGTGAGTGGTCAGGGCAATAAAAATATATCTTAAAAAAAACTCTCAAAAAAACCCCCCAAGCCGAAACCGGTTTGGCTCAATGGATAGAGCGTCGGCTTGGGGACGGAAAGGTCCCGGGTTCGATTCTGGTCAAGGGCATGTACCTTGGTTGCAGGCATATCCCCAGTAGGGGGTGTGCAAGAGGCAGCTGATGACTCTCTCTCATCGATGTTTCTAACTCTTTATCTCTCTACCTTCCTCTCTGTACAAAATCAATAAAATATATTTTTTAAAAAACCCCAAAAAACAAAACAAAACAAAAAAAACCAAAAAGGTTGCAGGTTCGATTCTCCATCAGTACACATGCAGGAGGCAGCTGATAAATATTTCTCTCTCACATCGATGGTTCTCTCCCTCCTTCCTGTCTCTCTGAAATCAATAAAAACATTAAAAAAAAAAAAAAAGCATGGACTCTGCTACATTCCAATCTTAGCTCTACCAACCTACTGGCTGTGTGACTATGAGCAATTAATTTATGTTTGCGCCTCAGTTTATTCTCCTCAAAATGAAGACGACAATACCAATCTCCTGGGGTTACGTGAAGATGGAGAGGATGGGACTCTCGGTCAACACCACATGACAGTGATAACATCCTCTCTGACTCCAGACAAGTTCCCTCGCACCTTCTCCCCCACTGGAAGGAGCCCCAGGGCACCCACAGAATGAGGAAGCGGAGGTTTGGGTTCTTTGAAAGTTACATTAGGGTTAGAATCTAAGGGGGAAACTTAACTAATGGACAGCCATTCCGGAGGTCTGCGAACCCACCTCTTTCGTTTCCGGACAAACCGCGACGCCTGTTACCACGGCAACCAGCCTGGGTAGCACCTAATGGAGTCCGGAGAGCCCCAGGCAGAAAGTCTTCCCACTTCCAGTTCCGGGCTCTCCCTGCTCCGCGGCAGCCTCGCTTCTCGGCTGAGCCCGACCCCCCTTTCCAGAAAGGCGCCCGCCGCCCTCCTGCACCGGGGGACCCCTGGAGGGTCCTGGAAACCCTCCCTGCGGACGCCTCCGAGCGCTCTGTTGGTGGGAAGGATTTCTCGGGAGCACGACTTCCGGCCAGGAAGGGAAGATCGCTCCCCTTCCTCCCAGTCCGCTTCCTCCCCCACCCCCGCCACGCGAGGCCGCGGCGCACGGTATGGGTGTGTTTGTGTGTGTCTGTGCGGGGCGGGCGTGTGGCGGGCGGGCTACCGGGGGCTTCTCGGCCGCCGGGGAGCGGGTCCCGGTGACAAAGATGGGGGTGTCGTCTCTGTCTTCCACTGGGAAGCCTCAGCTCCCCCTTCAGGCACTTTAGATACTTCTCGGGGCCCGGTCCAAAGTGTCCCCCCCGCCCCCATTGGGAGCGAAACCCGATCCCCGGGCCCATCCCCGAGGAGCGTGAGCGGGGGATGCCCGGCCACCCTGGGCCCGGCCTCCTCGCCGGCGCGGCCGCGGGGCTCCGGCCGCACAGGTCCCGGCGCGGGTCCGGCCCGGGGCGAGGGCCGCCGGGGCCTGGGGCCCTGGCGAGGGCAGATTAACCGGTGGGAAGGCTGCGTTTTCACGAAGGACTCGGGTGAAGCTGCACAGCTGCCTTTGAGCACTGACTCCTTGGCTTCCTGGGTCGGAGGAGAGCTTGTAATGGAGTGGTTCCTCGTCTCACACTAACAAGATGCCCGATTTCCTCAGGATCGAGGGGTGAGTGAGCGGTGGGGTGGTTGCACAAAGCCCCTGCTAGCTAGCTACACGGTGACTAGCCCTGTCGTGTATTTTTTTTTTTTTTTTTTGGAGGCTTCTGTACAAAATAGAAAATAAGGTTCTCCCGAATGGAGAAATTTAGGGCATCTCTGTGTTTGATGTTTTTGTTTCTGTTGTTATTCGTGGCCCCCGATGCTCTCAAATCCAGATGATTGCTTCATCGCAAACTAACTTTGAGGTTGCAGAGTTGATTTTTAACCTGGACCTTGTTTGCCTTGGACTATGTGGCCTGAGATAAGTTACGGCTTTTAGGGAATTTTATCTACTAATTAGGAATGAAGATACTCACCTATTTTGAGGAGTAAATAGTGTCATTTCAAGGAATTCCATTGTACACTATCTCCTTTCATCCTAATATTTCTGTGATCAGGAATTTCCCCTTTTAATGCTGAAGAAAAAACTATTACCCAAGACTTCTGAGATCTAAGTGATCTTTTCTTTGCCTCATGCTTCTTTATACTATTGTAATAAAATATAAGGCAATAAAGGACATTTTTATTTTTAAATATTTGTTGATTCATTTCAGATTGAAGAATGTCCCGGGTTCCACTGGGGAAAGTCCTCCTAAGGAATGTCATCCGGCATACAGATGCTCACAATAAGGTGAGAGGTACAACCTACTTCTCGGAAAACACAGATATTTACATTGCGACTCATTAACAGTAGCAAAATTACAGTTATGAAGTCGCAACGAAAATAATTTTATGGTTGGGAGTCACCACAACATGAGGAACTGTATTAAAGGGTCACAGCATTAGAAAGGTTGAGAACCACTGCTGTACAGACAGAAAACCATGTACTAACGTATGGCAATAAGAAAGTGCTTGAAGCACTGGGGACATGGCAAGAAATTGTGTGCAACCAGAAAGTAGTGAATGTGGGGGCTAGTGAAGATGAGGCCAGTGTGGATTATGATGTTAGATTATATATTTTTTCTCTCTAGGCAATACCAAAACCATCAAATATATATATTTTTAATTTTTAAAATGTTTTTATTGATTTCAGAGAAAGGAAGGGAGAGGGAGAGCTAAAAACATTGATGGGAAACATGGTTGGCCTGACTCTTGCACGTCTCCTACTGGAGATTGAGCCTGCAACTTGGGCATGTGCCCTGACTGGGAATTGAACAGGTGACCTGGTGCATGGGACAATGCTCAACTGAGACATACTTGCTGGGAAACCAGTTAAAAAAAAACAAATATTTTTAAACTGAGTGTGACTTGATTATATTTTAGAAAGATGATTTTTTAATTGGATAGGTGATAGATCAAATGGGGTGAGCAGTAGAGAGACCAGTTAGGAAGCAATTGCATTGGTCCAGGTGAGAGATGATGAGGGGGCGGGAGTTCACATGAAAGCAGTGGCAGTAGGGATGAAGATGAGGAATTTAGGAGGCAGGACCCAAAGAACTTGGTGACTGACTGGATGGTGGCGATAATCACAGAATCAAATATTACTGTCTTGTTGAATGATGATAGGAATCAAAAGAAAGGGGCATAATTAGTTTTGAAGATGTTGATGGTGAAGAGCTTATAGGATGTCTAAACAGTTGGAAATTCCGACTTGGAGCAAAGGAGAAATGTTGAGACTTGGTTTGGGGATTGTTGGTATGTAGGAAATGACAGAGGTCAGGAGAGTAGATGAGGTCACCTAGGAGGACACATATAATGAAAGGAGGGCCACGGGCCCTTGTTTGGTTTTCTTTGGTGAACTGTATAGTTCCTAGTTTGGTCTTAAAAGGTATTACTGTAATGTAACCTGATAATTTGATTATGAGTGAGGTTATAACCGTTATCTAAGCAGCCTCTGCAATTGCATTAAACCACCCCTAGTTGAATGGTGAACTTAGATTTGTAAGTGGTGGCTAAAAAGATAATCTAGCACAGATTTAACAAAATATAGGAGGATTTATTTATCATTATTTTAAAAATATTTTAGGGTTTTTATTTATTTTAATATATTTTATTGATTTTTTACAGAGAGGAAGGGAGAGGGATAGAGAGTTAGAAACATCGATGAGAATCATCAATCAGCAGCCTCTTGCACATCCCCTACTGGGCATATGCCCGCAACCAAGGTACACGCCCTTGACCAGAATCAAACCTGGGACCCTTCAGTCCACAGGCCAACACTCTATCCACTGAGCCAAACCAGTTAGGGCTTATTTATTATTATTATTTTTAATCCTCACCCGAGGATATTTTTCTATTGATTTTCAGAGAGAGTGGAAGAGAGAAAGAGAGAAATATCAATGTGAGAGAAATATATCGATTGGTTGCCTCCTGTATGTACCCTGACCAGGGCCTGAGTCAGGGAGGAGCTGTAGCCAAGGTACATGCCCTTGAATGAAATTAAACCTGGGACCCTTCGATCCGCAGGGCATTGCTCTATCCATTGAGCCAAGCCAGCTAAGGCAATAGGAGGATTTAGAAATAAAACGTACTCTTTATTTTTTGGTTATTTGTAATCTGATTCTCTAGAAATTCCCTAGCAATTCTCAACATCTTTTTATTTTGTTTTTTAATAAAAATTAGAATGTGTTGTGAAAGCCCTGAAAGTTTAAAGACCTGTCCTTACTAGCTTTTTGACTTTGGTAAAATTTCTGAGCTTTTGTTTTTTCTCAGGATATAATAATGGCATCTTGCTTTGCTTTCCTCGTAAGATTGTTTAAGGTTCAATTGAGATGATACATTTAAAATGATAAAACATTTTATTTTTTATTTTTATTTTATTTTTATTTTTTAAAATATATTTTATTGATTTTTTACAGAGAGGAAGAGAGAGAGATAGTTAGAAACATCGATGAGAGAGAATCATCAATCAGCTGCCTCCTGCACACCTCCTACTGGGGATATGCCCACCACCAAGGTACATGCCCTTGACCGGAATCAAACCTGGGACCTTTCAGTCTGCAGGTCGACGCTCTATCCACTGAGCCAAACCGGTTTCAGCTGATAAAACATTTTAGAAACGTAAGAGATTATCATTTGGTAAATGCAACATAATTACATAATTGATAAGGTTCTAAGCGTGTCTATGCAAGGGTTAAAAAGTTTGCCGGGACTGGTTTGGCTCAATGGATAGAGCGTCGGCTTGGGGACTGGTTTGGCTCAATGGATAGAGCGTCGGCTTGGGGACTGAAGGGTCCCAGGTTCGATTCCTGTCAAGGGCATGTGCCTTGGTTGCGGGCATATCCCTAGTGGGGGGTGTGCAAGAGGCGGCTGATCAATGACTCTCTCTCACTGATGTTTCTGACTCTCTATCTCTCTCCCTTCCTCTCTGTATAAAATCAATAAAATATATTTAAAAAAAAAAAAAAAAGTTTGTTGCAGCCCTAACCAATTTGGCTCAGTGGATAAAGCATTGGTCTGTGGACTGAAAGGTCCCAGGTTTGATTCTGATTAAGGGGTGTGCAGGAGGCAGCTGATTGATGTTTCTCTCTCATCCATTTTTCAAACTCTATCTTTCTCCCTTTCTCTATATAAAAAAATCAATAAAACATATATTAAAAAAAAAAAGAATCAACGAACTTTCTAAAAAAAATTTTTTTTTGTTTCTGCAGAATTCTTCATATTTGAGATTTACTGGGTCAGCTTGTTCAACCACATTGAGAAATCATAATGAATTTCCCAGGATCTTGATCATAACCCAGTCTGTAATCCCATAATTAGTGTAGACTTTATTTTTAGTTACTTTTTTGTGATGTAAAGTGTTATTTTCAGTAACTTATTTTGATCTCTTTCTTTTCTTTTTTTTAAAAAAACCTAGATTCAGGAGGAATCAGATATGTGGAAAATAAGAGAACTGGAGAAACAGATGGAAGATGCTTATCGGGGCCACAAAAGGAAAATGTTGCCCAGCAGTTCAAGGTGAAGTTGAAGCTCTGAGAACCAAAATAATACCCATCTTCTTCAAAATCATCAATATTAGTTTAAAATCATTTTGGTATGCTAAAGATACATGGTTCAGTTTTGTGAGTCCTTAAGCTTTCATTCCCTCTTTCATAAACCTAGACCCAAGTATAAAGGTAATGGCTATAACGCATATGATCCTACTTTTTTTTTTTTTTTTTTTAAATATATTTTATTGAATTTTACAGAGAGAAAGGGAGAGGGATAGAGAGCTAAAACATTGATGAAAGAGAAACATCGACCAGCTGCTTCCTGCACACCCCCTACTGGGGATATGCTCGCAACCAAGGTACATGCCCTTGACCGGAATCGAACCTGGGACCCTTCAGTCCCCAGGCTGACACAATCTACTGAGCCAAACCGGTTTTGGCCAATCCTACTCTGTGTACTTATTTGCAATAGAGAATTTTAAAAGTCTTATCTTGAACAATTGTAAACATTAAGGATTCTGTGGATTCTGACCTTTATCTGATGGCTTTTAATCTTAGATTTTCTATTTGTATCTTATGGTTGCTTAGCTGATCATATATTTCTGTTTCTTATTAATCTTTCATTCTCTCAGCCTTTTTTAATTTTTAAAGTTTTTTCTCTCAGCCTCTTTTTTAAAATATATTTTATTGATTTTTTACAGAGAGGAAGGGAGAAGAATAGAGAGTTAGAAACAACAGTGAGAGAAACATCAATCAGCTGCCTACACATACACATCCCCCACTGGGGATGTGCCCGAAACCAAGGTACATGCCCTTGATCAGAATCGAATGGGACCTTTCAGTCTGCAGGCCAATGCTCTATCCACTGAGCCAAACTGGTTTTGGCACTCTCAGCCTCTTCTTTACTCCATCTACTCACTATCTTCACCAAATTATAGTCTTTTACATTATCTTTTTATTAGAGTGTAAATATAAGGAATTATGCAGGCTTAGTGGTATAGGAATGTCTGAGTATTTCAAGTATTTTTGGGCTCTTTAGTATACAGCTATATGTGTGAAAAATAACTCAAAGTAGTAATGCTGATTCTAAAGCCACCAGGGGAATAGTTAACACATTGTGAATGGATCATGAGAATTCTCGTGTTTTCTGTTCTAAGGCTTGTGACCAGTGACAATATTAACCTGTTAACCGAGCAGGACCTATAAATACGTCAAACATAAACACTATCGGGAACGGGTAGGACATATGAATACGTCCTTGAAATATATGTTGCGCCCCAAGAGGGATAGTATATATTTTTTGTAATCTTTATAATTGTTTGTAAAATTTATAATCTTTTATATTTTATTGATATTTTACAGAGAGGAAGAGAGAGGGATAGAGAGTTAGAAACATTGATGAGAACCATCGATCAGCTGCCTCTTGCACACCCCCTAGTGGGGATGCGGCCGCAACCAAGGTACATGCCTCTGACTGGAATCGAACCTGGGACCTTTTATTTTTTATTTTATTTTTATTTATTTATTTATTTTAAATATTTTATTTTTTATTTTTTTTAATATATTTTATTGATTTTGTACAGAGAGGAAGGGAGAGAGATAGAAAGCTAGAAACATCGATGAGAGAGAGTCATCGATCAGCTGCCTCTTGCACACCCCCTACTGGGGATAGCCCGCAACCAAGGTACATGCCCTTGACCGGAATCGAACCCGGGTCCCTTCAGTCCCCAAGCCGATGCTCTATCCATTGAGCCAAACCGGTCTCGGCGAACCTGGGACTCTTTAGTCCGCAGGCCGATGCTCTATCCACTGAGCCAAACCAGTTTCGGCTATAATTTTTTAATTCGATTTTTCCATTTTTTTGTTGGTATTCTTTTCTATTTGTTTGTAATTTTGTATTTTCCTTTGTGCTTTATATATAAATAAACGGGAAAAAATATTTCATTTATTTTAATTAAGTATAAATAAAAAAAATAATATAAAATTACGTCCGCTGGGCATGACGTACTGACACGTCCTAGTGAAAGAGTATGCGCCCATTGTACATTGCGTAATTAAAAAGGGAACTTCCCGGTTAACAGGTTAAAAAGATATTAGTTTGTAAGAACATATAATTATTTTAATAACTTCAAAATGCAATGTATTTAATTTTAAAGTGTACCTTTAACATTTATGTAAAACATTTTTTGTACTGGTTCAATAGAAACTTACCCTGGAAATAAAACTACTGGTCCGCAGTGTGTTAAAGTGAGATATTTCAGGAGAGAGTGTACCCGCAGAGTATGTGGACTTTGGTGTATGACTGGCTTTTTGTAAATGGCTTTAGACAAGAAAGTATATAGAGTATCTGAGGTAAAGAAAGTTTCAACAAAAAATATATTTTCAGTCTGTTTTTTCTCTGATACTTCTTTGAGAATTTACAAGTACTGTTGTGAAGAACAAAATATTGTTGTTGTTTTTTTCATTAATCCTCACCCCAAGGATATTTTCCCATTGATTTTCATTGAGTAGGAGGGTGGGGGAGAGAGACACAGAGAGAAACATCAATGTGAGAGAGACACATTGATTGGTTGCGTCCCCCACACGCCCCAACCAATGCTGAGGATCGAACCTGCAATTGAGGTACTTGCCTTTGACCAGAATCAAACCTGCCACCCTTGTCTGTGGGACAATGCTCTAACCAACCAGGGCCAAAATATTGTTATTTTTTGAAAAAACTAAAAAAAAAAAAAACTAAAAAAAAAAAAGATTCAGAGGAAGAGAGATGGGGGGGGGACGGGGAGAGAGAAACAACAGTGATGAGAGAGAATCATTGATCGGCTTCCTCCTGCACGTCCACTGCTAGGGCTTGAGCCTACAACCTGGGCATGTGCCCTTGACTGGAATCGAACCCCGGACCCTTCAATCTGCAAACTATCTTGGTGAATAAATCTTCAAAGATAATCTCTTTAAGGGCAGGGATTCTGATAGTCTCATTTGCATTATATTCTCAGTAGCTAGAACATACCTGACACATAGGAATCCTTAAATATTTTTGATAACCAATTAGCTAGCTTTAGTGACTGGTTAGTGGATATTGTAAGTATGGGCTGAATCAGTGGTTTTCAACTGATTTTCTACCCCAGTGTACTCATGGGCAAGGACTTATTCCCATTGTTACTGTGACTTCACCACAGCAAGTTGCTGGTTTTCCCGGAAGGGAGTGTATGTAGAATTTAGGATAGTTTGCAGTGGCCCCAGCTGTGACTATGCTTTGTTTCCCACTTTGCTTGTCTTCCTAGTTGAGTGAGCTCTAGCGTGCCACAGTCCAGAAGTTGTTTCCTTTATATTCTTCAATAGGGTGGGTAATAACGGTCAGATTTTAATTGGACAACTGTACAAATTTACAGCGAGGAATAGATAGTCTTTTTTACATGATTTAATAAAACATTAAATATCAGGTGGTTTTGTTCTCTCTCTTAGCTTGTTCAATGAGTTTTATGCATGATGTTCCATAAAGTAACTTTATATATTGTTTCCAAATCTAAAAATCCTTCTGTTTCCTCATATAGCCGGATGCGTAGTGATGGTTTTGATGAAGAAAGTCAAAGAGACAATTGGAGGCCAAGAAATGAAATTTCTGAGGCACTGGAAGATGATTTTCTTAAGGCTAAATCCTGGAACAAGAAGTTATATGATTATGAAGCTAACATGCCAGACAGGTTTGTGACTAAATTCTTGTGGCCATTAGTAATATTTGGCATGAGAATGTGAACTTTTTTTAAAAAATATATATTTTATTGATTTTACAGAGAGGGATAATTAGAAACGTCAATGAGAGAGAAATATCGACCAGCTGCCTCTTGCACACCCCCTACTGGGGATGTGCCCGCAACCAAGGTACATGCCCTTGACCGGAATCGAACCCAGAACCTTTCAGTCTGCAGGCCGACGCTCTATCCACTGAGCCAAACCAGTCTCGGCAAGAATGTGAACTTTTAAAAACTTAATTATCTCTTCAAAAACTTGTACACAAATGTTCACAGCATAATTATTCAGTGTGGCTAAAAAAATGGAAACCCAAATGTCTATTAGCTGATGAATGAATAAACCAATTGTGGTATGTGGAACGGTAATGGAATGTTACCTGGCAGTAAAAGGCATAAAGTACTGATAGCATGTTACAATATGGATGAACCTCGAAAACATGGTAGGTGAAAGGAGCCAGGCATAAAAGGCCATTTGGTATATGATCCTGTTTATATATGTCTAGAATAGGCAAATCCTTAGAGTCAGAAAGTAGATAAGTGGTTGCCATGAGCTACAGGAGAGGGAGGAATGGAGAGTGACTGCTAATGCAGTTTCTTTCTGGGGTGATGGAAATGTTCTGAAGTAAGGTAGTGGTGGTGGTTGCACAACTCTGAATATACTAAAAGCCACTGACTTGGACACCTTAATAGGGTGATGTTTATGAATTATATTCCAGTTGCTATTATTTAAAAAAATATATATTTCATTGATTTTTTACAGAGAGGAAGGGAGAGGAAGAGAGAGTTAGAAACATCAATGAGAGAGAAACATCAGTCAGCTGCCTCCTGCACACCTTCTGGGGATGTGCCCGAAATCAAGGTACATGCTCTTGGACTGGAATAGAACCTGGGACCTTTCAGTCCACAGGCCAATGGTCTATCCACTGAGCCAAACTGGTTAGGGCATTTTATTTATTTATTTTAAAAATATATTTTATTGATTTTTTACAGAGAGGAAGAGAGAGGGATAGAGAACTAGAAACATCGGTGAGAGAGAATCATCGATCAGCTGCCTCCTGCACCCCCCCCCCCCAACCCCCACTGGGGATGTGCCCGAAACCAAGGTACATGCCCTTGACCAGAATTGAACCTGGACCTTTCAGTTCGCAGGCCAATGCTCTGTCCACTGAGCCAAACCGGTTTTGGCAGCTTAGGGCATTTAAAAAAAATATATTTTTATTTATTTCAGAGAGAAAGGGAGAGGGAGATAGAAGCATCAATGATGAGAATCATTGATCAGTTGCCTCCTGCACACCCCCTCCTGGGGATCGAGCCTGGTCCCTTGGCATGTACTGTTGACCAGAATCGAACCTGGGACCCTTCAGTTCACTTGCCGACACTCTATCCACTGAGCCAAACCAGCCAGAACTTGGTATTTTTTTTTTAAATTGTACCAATATATTATAGACAACAATATGTTATGAAGTGTTTTTAGAGAAGCAGATTATAAGTTTTATAAAGAAAGAGAATGGCAGGTTTTCTTACAAATGGACAGAGGAATTATTTGTGCTTGAATAATAGTGTGCAGCACAGAAAAATAGCCAACTAAGTGTACTGGGCCTTGTGGGGTTGGCTTTACCATATCTCTCTTTTTTGTTTTGTTTTATTCTGTGTGTATGTCTGTGTGTGCATACATTCCTAAGTCTGTCTAATTTAATTTTCAAAAACATATGCACTGCTTTAACGATATGTTTAATAAAATGTCATCTTACAGATGGGGTCACAGTGGTTATAAAGAGTTATACCCTGAAGAATTTGAAACAGACAGGTAAGACAAATAGGTTTACTGGGGGGAAAAAGTTAGAAACTAAGCTTAGTAGTACGTCTGAACTGTAAATTAGTTCAAGTGCAGTTTTTACAAAACATGTAACATTTGCCATTAAAAATGTAACCAAAGAATCATCGGCAATTCAGATGGAAGATGATAGGTATTTTGCCTTTCCGTGAATGATGTTTGACATATCTATAGCACTTGTTTTTTTCTTAATTTCTAGTTGGTACTTTTTTTTTTTTAAAACATTTCTTTTTTTTTCTTTAATGTATTTTATTGATTTTTCTTACAGAGAGGAAGGGCGAGAGATAGAGAGCTAGAAACGTTGATGAGAGAGAAACTTCGACCAGCTGCCTCCTGCACACCCCCTACCGGGGATGTGCCGCAACCAATGTACTGTACATGCCCTTGAACCTGGCACCCTTCTGCTGAGCCAAACCAGCTTCGGCGCACTTTTTAAAAAAAATATGTTTTTGTTGATTTGAGAGAGAGGAAGGGAAAGGAGAGGAATAACCATCAGCTGCCTCCTGCATGTCCTGTATTGGGGATCAAGCCTGCAACCCTAGGCACTGCCCTGACTGGGAATCTGATAACCTCTTCCTGCATGAGAGGGCCCCCAACCAATTGAGTCACACTGGCCAGGACTATATATAGCACTTAGGTCTTTATATTAGAAGTGTCCCATACAGTAATTCAGTATAGCAGATGAGAATTTTTTTCAAAATAAAAATTCTTTAAAAAAATATTTTTTTTATTGATTTTTTACAGAGAGGAAGGGAGAGGCATAGAAAGCTAGAAACATCGATGAGAGAGAAACATCGATCAGCTGCCTCCTGCACACCCCCCATTGGGAATGTGCCCGCAACCAAGGTACATACATGCCCTTGACCGGAAACGAACCTGGGACCTTTCAGTCCGCAGACTGACGCTCTATCCACTGAGCCAAACCGATTTTGGCTCAAATTAAAAATTCTTATATAATTTTAAACCAAACAGTTTCCTACCTGTCAGATTGGCAAAAATATATATATTTTTTATAATGCCCAGTGTTGCTAACACAAGTGATAAGCAGATCTTAATATACTTTTTTTTCCTGAGTCTATTTCTTTTTAATGATTTTAGTGTTGTTTTACAGATTAGAATTTTTATGTTCATTTTAAAGATGAGGAAATAAAAACTCAGTTTTCAAGTCTCAGAATAACCTTATGTCAAAGCTGTTTTAAAATTTAGATGTTAACCCTAACTTTCTATCTAGAATGCAGAATATTAAAATGGAAATATTTTTGTTTCTTTTTTATTAGTGATCATCAAGATATTACCAATGGAAAAAAAAGATCTCCCCAGGAAAAATCATCTACCCATGAATCTCACAAACACAAGAAATCAAAGAAATCCCACAAAAAAAAGCAGAAAAAGAAGTCACATAAAAAACAGAAGAAAAGCAAAAAAGAAATCACAGATATAACAGCAGATTCCTCAAACGAGTTCTCAGAAGAAACTGGGGCTTCTAGCGCCAGGAAACAACCACATAAGCGTAAGAAAAAATCAAGGAAAAAGTCTCTGAAAAAGACTCCTCTAGTTTTAGAGGCAGAAAGTGACACTTCTCAGTCTGATGATTCAGCATCCAGCAGTTCTGAGGAAAGAGACACTAAGAAAACCAAAAGGGAAAAGAAAGATAAAGTCAGTGTTCCTGTAGTTAGCAATGAAATGCAGGAGAGGACAAAAACAAACAAACGCACAAATTGGAAAGTGGCCACAGATGAAAGGTCTGCTGACAGTTCGGAGGATGACTAAGTGAGAAACAGTCTTCAGTTCCCACTTACTTGGATTTTGACAGCTCTTGCATCTTGGGGATTTGCTGACTCTCGTGTACACAGGGGGCCTGAGGGAGGAGTTGTCCTGTGCCATCTGTGTACATTCTGACAGACTTGTCTTCTATTTTGGCCTGTTAAACTTGATCCTTTTATTGTTAATAGGGAATCTGGTATTTTGTTATGAAGTTTTCTTGAAGAGATTATTTTTTGCAGTTAATTACATTTAGTCTAGAGTGTATATACAGCAAATTAAAGGACCCAGGAAGCAGAATCCAGTAATGACCTGGGTATGCCAATTAGGATGTTGAGTTTGGGGAAAGCGAAGGCTGGGATCACGAGGTAGATTGGAACCAGTGCTGTGCAGAATGTATATAAGGGAACATTGAGTTGCTCTTGTTTGGTTTATATCACAGGTGCCACTTGACTTTGTCTTAGCCTTGGTGCTTTGATCTTTCTGTATTTTGGCCCCATTGGTCTGGTCGTTTAGTGGGGAAATGAACATAAGAAAAAACATTTTATCTTAAACACCCATAGACAGCTGTTATCAGCAGAGACTAGGGTTTTCTGTTAAATTTTCCTGCTGGACAGGGATTGTAGCTATACTCATATACCCATAAACATGGTAATTGGCTAGTAAAATTTTTAATTCTTTATGGGTAGTAAATTGTTTTGTAGTTCCAATGCTGTATATTGCCTAAATGGACTTGGGTTCAAATATTTCTTTTAGGCAAGTCCTTAACAAATGGGGAAGAATAAGTTTTTTCATGCTAATGATGCTCTGAATGGGCTTCAGGGCATCTGGCATTTAAACGTCTTCCTTGTTCATTTTGAAACCTGTTAATGAGCTTTAGATTTTCCCTGAAACTAGGCTGAATCAAATCCAAAATGAAAGACTTCTCAGGGACATATCTACTTCTTTTTCAGCCTGCCTTCGGATTAAAGCACCAAGCAGAGACCATGTTATTTCCTTTTGCTATATGTGTTAATTCCTACTATGTTAATTCCTAAGAAATCAAAATAACACTGAAAGACAAGTTAATTTTTCATTATGGCAGAAGATCAAGTGACATTGTTTTTCCTGTTTGTCACTTCATGGGCTGAGTAAAAAGCTTGAAAACTCACTTGTCTTGATTCTGCCTCTAATTGGTTATGTGGTCTGGAGTAGGTAAGTTAAACTCTCTGGCCTTGCTTTGTACCATGTGTAATACACAGATGCTTCATGGTGATATGACATTAGAGGACACCAGCAATAGGATATAACTATGACATCACTCCATGAGGTGGTAAATTTTATAGTTCTGCTAAATTTGTTCTTTACAGATTTCTAACGGAATGTTTGATCATGAAGTACATGGTTGGCTAGAGGGTCCCGATCCCAATTACAAGCAGGTGCTACCTTTGCGGCTATTTATTTGAAATATTAACACTTTGGTATTCAACTGTCATTGTTCAATGGTATATATTTTTACCTTTGGGATTAGTGGGGACCCAAGGGAGGAAGAGCAGTCTATAATTACTACCTCTTTACCTAAAGCAGTTTTGTTCTTGGAGCAAGTGAAATCTCTGTTGGAGGAAGTGTTCACTCCCCCCCCCCCCCCCTTTAAACATTGTTTCTGTGTTATAAAAGTACCGAGTCTCAGCACAGACTCAGGAGAATGGGTGAGTGGGACAAGGCATCTCCAGGAAGTTGGTTCTGTTTGGGTCTTGACCTTTCCCATAGTAGTAGACCTCTCTTTCCCAATGAATACACACCTTGCTTGTTTTGTTTTTTTGCCATGTTTACCTTTTCTTGGTCATGTATAAGCAATAAAGCTGTTTTCTGTTCTTCACCTTTCTCAACCCTAAATTTTCTTCTATGCCTAAGACTAAGGCTGATGTTTCTTCCAGCCACCTGAAATACCATTTGCACTACTAGCCCTGAAACATTTAGTCCTAGTGTTTCTGCCAATCGGAGATCTTATTAAATCCTAAAATGGGATTTTAAAAATAGAATCGGAGAACTCAAATTTATTGAATAATTGTTGTGATACAATGTGGAGTTTCTGATTCTAAATAAATAAATTTCACTTGAATTTTCAATCTGTCACTTTTTAGCACCAACAGGGTAGTAGCCTGAAGTTGACCTGACAGTGGGTTGAGAACTTTCCCTCATTGTCCCTTCAATCTGCTTACTAACAAGTCCTTTGCTGCTTCTGTCATCTCCTAGGGAACGTTCTACTGCCCTCCTTTCTGTACAATCTGGGCAAAACGGCTCGTGATGGCGAGAGTAGTGTCAATGAAGCGGTCCACACAGCTAGAGAGACAATTTTCAGTACGAGAGTCTAGGCGATTCCCTGGCTTCTCCACACATTTATCCCAACACAGCTCCATGAAGTGGTGCACCTAAGAGGACAGAAAAGTAGTAACAATTAGGGTCTGTTTATAGGCCTACCTGCCAATTTTCCCGTTTTCACTTTCTGTCACCTAATAATAACATTCTTTCAATTAACAAACCATGGGCTCTCCTCTTTCCTCCCTCCTTACTCTGTCCCCAGTATGGTCCAGATCCTCAGCCCTACATTGCAACAATTCTTTTATCCTCTCTTCTATTTTTCTCTTCAGTAATTACAAAATATTTTCCATCAAGTCACCTGTGTTTGCTTAATCATCAATTTCTCCTGTTAGTTTCTCAGGGCACTCCCTTATTTAACCCCAACCCATACGGGTTCAATGAGGCCCACACAGCATACTCAACTTGACTTTTTTTGTAGTTAATCCTTACCTGACGCCTGGAAGTGGGGGTTGCCTCCCCACTACTCCCAAATGGGTTGGGGATCAAACTTACAACCCAGATACCAGGAATTAAACCTTCTGTGTGAGGGCTGAGGCTCTGAGCCACACTGGCTAAGGCTAAACTTGACTCTTAATAATATCAATATTCTGCAAGGCCCTCCCTACAGATTTTACCAATTCTTCAAAAACAGTCTATTATTTCCTACTTGTGTCAAGTCCTCAATCAGAATGTAAATTTTCGGGCAGGATTAATTATCTTTTAAAAAATATATGTATTTTATTTATTTTTTACAGAGAGGAACAGAGTTAGAAACATTGATGAGAGAGAAACATCTATCAGCTGCCTCCTGCATACCCCCTACTGGGGATGTGCCCACAACCAAGGTGTATGCCCTTGACCATAATCAAACCTGGGACCCTTCAGTCCACAGGTCGACGCTCTATCCACTGAGCCAAATCGGCTAGGGCAATTATCTTAAAAAAAAAATACAAACCCCAAGCTAGCACCAGTGTAAGCTGAGAAAGTATTGTACCAATGAATTCCCCAAACCACTGTTCCCATATCATTCTAAACCTATCCCTTAAAGAATAGTTCTTAACCTTTTTGAGAATCCAATGACGCTTATGGATCCACTCTCCAGAGAAATGCACATACAGGCACAGAAAATGTACGCACTTTCATAATGTTCAGGGCTCAAAAGATTTCTAACCAGGGGTGGGGTGGGGTGGGGTGGTGGGGACACCCGGCGGGGAGGAAGAGAAAAATACCATTTACCAAGGGTTCACTATTTGGGGAGGCTGAGAGCTAGGCACTCTCAATCCTTTTTGCGGTAATAAAAGATGACTTCGTTTAAGTGGCGCGGTAGGCTAGGGAACCAGCCCTACGTAACGCAGCTATGGAGGCACCGTGCCGGGGGTTCCATGCCGAAAGAGCTCCAAAGCGCTGTTGTAAACTGTAAACAGTCTAGGCTACTTCAGCCCCCCAACGCCCCAATAATGTTCTACCGCTCTATCGTTCTCAAGTACGTTATCCCACAAGGATTGTGAGGATCAGATGGGATAACGTCCTTGAAAACATTAGAGAACATTATCCCTCCAGGCACTGAGTAAGGGGACGGGTGAGGGCGAAACAAGCAGCACAGTGGCTGGTGTCCCGCCTGGAGGCACGTGGCAGGCCAGCGGCAGGGGCACGATCCGAACCCAGAGCTCCCGACTGTCAGCCCAGAGCGCTCGCCACCCAACTCGGCTCCCGTCCCCTTGCACCACCCAGACCTTTCTTTCCTGCCTCACACCTGGGCTTGCCTAACGGCCCAGGAGCACCACCGCTCCCCAGCGGCAAGGCTGCCACGGCTCGTTTCTTTTGCGAGGGAACCGGGCGGAGCAGGGACATCGGGGGACTTCCCCGCGGAGGCCTGGGCCCTGCACGGCAGCCTCGTTTCTCGTCACCCCGGTCCCGGCCCCGCACCTGCGCGGTGAACTGCGCCTTCTGCTGCTCGGCCGCCACCAGGCGCTGCAATTCGGCTTCGTCCGCCTCTCCCAGCTCCGCCATTGTCCGCGTCGGGGGGGGGGGGGGGGGGCTCAGGACTTCCGGTCACGTGCGTGCGCAAGTGCGGCGGCCGCACGCCGACTCCCTACTTCCGACTCCCGACTTCCGGTTAACCAAGCGTTTTCCTTTTCCTTGTTTTCCTTCGCGTCGCGGTAGGAGGTGCCCTGTGACTCCTTCCGGGTTGCTGGGTGACCTTGAACTTTCAGGAGCGAGATGGCGTGTGTGTGGAGGCTGAGTGCCCTCTGCGGGGCCCGAGGAGGCCGAGGTGAGGGTCCGGGGCCGCGGCTTCCCGCGGGGCAGGGATGCGGGAGGCTCCCCTGCGGGGTGGCCTGGCCTCTGCAGCCGGGAGGTCCTCCTCCTCCGCGTTGGCCACTCCGGCTCCTGTGGGAACCACAGCAACGACCACCGCGCCCGCGGGCCCAGCTCTTCCCGGAGCGCCTCCCTCTCCCGCCCTGGGCCGCCGTGCGGAGGGTACATCGGAAAGAACTGGCTCTGGGAGTCACAGGCCTGCCGAGGCCATTCACAGGAGCTCTCCCCTTCCCGTCCCCTGCCCTGACCGCGCGCCCACCCTGCCTCGAAAAAGAGGATCTACATCCCATCGCCTGGTCTTGCCCCTCGAGGGGGTGGGCGTACTGCATCAATTCGATAATCATTGGACTGGGCCTTTGTGTTGTATCAAGCACTATAGTAGTAAGCTTGGGAGTCAGATGCGAATAAAACATAGTTTCTGCCCTCAAAAACTTTTCCTTTTCATAGGGAAAACCCATATAAGCATAATTTAACACCAACTGTTGTGCTGCTGTACGTACATTGTTATGCCGTCCCAGAGGGAGAATATATTTAGCGCTCGGTTTGGAAGAAGTACCTTTTTGTCTGATCGCAAGGCCACAGGAATAAGGTCTACAGTTAGGGCTACTGAGATGAGCAAATGCAGTGATGAAGGAAGGTGGAGAAACTGGTTGCTAGGAGAGGAAACAAAACAAATTGGATGAAGCTCAATATAAGGAATGAGCGCTGAACCTGGAAAGGGGAACTGGGATCAAATCATACAAGAACTTGTCTTGGTAAGGAGTAAGCATTTTACCTGGCGTGCAGGGGAGCCATTGACAAATTTGACATAGATTTGCAGTTTAGATGGACCACTTTGGTAGCAGGGTGGTCGATAGCCATCGAGGGAGATGGTCAGGCTAAGACACAAGGCGGGGAGAGGAGGTAGGACGCTGGGGTAGCAGTACAGGCAAGAGGTTCTGGCCTTGAAGAGAAGTCCAGAAAACCTTGTCTCAAGAGATGTTTGGGTACATCGGTGCGATTTGGCAATTGACTGAATTTAGGGAGAAAATCCTACATGACTTACAGATTTCTGGGTTAGGCTGAGATGTCTTTAAAGTGGGGAGCATACAAATGGCAGACAATTTTGGATGAGAAAAGTGACTTTAGGGATGATTTTAGTTTTTGGCATGGTGAGTGTGAGGACCGTGTTGGATATGTCAGGCGAGAGGCTCAGCAGGCACTTAAACTTCTGAAACTGGAGAGATATCAGGGCTGGAGATACAGAATTTGGGTGTTATTAACTCAGTAGAAGCTGAGTAGCCAGAATGGCCAGGGGTGGGAAGAGGAAGGGAGGAGAGCAATGGGCAGATGATGGAATCCTGGGAGAACATTTAAGAGAATGCAGGAGGTCTTGGTGGTGTGGTTCAGTGGTTGAGTGTGGACTCAGGAACTAAGAGGTCCTGGTTCGATTTCCAGTCACGGCACAGGCCTGGGTTTTGGGCTCGATCCCCAGTAGGGAGTGTGCAGGAGGCAGCTGTCGATGATGTTCCTCTCACCGATGTTTCTCTCTCCTTCTCTCTCTAAAAATCAATATATTTTTTAAAAAGAGTGAATGCAGGAAGAGACTGATATAGGATGATCAGAGAATCGAAGAGAGAATTAGAAGAGAGTTCTGTCAGAAAAAAAGGGAGGAAAGAGCACAACGCCAAGTGGTGACAAGAAGCCCAATAACACAATCTGAACAGTACCTGTTGGATATGGCTACTTGAGATCATTGGCAACTTACTAAAGCAGCTTTTGTGGGGATAACAATAAGCTTCTGAGTTAAAGAATGATACGAAAGCTGAGATGATTTATTTTGTTTTTAATTTTACTTTGTTGATTTTAGAGAGAGGAAGAGAAACATCAATGTGAGAGAGAAACATCAATCGGTTGCCCCCTTTACGTGGCCCCATTGGGGATCAAACCTGAAACTGGGTATGTGCTCTGATCGGGAATCAAACCTGCACTTTTTGGTGTATGGGATGATGCCTCAACCAACTGAGCCACACCAGCCAAGATGATTGAAATAACACTTTAAAGCAGCATGGTTGGAAGGAGGAGAAAGAGAACAGGGGAAGGGCATATGGGCATTGTAGGAATTAGTATCAAGGGAAGTATATTACATCAGTGGAGGGACAATGGCCAGTTGGAAGGAGAGGTTAAAGACACAGGAGAGAAATGACCTCTCATTGAGTGCTTAAAAGTTCTTGAAATTATACTGAACACTTTGCATATATTTAATTAAAAAAAATATATATATTTTATTGTTTTTTTTCACAGAGAGGAAGGGAGAGGGATAGAGTTAGAAACATTGATGAGAGAGAAACATCGACCAGCTGCCTTCTGCACACCCCCCATCGGAGATGAGCCCGAAACCAATGTACATGCCCTTGACCAGAATCGAACCTGGGACCTTTCAGTCCGCAGACCGATGCTCTATCCACTGAGCCAAACCGGTTTCGAGATTATATATATATATATATATATATATATATATATATATATATATATATAAAACTTTTAACAGTATTATAAAATAAATGCTATTATTTCCATTCTACAATTGAGGACATTGAGGTTAGGGGGCCTGTTTTACTTTATTGCTGATCGTCTCATAACTTGTAAGTAGTGGAGTTGGGTTAACTAAGGTCTGTCTGTTTGTTAACCAAGACACAGGATCCCAAACAGGGCAGAAAGAGAGTTCAGGAGTACAAGTGGAGAAATTGATCTTGAAAAGGAGGATGCTATTAAATGAACTTGGCAAACTAGACTGAATTTGTTGAGAACAAAGACTGTATCTTTATCTTTTACTCCACTGCCAAGCGGATGAGTAAATGGAAGGAGGAAACTACAATTTACTTTTAAAAATTAGTAAAAGTGAAGCCTTTTTACATAGGGGTTTGTTAAATTTCAGTCTTCCAGTGGTTAATCTGACCTTACAGCAGCCCAGTGAAATAGATGTTATCCTATCATTTGTATTGATTTCAGAGAAGAAGGTAGAGGGAAAGATGGAAATATCATTGATGAGAGAGAATCATTGATTGGCTGCACATCCTCACTGGAGATCAAGCCCATACCTGGGTATGTGTCCTGACCAGGAATTGAAACATGACCTCTTGGTTCATAGGTTGATACTCTACCACTGAGCCAAGCTGGCTGGGCAAAATAGATGCTGTCTTTAATTTACAGATGAGATGTTATCCTCTGTTAGAGTTGAAGTAGTTTGCCTGTGGCCATTTAGAAAGTCTGTCAATCCTGTTACAAGAGAGATGCTTATGATCCTCCTAATGTCTCTTTCCTTAGCTCTCTTCCTCCGAACCCCAGTGGTCAGACCTGCTCAACTCTCGGCATTTCTCCAGGACCAACCTGCCCCAGGATGGTGTGGAATACAGCACATTCACCTGTCACCCAGCCACCATTGTATGTTTTCTCTATTGCTGCTGTTTTCTGGGCTCTGGCCATCTTTATCTGAAGTAGTTATCATGTCTTTGGGAGGACTTGTCTGTGGGGGTAACTTTTGTGTCCAACTCTGTCACATAAAGACCTAGCCTACACCTTTGGGCAGACCACACCAACATGGTTGAATGATGCCATTTACACTCAGAGAATCTTTTGGTATAAGTCTTTTTAAAAATTTTTTATTTTTTAAACAAGAAAATAGCTTTAAGAAGGGTCTGTTCAGTAGTTTAGTTACTCTTATTTAGTTTATGGAGAGGATCCAAATATGAATAACTTAAAGTAGTGGACAATATTTAAAAAGTTATGCATATTTATAGTTGTTTTTTTAAAAAAAATATATTTTATTGATTTTTCACAGAGAGGAAGGGAGAGGGACCGAGAGCTAGAAATGTTGATGAGAGAAACATCGACCAGCTGCCTCTTGCACATCCCCTACCGGGGATGTGCCCGCAACTAATGTATTGTACATGCCCTTGACCGGAATCGAACCTGGGACCTTTCAGTCTGCAGACCGACGCTCTACCACTGAGCCAAACTGGCTTCGGCGCATATTTATAGTTTTATTTAACTTGTTAGTTTTTATATAGGTTGATAATAAAATCATGGCATTTCTTGGATGAATACTGTTTTTAGATATTATTAAAGCTAGTCTTAGCCAGTACAGGTGAATAATGAATTGACTGTAATTCCATTTTTGAAGTCTGGAAAGATCAAATAAAGACTCTTGACTCTTAGATCAACCACTTAGATATAGTTGCATCTGAGTTATGAGAAATTATACAAGTGTAATCTTTTTTCTTTTTAGACTAATTTTATCTTTGAAAAGTTTTTGTTTCTGCATTTTGTTGCTTAGTTTAGTTAGATTTATCAGAGTAGTTTTAACTTGGAATGTATGGGACTGAAAACCCCTGAAGTTGTATACACAGTTTTAATGTATGTGTTCATGTGCATTTTTCTGGAAAGTCGCTCCATCCTTTTATTAGATTCCCAAAAGGATCTATAACAAAACAAAACAAAACAAAACAAAACAAAAGAGGCTCTCAAAGAAATGTTTATTGCCCATTTGGTTTTTCACTTGTTTATTGTTCCATTTCTGTTGATGAGCAATGGGACAGAATAAGGACCATGGTCCTAAAAGTTGACATCAGAACTTTGCTTCTCTCAGTTGGCTGTTTTTGTTTAAAAAAAAAAAAAAATTTAATGTTTTAAAGGAATTTCTCAGGTGTCCCTAACTTGTATTCATTAGGTATCTGTCTATTATACTGAAGTCCAAGGTTGGTAATTCTGCAAAATATTTTGTCCATTTCTTGCCTATAAGTAAAGTGGATCTGTCTTCTAATCAAGATGGGTAGGTATTGAGACAACCTGTCCTTAAAAAAGGGGAGGGGGAAGCATCTGTTCAATTACCTCCTTTATCTTACCCACTTTATGCTCAGAGGTAAGTCTTACACGCATATCGTTTGCTCTCTGTCAGTTTGAGTTATTTTGTGGCAGATAATGTGAGAGATAGGTTTATCCCTTCAGCTCTTATGAACATGGTCCCTCCTTTCTATAGCTGGTTCCAAGGCTGCGTCTCTCCACTGGACTGGTGAGAGGGTTGTCAGTGTTCTGCTCCTGGGCCTACTTCCAGCTGCGTATTTGAATCCTTCTTCTGCGGTGGACTACTCCCTGGCTGCGGTCCTCTCTCTCCATAGTCATTGGCAAGTACAGCAGTGCTTTCGGTATTATGTTGTTAGTTCAGTTTGTTTGCTGTAAGCTTGTTTCATTGTTGCATATAAGGGAGACATTGATTGAGATACAACCTGTAGAAAACATAATATAAGGTATTTCTATGCCCAGATTTAAATGTCCACATGCTCATTCGATGTCTTCACTCCCATATCTAATAGACTTAAAAAAAAAAAATCTATATATATAGATTTTTTTTTAAGTCTATTAGATATGGGAGTGAAGACATCGAATGAGCATGTGGATATATATATCTATATATATATAAATATATATAAATATATATAGATATAGATAGATATTAGAGAAAAAGGGAGAGGGAGATAGGAACATCAGTTCATGAGAATCACAGATTGGCTACCTCCACACTGGGGATCGAGCTCACAACACAGGCATGTGCCCCAACTGGGAATTGAACTATAACCTCCTGGTTCATTGGTTGATGCTCAACCACTGAGCCACCTCGGCCGGGATCTAATAGACATTTTTAATGTGGTATGCTATAGATCTGAGTTGCTGATGTCTCCCAGATCACTTCCTCTAGCACTCTTGCCCATCTGAATTAATAGCATTTCTGTTCTGTTAGTTCAAGCCCCAAACTTGGTCATGGTCTTCTATTCCAGTTGCAGTCTCTTAACTGGTCCTCCTGTCTATTCCCAACACAGTTGCCCCTGATTCTGATAAAATATTAAGTCAGGTCAAGACATTCCTCTTCTCAAAACCCTTTGTTGTCTCCTAATCACACTCAAACTAAAAGAATTCTTACAGTGGTCTAGACTCTGTTTGGCCTGCTTCTCCCTTATCCCCAGCTACTATCCCCACTGGCTTTCTTGACAATTCTCGACATGCAGGGACACTCCCGGCTTCAAGGCTTTACTCTTACTATTCCTTCTGCCTGAAACTCTTAGCTACATACTTGGATTATTCCCATTCCCTTCATGTCTTACATGTCACCTTCTTATTGAAGTATTTCCAACTTGTACTCAAAATTGCAGTGCCCTTCCCAACATTCCTTATCCCTTTTTCGTTTTATTTTTCTCAGTAGCACTTATTAAATTCTCTTCTTTAAAAAAAAAAAAAGAAAAAAAAAATATATATATTATTGATTTTTTTTACAGAGAGGAAGAGAGAGGGATAGAGAGTCAGAAACATCGATGAGAGAGAAACATCGACCAGCTGCCTCTTGCACACCCCCTACTGGGGATGTGCCCGCAACCAAGGTACATGCCCTTGACCGGAATCGAACCTGAGACCCTTGAGTCTGCAGGCTGACGCTCTATCCACTGAGCCAAACCGGTTTCGGCAACACTTATTAAATTCTAATATAACATATCATTTTATGTTTTCCTAGTCTCCCCCCAACTAGAATAAAATCAGAAGAATAAAGTCTCTGGCTTAATGAATAATTACAAGGGTAATACCACCCAGGTCAAGAGGTAGGACTTCACTATCTACTCCAGAAATCTACTCCAGAAGCTATCTACACCCCATAGCTGTTCAGAATCCCTCATCAGGAACCTGATATTTACAGCGATCACTTCCTTATCTTTCATCATAATTTTATCACCAAAATATGTACCCTCTACACTCTATTTCAGTCTTTCCCTTTTAAAAAAAGAAATATGATACAGATTTTTGACAATTGTTGTTTGCTATTATAGTTTTAGTGCCTAAACAGTACCTTACACATAACACCAAGAAAACATTTGTTCAATGAATGCATTTCTAGTTTTCCTGTATTTTTTCCAGTGTAGTTTATTAGATTTTTTTAACCCATTTACGCCATAATATCTGCAGATGCAAGCAGTGGACCTTTCCCACATGCCACATGCATCTATTAAAATAAAAAAATGTTTTCACTAAGTGGCTGCCCTGACCAGCTTTTAAAATTTATTTTATTGATTTTTTTACAGAGAGGAAGGGAGAGGGATAGGGAGCCAGAAACATCGATGAGAGAGAAATATTAATCAGCTGCCTCCTGCATACCCACTACTGGGGACGTGCCTGCAACCAAGGTACATGCCCTTGTTAGGAATCGAGCCTGGGACCGTTGAGTCAGCAGGCAAATGCTCTGTTCACTGAGCCAAACCAGTAAGGACCCTGGCCAATTTTCAGTTGAATATATTCAAGAATACCTGAATTGTAATATATTTATTTTTTAATATTCATTGCAAAATAATTAAAAAAATATTTTTATTAATTTTAGAGAGGAAAGGAGAGGGGGAGAGAGTAAAAACATCAATGATGAGAGAGAATCATTGATTGGCTGCCTCCTGCACACCCCTTAATGGGGATCGAGCCCATAGCCTGGGCATGTGCCCTTGACTAGAACCAGGGACCCTTTAGTTTGCAGGCCAGTGCTCTATTCATTGAGCCAAACCAGCTAGGGTGCAAAATAATTTTTAAAATTAAATTTAAAATATGGCGCGTAGATCATTTCTGTTTTGGATTCTTGGCAGTTAACTGATTAATTAATGACCCTCTATAAAGTTAGTAGGTAACAATTGGGTTCCTTGAGTTTATTTTATGTTGTTTTGTAAGGATAGTATATCATGGGAAGGTTTGGTAGAACTGCAAAGACTTGGGGAGTATTTTAATCAACTCTGTTATTTTACACATGTACTCAGGGAAGTTAAGTGACTATCAAGTTGTTTTCTAGCTAGGGTTAAGGGGATTTTGCCTTCCTAGTTTTCTGGGGATGGTGAGGAAGAATTACCCTTTAACCACATGGATCTTTCAAAATAAAGGATTATAGTTGCTATGACATATTAGATTACAAGTACAATAATATTTTTCTAACATGTTCCTTGGAAGGAGATGCATCTAAATTAATGAAAAATCAGAATAAGATGATTTTAAAGTAAAACATGAAAAAAAAATTACAATTGACATTTACCTTACTAATTCTTTTCACACACACAAAACTAGAGGGAACCTTCTATCATTATGTACCAATTCTTTAATACCCAGTTTCGTTTAACCCACATTAATTGGGCTTTTATCCCAACTATTTAACTGAAGTAATTTTTAAAAATATAATATATTTTTATTAATTTCAGAGAGGCAGGGAGAGAGAGGGGGATAGAAACATCAATGATGAGAGAGAATCATTGATAGGCTGCCTCCTGCATGCCCCACACTGAGGATTAAGCCCACAACTCTGACTTGTGCCCGGCCTGGGATTTGAATTGTGTGATCTTCTGGTTGACACTCAACCACTGAGCCATATGGGCTGGGCTAACCTAAGTCATTCTTACCAAACTCACCAAAAACCTTCATCTTTTCAAATCTGGTTGTTTGTTCCCTATTCACTTACTTGAACTCTTAGTGGCATTCAACTTATTTGAATATTCCCTTCTTGAATAAGTTTTCTTTGGCTTCCTAGATGCCATATCTGTTTAATTCCACCTCATCAGCTGTACCTTCTCATATCCTCTGCCAGCTCCTTCTCCTCTTGGTTGACCTCTGAATACTAATGGTCTGAACTCCAAGCTCAGTCTTGGCCTTCTTAATTTCTCTACACACATTTCCAAGGTTAGCTCAGATTTATATTATGCTAGATGCCCGGCACACAAAATTCATGCAAGGTTAGGGTCCCTAGGTCTGGCCAGTGATCAGGGCTGAATCAGGGCCTTCCAGCTGCTGGCTGAGGCCTCCCTTCCCCTGCTGCCAGCTGGGCCTTCCTTCATTGCGCCCGTGGTGGTCAGCACATGTCATAGTGAGGGACCAAACTCCTGGTCTGGCCGAACTTGGGACAGTTTGTGTATTAGGCATGCATATATGTGTGTGTGTGTGTGTGTGTGTGTGTGTATACCGTATTTTCCAGAGTATAAGACAACTTTGAAACAAAAAAAAGTCAACCGAAAATCGGGGGCAAAAGACCAAAATTACACAAAAATTACCGCAGATCTTGAAGGCAAAGTAAGTCTTTTCTTTGAAGTGGGGGTTAGTCTTATACAGGGAATATAGGCCTAAACCTATGTGTTTTTGTTTGTTTGTTTGTTTGTTTGTTTGTTTGTTTTAATATATTTTATTGCTTTTATACAGAGAGGAATTGAGAGGGACAGAGAGTTAGAAACATCGATGAGAGAGAAACACCGACCAGCCGCCTCCTGCACACCCCCCACTGGGGACGTGCCCGCAACCAAGGTACATGCCCCTGACCGGAATCAAACCCGGGACCCTTCAGTCCGCAAGCCGACGCTCTATCCACTGAGCCAAACCGGTCCCGGCTAAACCTATGTTTTAACTGTAAAATTAGGGGGTCGTCTTATACGCCGGAAAACACGGTGTGTGTGTGTGTGTGTGTGTGTGTGTGTGTGTGTGTGTGTGTGTATATATTTTTTTTTTTCTTCTGAACTACAGACTTTTATTTCCAGTTGCTAACTGATCCAGCCACTTGGATATTTGTTATCCTAAATTTAACTTGGCTAAAATCACTCTTTTCTCCCCCCAACATCTGCTTGATTTTCCCTTAAAAGCTCTCCTGTTCTTGCGAATTTAATTAAATCTAGTTGCTCAAGTCAAAAATCCTAGTAGACATTCTAGGTATTCCTTTTCATCTTATCCTACATCTAATCCATCAGCTCTTTCTGTTAACTCTGTCTTTTAAACATAGCCTGAATTGTCTCTTCACACCATCTCCCTGGTCACCAGCCTAGGTTAAGCCAAGAGTCTTGCCTAGAATACTTCCACTGCCTCCTAACTAGTTTTCTGTTTCTGTTCTCGCCCCCCTTTTCCTGCCTGCACTGTCCATTTCCTGCCTGCACTGTCCATAGCCAGAGTGACCTTTTTAAAAAATAAAATTACATTTATCCAATGAAGATAGATAGATGGCCAATAGCACATGAAAAAAATGCTCAATATCATTTGTTGGTAGAGAAATGGAAATCAGAACCACAATGAGATGCTACTTCACATCTAGTGGGATGGCTGTAATAAAGAAGATGGACAGTAACAAGTGTTTCAAGAATGTCAAAAACTTGGTGTCCTCATATAGTTCTGCTGGAAATGTAAAATGTGGCAGCCACTTTGGAAAACAGTTTGGAAGTTCCAACCAAAAAGCTATATACTATATGACTCAAAGATTCCACCCTCCCCCCACCAAATTGAAAACATGATTGCATACCAAACCATGCAGTAATGTACATAGCAGTGCTATTTTGCCAAAAGGTGAAATAATCCAAATGTCTATCAGTTGATGAATAGCTAAACAAAATGTGATATATATGACTGAAGGCACACCTCGGAGATAGTGTGGGGTTCAGGTCCAGACCACTGCAATAAAACAAGTATCGCAGTAAAGTGAGTCACAGTGCATATAAAAGTTATTTACACTGTATATACTATAGTTTATTAAGTGTGCAACAGCATTATGTCTAAAAAAAAAGTAGAGTGCTAGCTGTTTGGTGCAGTGCATAGAGTGTTGGGGTCCCAGGTTTGATTCCAATCAAGGGCATGAACCTCAGTGGCCTGGGCCCTAGTCGGGGGCATGTGCAGGCGCTAACCAGTCCACGTGTTTCTCTCACATTGATATTTCTCTCTGTCTTTCCCCTCTCTCTCTCACTCTCCCAAAAAATTAGTGGAAAAGTATATCTTTTGATTATAAAGGTATAATTAATTATTAAAAATATATAGGGATGATTAAAAATTATATTAAAATATAAAAATTTTATCAATTGATTTTATAAAATCAATTATATAATTGATGATTTTAAAATATAGTGATGATTAAAAAATAATAAAAAATAAAAAATGTAAAAAGTACATACCATAATTTAAAGTTGTTTTTTTTTTTTCCTAGAAAATTCTAATCATCATCTGAGCCTTCAGCAAGTCATTTTTTTTTTTCTGGTGAAGGGTTTTTACCAAGTAACATAAAAAAATCAATATAACAATATAATAATGGAAATGTTTAAAGTATTTTGAGAATTATCAAAATGTGACAGAGAGGCCCGGCCAGCATGGCTCAGTGGTTGAGCATTGACAGGAGGTCATGGTTTGATTCCCATTTAGGGGACATGCCTGGGTTGTGGGCTCGATCCCCAGTAGGGGTGTGCAGGAGGCAGCTGATCAATGATTTTCTCTCTATCTCACCTTTGTTCTCTGAAATCAATAAAAATATATTTTTAAAAATGTGACAGAGAGATGAAGTGAGTAAATGCTGTTGGAAAAATGGCACCAATATACATGCTCGATGCAGGGTTGCCGCAGACTGCAATATCTGCAGAATATAGTAATATGCAATAAAATGAGGTATGCCTGTGTTATTTGGCCAAAGAATAGAAGCCCTGATACAAGCCACAACATGGATGAACCTTGATAATGCAGTCAGAGCCAGGACAGCAGGGCATGGGGGCTTCCTTAGCAAGGTGGTGGTGGGAACACCCCCAGGCCCTGCAGGACATCTTTGAAGAATAGTAAAAAGGTTAGTGTGACTGGAAATAGAGGAGATCAGAAGGTGAAGATAGATCACATAGGGCCTTGAAGGTCATGAAAAAACAGTTTGAATTTTATTTGAAATATTAGAGGCCAATAGGGCTTAGGGGCTTCCTTAGTGTGTCGGTGCCAGTGAAGCCCCCAGGCCTGGCAGACAGAGCACATTGCAGGGCATCGCATGGCGCATGGCGGAGGCAGGCAGAGAGCGGAGAGCAGGCCATGGGGGCTTCATCTCCATGGCTGCAGCAAAACCTCCACACCCCGCAGAGAGCAGAGAACCACGGGGAGTGGGCCTAAGCCATCAGTAGGACATCCCCTGAGAGTTCCTGGATTGTAGAGGATGCAGGTTGGGCTCAAGGACTCCCGTGCATGAATTTTGTGCACTGGGCCTCTAGTATTTCAAATAAAATTCAAACTTTTTCATGACCTTTAAGGCTCTATGTGATCTATCTTTACCTTCTGATCTCCCCTATTTCCAGCCACACTAACCTTTTTACTATTCTTTAAAGATGCCAAGGTCATTGTCACTTCTGCTTGGATGATTCTTCTCATTCAGGTTATCCTTTCTACAATATTACCTCATAGCACCTGTGTACTCTTTCCTTCACTAGAGTGAATATTCTATATGGGCAGGGATGCTGTCTTATTTGCTGCGCTCCCAATACCTATTACAGGTTCTGACACATCATATCTGTTTAATACATTCTTTTTGAATTAATGAAAAACTGCAGAACATTGCTTTAATTAAAAAAAAATACACCAAGATTTTGTAGATAGAGTAGCAAGTAATTACTATTTCTGATATAAGTGATTCTGGAAAATAGAATCTGAAGAATAGGAAGATGTCTTTATTATATTATTAGGAAAGACTTGATTTTTTACTTGTTGCATTTTGAACCTGATTGTCTTTTTGCAGCCAAGTTATCTGTGTGGTCTTCTAGTGACATTTGTGATTTTTCATTTGTGTTGTGATTTTTTTTCTCTCCTGTAGGGGCCTTGGACAAGTTGTTACTGACTATGTTCACAATGATACAATGCAGAAAACTGCCAAGGCAGGCCTCTTGGCACTCTCGGCTCTCACCTTTGCTGGGCTTTGTTATTTCAACTATCATGACGTGGGCATCTGCAAAGCTGTTGCCATGCTATGGAAGCTCTGACCTTCTTGACTTAATACCTTGAAAATTGATTGTACACCTCTTTGCCTCTGCTCTATCATGCCATTCATCTCACGATAAGGAGGAAATAACAGATGAGTCCACTGTGAGATAAGTCTCTTCTCCTAATCACTTGGCTAGTTGTAGAATTTAATCTGTGAGGAAAAGGTTTGAGAGGAATTGTATTCAAGAAATTGTGAGACAGAGTTCTACATTCTGGCGAGTGAATGAGGTGGTCCTCAGCTTCTCAAGACTCACAATGTAACTGAACATTATATATATGAGCTTTCGCATTTTAATTTACCAAACTCTTAAAGGGAATTCAGCTTTATTACTGTCAATACCTAATCAAACTTCTATATTTTCCCTAAGAATTATGGAGAGAGGAAAATCTATTAATTCATAAGTAAAGACTGCAGAAACTTATGCAGCACTTAATGTTTGAAAACTTTCCCCCTTTGTTAAATTGATACCAGTCACTGATGGTTATATGTCTTTGGGAAACTTTAAAGTTAGGAAATGCTATTACTATCAGGATACTTCACATTTACAATTTCTAAATCATGGTAAAAAGAGCCTGAGAACTTCTGAATATAGAGAAGTTCCATGCAGAGGGAAGGGGTACCCTCAAAATATTACGTGTTCTAAACTGAGGCTTAACTCTTCAAATGTGTTCATTTTGTCCCAAAATAATATCCACAAATATAAAACTTTAAATAATCAATTGTTATTTTTCCCATTGTGAGAATCTTTAATGTGAAATGTATTCTGTGAAAAAAATTTTAAAAAAATAAAATTCTATGTAATAAAAATGTATTTTGCTCTTTTACGTATTAACTGTCCCTAGTTTTATTTAATAGAACTGAGTGTCCATTGCATCTATAGCAATAAAACGGGATTGAGTCTTTATTTTATTTATTTATTTATTTTTTAAAAAAATTATCCTCTAGCCGAGACCGGTTTGGCTCAATGGATAGAGCGTCAGCTTGGGGATTGAGGGGACCCGGGTTCGATTCCGGTCAAGGTTGCGGGCATATCCCCAGTAGGGGGTGTGCAAGAGGCAGCTGATCGATGACTCTCTCTCATCGATGTTTCTAGCTTTCTGTCTCTCTCCCTTCCTCTCTGTACAAAAAAATCAAAATATAAAAAAAAAAAAAAATAAAATAAAAATTATCCTCTATAATATTTATTTGTAACCTAAATTCACAGCATGTTCCACCAGCCCAAAGTAATCTTCTAACTGTCACATCTATTGTACTACAATGGGTTTTCAACCCACTATTTGTGGAGGTCACTGGGTTGAAGCAAACTATTTTAACTTTAGGAAGGGTATACAATCTTGTTGCATTAACTCCTTAGACAAATGTCTTTTTAAAAAGATTTTTACTTTAGGAACCTTTGATACATGTAGTTTTCTTCAGATACTGTATATCCAAACTTTTTATAGAAACCAACGTTTTTTGGTAGACATTCAAGGGTAATCTTATAACAGTTCAATTTCTTGCTTAGCAAAGTAAGGGTTGATAATAACAATTTGCCAAGCTGCTTTCCTCTGCATTCATCACTAACGACAACATCTTCTACTCTTCCTCTCTTAGCACAGGAATGGGTGAATTTATGTTCTATTATCAGAGTTGCTGTAGCAACAATCTGTCCTAAAGTCACATCTTCCACCACTGTAACATAATAATCCCCAGATTTCTTCATGTGCTCAAAAGATTTCATAAATTGTTCAGGATTGACAACTCCAGTCTCTGTCAGCTGACCTAGTACCTTAAAAAAACCTCTATTTAAATCAGCAGTACAAAGAGGCCTCAAAACCAAACCTTCTCCAGGATGAGTTGGGGAAATGGCTGGAGAAAATGTAGCTGTATTCTGGCTCCAGTCCACTTCTTGGAGTAGATGTGGGTCAAACATAGGTGTTTCATCAGGTTTCATTTTTGCAGTAAGATCTGGAGGCCCCGCACTCCGCACTCCGCTCCAGCTCCGACGGGCTCTCACCACCTCCGGGATTGAGTCTTTAAATTTCCTTCTGAGGCTTAGCATTTAGGTAAATCGGACACAAAGCACTGTAACACAAAAAGACTTGCATGTAATAGGCAGAAATATACTGAGTATAAGTAGGTAGTTTGGTATGAGGAGAGTATTGGAAAGAATTAGGTCCAGATTACGGTGTTTTGTGAATGCCAGCCTTTGGAATTCAAATTCTGCATGCAGTTACCCTGGTCTATAGTATTAATATAAGGCATGATGGTTAGTTTCTCCTAGCACATAGACGGGCTGGAACTTCGCTTATTTCACTTATAGAGGACCTTACTGGGCAGCTGAGGCCAACTGTTGATGAGAAGCTGGCCAGAAGGGGGCGTGTGTTCATCAATGTCCATACTGGTTAAAGGTAATCAGGTGTGTATTAAGGATTTAGGAAGAGGTGATTAGTTCAGTTTTGCGTGGGTTAAAAGTTTCAAAAGGAAATGATGCCTGTATAGCAGTGATTTACTAGGGAGTGGTGGTGCTTGGCCAGGTCTCCCTGGCAGGGAAGATAATTAAAAAAAAAAAAAAAAAAAAAAAAAAAAATATATATATATATATATATATATATATATATATATATATATATATATATATATATATTATTGAGTTTTCACAGAGAGGAAGAGAGAGGGATAGAAAGCCAGAAACATCGATGAGAGAGAGAGACGTCTATCAGCTGCTTCTTGCATACCCCCTATTGGTGATGTGCCCGCAACAAAGGTACATGCCCTTGACTGAAATTGAACTTGGGACCCTTCAGTCCACAGGCCGACGCTCTATCCACTGAGCCAAACCAGTTTCGGCAGGGAGGAGAATTTTATTACTGACATCATTTAGAATTGCTGTTTTGTGGTGGTGATAAAAAGTAGACTGACCCTTAGTCAATTTTATTATTGTTTGAAAATTCTCTAGACAGTGGTCCCCTTAGTGTTGTTCATCCCCTCATAGCAGCCCCCAGTGCACCGTTACTATAAAACAGAGTGATGAAGTGGAGTTTTCCCACAAGTCCAAATGGGGAGGCTGTCACTGGGTAATGTGGAATCCTGTAGCTGTCACCAGTACCACCAGATCCTAGTTAGGATTTGGAAGGTTGTCTAATGCTAATAAACTTCACCAGATGGTGACAGACATTAAGTGGAGGCTGGCTGGGTGCTGTTTGACTCTCCTTACTGGTTTTGTAATTAGGATAGAGCTGAGCTGTTACTTTGGGAAAACTTTTTGGGAGTGGCTAGAGCAGCAGGGAAAACAAGGCAGGAGCTAACAGCAGTAGGAGCCTTCTGAGGTTAAGCAGGGCATGATCAGAATTGTGCTTCAGAAAGGATTTAGGTGATATTAGGAAGGTTGATAAACTGGAGTTAGAGGGACTTGTAAGAGGATAGAGGCAGAAGGAAGGGCTTGGACTTCGATAGTGGCAATTTTATAAAGTATTGAGGGAGTCATAAACATTCATTCATTGATAGGTAATAAGTACCTCATGTAATTGGCACTGTGCCTAGGTACTGTGGATGGCGATAATAACTTGGAATTTGTAGTCTAATTGGAGCAGCAGGTAAATGATTGCAGCTCAGTGTGATAAGTGCAATATTAGTTAAGCACATCAATCAGTGATGTCACAAAAGAATTTGCTTGCAAGTTTCCTGGAAGAGAATTGACCTGGTTTTTTTTTTTTTTTTTTTTTGTATTTTTTTAAAATTTATTTATTTAAATAAATTTTTATTGTTCATATTATTACAAATGTTCCTCTTTTTTCCCTCCTCCATTGCTCCCCTCCACCAGGTTCCCACCCCACCCTCTGCCTTTTCCCCACTCCCCATTGTCCTCATCCATAGGTGCACAGTTTATGTTCAGTCTCTTCCCACGCCTCCCTCTCCCCTTTTCCCCAAGAATCGTCAGTTCACTCCCCTTCCATACCTCTGATTCTATTATATTCAACAGTTAATATTGTTCATCACATTTTTTTTTAATTTCCTTGGTTTTTAGATTCACTTGTTGATAGTTACGTATTTGTTGTTCATAATTTTTATCTTTATTTACTTTCTCTTCTGAAAGAACCCCCTTCAGCAATTCATATAATTCTGGTTTGATGGTGATGAACTCCTTTAGCTTTTTTTTTTATTAATGAAGCTCTATCTGACCTTCGATTCTGAGTGATACCTTTGCTGGATAGATTATCTTTGGCTGTAGGTTCTTGCTGTTCATCACCTTGAATATTTCTTGCCATTCCCAGCTGGCCTGCATGATTTCTGTTGAGAAATCAGCTGACAATCGCATAGGTGCTCCTTTATAGGTAACTACCTTCTTTGCTCTTGCTGCTTTTAATATTCTCTCTTTGTCTTTTGCTCTTGGAATTTTAATTATGATTTGTCTTGGTGTGGTCCTCTTTGGATTCCTTTTGTTTGGAGTTCTGTGCGCTTCCTGGACTTGTAAGTCTAATTCTTTCACCAGGTGGGGGAAGTTTTCGGTCACTATTTCTTTCAGTATGTTTTCTATATCTTGCTCTCTCTCATCTTCTGGGACCCCCATAATTCTGATGTTGGTTTGCTTGAAGTTGTCCCAGAGGTTTCTTACATTATCTTCAATTTTCTGGATTCTCTTGCCTTCTAGCTTCTGTGGAGGAGTGTCTTCTGGCTCTTTATGTTCCAACTCTTTGACTTGATTCTTGCGATCTTCCATTCTGTTTTTAGGACTCTGTATAATATATTTTATTTCAGACAATGTATTCTTTATTTCTTGTTGATTCCTTATCATTTCTTGTTGATCCCTTATCATTTCTTGATGACTCCTTATTAATTCTAGTTGATCTCTTTTCATATCCTCATAGGCCTTATCCATCTTTTCTAGGAAATTCTTGAAAAACCTTATAAGCGTAGATTTGAACTCTATATTCAGTCGCTTTTTGTCCTCCATTTCTTTCGTTTGTGATCTAGTTCGTTGTTGCATTTCGCAGCTACAGATGGGGCGGGGTTTCAGGGTGGAGCCTACAGCTTTGGCTTCTGTCAGCCCCGCCCTTTGCGGCTCCTGGGTCTCAGGGTCCTTCAGTACTCATTGCAAGGGCCTCTGAGAGAAAGGTGCCCTCGATTTTCGCTTACTACCAAACAGTGTAGGCTCTCCCCCAATGGCCCGGAACTGGGGTTCAGTTCAGTTGGTAGTGGGATTGGAGGTGGCGTTCAGAGCAGTCTGGAGCCCCAGTCTCCTTCCCACCAGGGCAATTCCGTGGCACAGCCAACCGTCCCTTCTCTGCGCTCAATGTGCGTGCAGCCAGGACCTCCTTTCGCTGCTTCCCCGGGTTCCGCCTTACAGCCCAGCTCCCTCTGGATGAGCCTGGGTCTCTGGGGTTCAGAGCAGTTGGAACTGGGGCCCAACACAGTCCGAGTTTTATCTCCTTCCCGCTAGGGGACGCCAGCCAGGCACTCAGCCGCCCTCCTCTCCGGCTCCGTCCTCTCCACGCGCGCCGCGTCTCCGTCTCCGTACCTTGGGCTTTTACAGCGCCTCCGCGCTTCCTTCTGGTTTTCTCCTTGCTTCTTGTAGAATTTCCAGTCAGTCAGCTTTCCTGTAGTTCTGGGTAATGTCCATTTTATATTTTAGTTGTATTTTATTGAAATTGTTGTGTGCGGCTGCAGCTAGGTGTTTACCTGGGCAGCCATCTTGGATTCTCTGACCTGGGTTTTGAAAGATAAGGAGCTGACAGATGGCCAAGGAAGCTGGGGTGAGGTGTGAGGTTGACTGGAGGATGCTTGATCAAGCAGAAGATTGCACACAGTTTGGTATGAGTGCAGCATAGAGAGGGACTGATTGCAGAGGAACTTACATGCCATGATAAGTAATGGAGACTATTTCGTGGCAATGAAGAGTCACTGAAGATTGTTAATTATGCAAATAACATGGTCAGATGTTTATTTTTAATAGGTTATGCTGGGCTGTGGGAAGTATGGATTTGAAGGAGGCAAAGATGGAAACATTTCAGTGATCCAGAAATGAAATGAATCTTAAAGGAAGTAATAGCCAGGATGAAGAAGAGAACAAATACAAGAGATATTTAGAACTTAGAGTCAATAAGATGGTGTGAAAGATTGAAAGAGGAGGGGAGGTATGTTTGTCAAAAATAGGTAGATGGGAAGTATAGTCATTAATTTTTAAAGGAAAATTAGGCATGATAGTAGAAAACTAGGTCACTACCTAAGTTTTGTATCTGAGATACCCAGGAAGAAATAGCATTTATAGACATTTTTGACAATGTGACAGACTAAATTTTAGAAATTTGTTAAACAGGAACACCTTTTAAAACATGTGCCTGAACTTGGAAAAGGAAATCCTCTGAGGCCAGGACAAAAGGAGCGTATATTCAGGGAGGTAAGCAAAAGCTGAGGCCGTCGAGGGCCCTGGGAGCATTTGCTAATCCCTGGTGGCCTAGAGTTCTCGTTTTAAAAAGGTGACAGGCCAGGAGCAAAGCTTTGGGCTCAAGTGGGAGTTGGATTAGAGATTCTGTTAGAACCACAAAGAGTTTTACCCTCAGAAAAAGGGAAAATTAGAAAGTAATTTTACCTAAAAAAGCAGGGCAGAGAAACTTGTTGGCCTTGTCTTGGTTCTGGTTGGAGGCAAGAAAGTCTCCTCTGAGAATATGTGGCTAAGGGCCAGCCCTCATGCCATCTTGTATCCTAAGTTCATAGTATCTGCATGCCTATAAAGACTACACACTGCAAATCTGGCACTTATCTAGATTTGAGGTACTCTAGATGCTGGTAGAAGTGAACAAATCCTCCTTGGAGGAAGGCTCCTCCAACACAAGCCTCAGATATCCTATCAAGTTGCAGCGAATGTGAACTTCTAGCAATAAATCACAACTTTACAGGAACACCGTGAGCAAGAGTCAGCACAGATAACAAGCAGAACTATGCCCACAAGGAATTCAGACCCTGGCAGAATTTTCAGGCCCAGAATGTAAACAAAATGAGATGGAAGTCTAAATATAACTCAGTTGTCAGTTCAGGGATCAGAAGGTCTTTGGAGAAAGTGGTGTACCCCTGAAATTATCTTCTTTTTTTTTTTTTTTAATATATTTTATTGATTTTTTACAGAGAGGAAGGGAGAGAGATAGAGAGCTAGAAACGTCGATGAGAGAGAAACATCGACCAGCTGCCTCTTGCACACATCCAACCGGGGATGTGCCCGCAACCAATGTACATGCCCCTGACCAGAATCGAACCTGGGACCTTTCAGTCCGCAGACCCATGCTCTACCACTGAGCCAGACCAGCTTTGGCTGAAATTATCTTCTTGATCCTAGACTCTTGGGACTTAGATGTCTACTTGGGAAGGTTGCCTGTTTCTCTGGAGTCCTTATGATGAATGTCAGAAGGAATTCTTGCATGTGGATATCTAGGTTATAGGATTCTAAGCACCTTTATATGACGCAGAGGGCTTGGAGTTTCAGAGCTGTATTTGAAAGCTGTAATAGAAGTACTCTAAGTCAGTGGTCGGGAAACTCATTAGTCAATAGAGCCAAATATCAACAATACAACGAATGAAATTTCTTTTGAGAGCCAAATTTTTTAAACCTTAACTATATAGGTAGGTACATCGTTATTAGCTTCATTAGGTTATTCCTAAGCTGGCCTTTGCTAAAAACTCAAGGGGCCAAAGAGCCGCAACCAAGGTACATGCCCTTGACCTGAATCGAACCTGTGACCCTTCAGGCCACAGGCTGACGCTCTATCCACTGAGCCAAACCAGCCAGGGCCACCACTCAAGCTTCAATCAAGGCTGTGAGGGCAGAATTAGGAGCTTATTTGTCATTGGTTTGTTTATTGCGGAAACTTATCACAGAGGTGATTTCTGACTTTGGACATTTTAACCTCAATATAATTAATATTTCACCTAAACAACCCATCTGACCTCCATCCTTTTCTAAGATAAAATGATCCTCATAATATTTTCTGGAAATTTTTCACTCACTGATTGACCCTTATTTTTGTTTCTCCTCATTTCCACCTTCCAAGGTAAAAGAAAATCAAACAGGAAATATTAAACAGTCTTCTTTTTTTAAAAATATATATTTTATTGATTTTGTACAGAGAGGAAGGGAGAGAGACAGAGAGTCAGAAACATTGATGAGAGAGAGTCATCAATCAGCTGCCTCTTGCACACCCCCTACTGAGGATATGCCCGCAACCAAGGTACATGCCCTTGACCGGAATCGAACCCGGGACCCTTCAGTCCCCAAGCCGACGCTCTATCCATTGAGCCAAACCGGTCTCGGCTAAACAGTCTTCTATGAAGATGTTGCCCAGCTTCCTGTTAGGTATAGAACCTGAGTTTCTGAGTTGGTGGACACTTGGTACAGAGGAATGAAGTTCCTGTTTTTGAGGTTTCCCTTCTCTCCACATCCATTCATTCTTATATTTTGAACATCTAAAATACTTTTAAAAATCTCTTTTTCTGTCCTTTATATCTCTTACAATGTTATTTAAAAACACTTCATTGACATTAGGACATGCTCTTCTACATGCGCATCTTCACTCGCTTCCCAGTGTTTACTTTCATGCTCCCATTGCTCCTGTGACTGTGAAGATGAGTACATTGGTCTGTTGTAGCTTACTGACATCATTCCTATTCATAATCATAATCCTTTGTTTACATAGTGCCTTAGAATTTGGGGAGATTTCACATACACTATTATTATTCATTACTTAAAAATGTTTAAGTGTCTACTATGGCCTAGGCACTGACTGGGTCCTGGGGATATAAACATGAAAAAGACAGCTAGTGATTTGCAGGGGCTCACAGGCTCAAAGGGGAGGCATACAGACAATAGACAGGAGACTATATTCAAAAGAAAACTTCTGATAATGGTTTGGTTTCTAGATAACATTCTTTAAAACTGCAAAGTGAATACATTGAGTATAAATGCTGGAACTTTGTTCCTCTAACAGTTTTATTGCGTTCTGAGTAGCTCAGTTGGTTACAGCATCATCTCGATAAGGCAAGTTTGGGAGTTTGATCCCTAGGTTAGGGCACATATAAGAAATAACTAATGAATGCATATATAAGTGGAACAACAAATGATCTCTCTCCCTCCCTCTTTCTTTCTCTCTAAAAAAAAAAAAATAAAACATTAAAAAATCTGAATAAATTGTTATTTTGGCTTATGAATTAGCCTCTTTAAGAGTATGGTCAGCACTAAATCTCTACTGTATCGGGACAAACGTAAGGATCTAATCGTTGAACTTGAAGCTCATATCCATGACATTTGGTGATCCCACCAAGACTCAGGCAAACAGGGGAGTCCAGTCTGGTCAGTCACCTGTCCCCTTTTCACTTCTCAACATTGCTTAACAGTGTCGGATAGAGAAAGATTCTTGTAACAGGTGAAACTTTTCTCTTCCACTAGCATTCTGTGGTAACTCACACGAAAGGAATTGAGCCCTTCCCAACGCTGCTCTGTAACTTTGGCATTATTCACAGTGGAAATGGATTTGATGGTGTAAGTGTTATTTCCTGGGCAATAAACATCTTAAATAAAGAAGTGAGTCAGCAGAGCCCATAAAACTTATGAACCAAGATTAATCACATGAGTAGTGGAGCTGCTTAATCTGAATGTAACTTGCTTTTCATATCATTTCCCTTGAAATTGGGGGAAATCCCCACAACTCTTGCTCAATTTGGCAGCTGCTAGGATGAGCTATGGCAATACTGATAGTTGCAGCTGTTTGAATGATCACAGTCGTTAACCCACTGTAATCGGAACTTTTTATACGCTTTAAAGAAGTATGAGGTATTATGAATATTGTTATATCCAATCAAAAGTAAAGATGATTGGGGGAGTGGGATGAGAGAGGTCAATGGGGGAAAAGAAGGACATATGTAATACTTTCAACAATAAAGATTAAAAAATAACCCTGACTGGTTTGGCTCAGTGAATAGAGCATTCGCCTGAGGACTGAAGGGTCCCAGGTTCATTTTGGTCAAGGGCATGTATGTTTGTTACGGGCTCATCCCCAGTAGGGGGTGTGTAGGAGGCAGCTGATTGATGTTTCTCTCTCATCGATGTTTCTAACTCTCTATCCCTCTCAATTCCTCTCTGTGAAAAATCAATAAAATGTATTTTAAAAAATTAAAAAGTAAAAATAAAATAAAAAGTTAAAAAGTAAAGATGATTAAGATAAGTACTCAGAGCCATAGTTAAAGCAATTTGTTCTTTTACTTCTAATTTGGGTGTTTTGGAATGAAGCAGTTCTGTGCTTTCAAAATTCATGTGTCATTGAAATGTACATTTGAAACCTATATGATCTTCTTAATTAAAAAAAGGTGGGTGGCCAAAGCCGGTCTGGCTCAGTGGTAGAGTGTCGGTCTGCGGACTGAAAGGTCCCGGGTTCGATTCCAGTCAAGGGCATGTACGTTGGTTGTGGGCACATCCCCAGTAGGGGGTGTACAAGAGGCAGCTGGTCAATATTTCTCTCTCATCGAGGTTTCTAGCTCTCTATCTCTCTCCCTTCCGTTCTGTAAAAAATCAATAATAAAAAAAAAAGGTGGGAGGTCCTAATTGGTTTGGCTCAGTGGATAGAGCGTAGGACTGCAGACTAAAGGGTCCCAGGTTTGATTTTGGCCAAGGGCATGTACGTTTGTTACAGGCACATCTCCAGTAGTTATGTGGAGGAGGCAGCTGATTGATGTTTCTCTCTCATAGATGTTTCTAACTCTCTATTCTTCTCCCTTCTCTCTGTAAAAAAGCAATAAAATATATATTTTTTAAAAAGGTGGGTGGATGGGGTCAGTGTGATGGCTTTTAAATGTAATAAGACTAGTTAGTAGGCTGATTACTATAAAGATTTTATAAGATTTTATTTAAGATTTTAAAGTCTATTTATAAAAGTTACCTATTTTATTTCCTCATTGCAAAGGAAAAGTAAACTTTAATTTCAATCATGAATTTTTGCTTTGGGGACACAGAAAGGTTGTTTTCTAGTTCTCAGCTAATTGGATTCCTGGTAAGGAAGAACTTTAAGATTATGCTGCATCTTAACTTTTAAGTAGAGACAGCAAGTTGCAGCAGGAATTACCCTAATGAATCACTTGTTGGCCTTTCCTGACTATGCAGTTGCGATTTTTTTTTCTTCATTGCACAAGGAAGGCAGAATAAGTCTACCCTTCCTCTCTTCTTACACTTCCATTCATGTGCATGGCTCTGAGAAGGAGGTGAAACATTTGTATAAGAAACTTAGGGACCTCTAAGAACCCGACCTCTTGACCCCACATTCAAGGATAGGGAGCCTAGTAAGAGGGAAACTGAGTGGCTCAGTTCAAGACGGCAGAAGTTCTAGGTCCCTGCTTAGAATCACCATGATGGCGGAGAGGGAGCCAGTGAGCTGGCCTCTGAGCTGGTGAAGTGAGGAGAGCACACTGTGAGGTGGCTCCTGCTGGAACCTGGCTTCCCCCAGCTTTCTTGGGACAGACACACCTCCAGGGGAAGTAGCTGTGTCAAAAGAGCTGTCATCTTGAAAACCCCTAACTGACTTCCAGTGAGGCACCAGCTTGTCCTCTCTCTGGGACACTTTAGTTTAGATGCAGCAAACGGACATGGAAAGTTACTGAGACTTCTCTCAGAGCATTGGTGACACTCGTTCCCAGAGGACCTTCCAAGAGCAACTCATCAGGTGGAGACAGAGGGATTGGCTACTATAGTTACACAAGTAATGGTTTACACACGTAAGGGCAAATAAGCATTCATTCTTTCTGTGAAAAATAAAGAGATACCCCCTCCCCCATTTAGAACATTTACTTTAGAAAACTTGTAAGTTCTTTTGCAGTCTCTTTGAAATATATGCAATACTTTGAAAAGTTAAATAACCATTTTGTCAGTTTTAGGACTCTGGAATCTTTCTCAAGGACCTGGGTGTGGCCCCTTTGAAAGGTAAACATCCAAGGAAGACAGTGCCCCCACCTCCTAGCTTCTGTGGGCGGGAGGGCCTCACTTCTGCAGGCACCTGGTGCCCAGCTGCAAAACTACCTCCTGCGCCGAAACCGGTTTGGCTCAATGGATAGAGCGTTGGTTCCATCCCGGTCAAGGGCATGTACCTTGGTTTCGGGCATATCCCCAGTAGGGGGTGTGCAAGAGGCAGCTGATTGATGACTCTCCTCATCAATGTTTCTAGCTCTCTATCTCTCTCCCTTCTTCTCTGTACAAAATCAATAAAATATATTTTAAAAAAAACCCACAAAAAACGAAAAAACTACCTCCTGCCATAAAGACAGAAGTTTGTATAAAACGTGTTAACTAACACAGATGGTTACCCCAATTACCAGTGAATGGAGGGTGAACTATGTGTGATAAATGGTGCTATGAATATTGAAGTAAATGTGCAAATGGTGGCAAAACTGGCTTTCTAGAGGGAAGTCAGCTCTTCATCTGGACAGGACAGAACTTGCAGGTCCATAGACAAGAATTGCTTTGTGTTGCTAGCAGTTATGTGCAAGCTACAGAGCAGTAAAATAGCTCCCATAGGTTTGGAATCAGACAGTGGAGGAGTCTCCTTAAGGCCATTAATGGATGAATGGATAATGGAAATGTGGTATGTAAATACAATGGAACATTCAGCCATAAACAGGAATGAAAGCTTGCCCTTTGTGACAACTTGGATGGACCTTGAAAGGCATTGTGTAAAGTGAAATAAGTCAGACAGAGGAAGACAAACACCTCATGATCTCACCTGTATGTGCAATTAAAAACAAAAACAAGCCAAAACCGGTTTGGCTCAGTGGATAGAGCGTCGGCCTGCGGACTGAAAGATCTCAGATTCAATTCCGATCAAGGGCATGTACCTTGGTTGCGGGCACAGCCCCAGTAGGGAGTGTGCAAGAGGCAGCTGATAGATGATTCTCTCTCATTGATGTTTCTGACTCTCTCTTCCTCTCTGTAAAAAATGAATAAAATATATTTTTAAAAAAACACCTAAAAAACAAAACCAAAACCAAAAACCCCCCAAGCTCATAGAGAACAGATTGGCAGTTGACAGGGGTGAGGAGTGGAGAGGTGGTGTGGAGAGGGGGGTGGGAGGATAAAGAAATGGGTAAAGGAGGTCAAAAGGCATAAACTTCCAGCTATAGCATAAATAAGTATGGCAACTACAGTAAACAGTACTATGTTGCATATTTGAAAGTTGCTAAGAGAATAGATTTTAAAAGTTCTCAGCATAAGAAAAAAATTCTGTAACTGTGTGGTGACAGATCATTTTGCAAATATACAGATATCAAATTGTTATACTTCACTTCTGAAGTGAATATGTTATTTATCAATTATACCTCAATTTATTTATTTATTTATTTATTTATTTATTATTATTTTTAAAAATATATTTCTATTGATTTTTCACAGAGAGGAAGGGAGAAGGATAGAGAGCTAGAAACATCGATGAAAGAGATACATTGACCAGCTGCCTCCTGCACACCCCCCACCAGGGATGTGCCCGCAACCAATGTACATGCCCTTGCCCGGAATCACCTGGGACCCCTCATTCTGCAGACCGACACTCTATCCACTGAGCCAAACCGGTTTCGGCAATTATACCTCAATTTAATGAAGGTTTTCACTGAATACAGAATTTCCCCTACAATCTTATTCTTTTTACTGTAAAAAAACAAAAACAAAACCCCACACGTTATGACACTTTTGAGAAGTTGGCAGTTTGTTGTAATTGTTTCCTCTTTTTCTCTATCAAAACAAGTCTCTTACATTAAGTCTGATTAAAAGTCACTTTTTCTCTAAAGAGTTCACTGATTAACCATACATGGCTTATTACCATGATCATTAATAAACATTATTTGTGTTTAATATTCTGTTTCTGTGTCTGACACTTATCGTCAGTATAAATAATTATAACTCTGTAAGGCCATAAATAATTGCAATAGTTATTAGGATTACTAATAAAGACAAAAAAATTTTAAGCAATTGTTTTTCTTCAATTATAAAATGTCAAATAACCTGCCTGATTAATTAAAACCCCCTCACAAACAAAGAGTTTTGAAAGGTGAATTGGTGGCTCATTTGGTTGGAGTGTCATTCCCTGCACCAAAAGGTTGTGGGTTCAGTTCTTGGTCAGGCACATAATTAGGTTTTGAGTTTGTTCCCTGGTTGGTATGTGTATGAGAAACAGCTGATGGATATTTCTCCCACATATAGATGTTTCTTTCTTTCTCTCTCTCTCTCTCACCTTTCCTCTCTTTCTAAAAATCAATAAAAACGTATCCTCTGGTGAGGATAAAAAAGTAAATAAAGGTGAATTTACTAAATGGATGGATGATTTTGGCTTGATATAGACCTAATCTACAGTATCATTTTGTTTGTTTGTTTTTAATGTTTTTACAATATATTTGTTTTATTTTCTGTTATAGACAGTCAAATTTCTTAAAAGCAGGTGCTGTGTCTGTTTCATCTTTATATGTCAAGCATCTAGGACAGTGCCTGTTGGTGCTTAATAATATCTGCCCAATGACTATCTCTTCTGACTGTCTAGATCTCTTGAGGGCAAGGATCTTGCCTGCTGTTTCTTAGGCATGCTCAGTAGATGTTGTGTCTTGATTGCCTCTACTAAGATCTCGATTAATCTCTATTTTGAACTTCATTTTTCTTCTCTCCTTGGGCAGCCCAGGGACGTTCAATAAATAGTGTGATGGTTTATGGGGAAACCTATGGCATCATGGAAACAGCACCGGATTGACTAAGGGCCAGAAGGTCTGGCACTACCAGGAACTAGTTGGTGATCTTTGGGCAAAATATTTCACTTCCTGAGCTTCCATCTTTTATTTCCTCTGCACCTCAGTTTACTCTTCGGTACAATAGGGATAACAGCCTTTATCTTTATTTTTAATTGAGGCATTGTGATTATTAATGAGACTTGTTCTGTATGTTAAATTCTATGGAAGCAATGAAAGGATCTGGAAAAATATAGGTTGCAACTTAATTTTTGATCCCAAATGATTTTTAAAATCACAGGTATGCATGTTGGTTGTGTATGTCATTATGAATACACATACAATAGGTTTATCTCTTAGTTGATACAGTTTCTTTTTAGTCAATATTTCAAACGTGACAATTCGATAATATCAGGTTTCTCTGGAGGTCTTTCTGAAGATCTCTGTGTGTGATTTTGCCCGTGGACACCTCCATGTGTGTAAATGTAGTGGGACAGTTTTTGTAGAGAAACAGATATTAAATGAACTATACCCTTTAGGTATTCAGCTTGCTTGAGAGATAAGGTCAGATAAGCCATTTGTCTGTGAGCACAGTGATGTCAGACCCCAAACTAGGGATCACTGCTCTTACCCTCATGTCCAAATCCACCAGCAATTCGTGTTGCCTCTCGGCCCAAACACAAGTGCATCTGGGAGTTCTCTCTGTCTCCACTGCTATGTCCTCATCCACTGCCATCACCCCTCACCAGGTGAATGCAGTGCCTCCTGCCTCCCTTCCTCCGCCTTTACCCATGAAAATCCATTTTCCTGGTGTCCAGAATGATCTTTTAGAAACATAAATTAGGCCACATCATCCCCCGCTTAAAGCTCTCTATTAGCATTTAGATAAAATCAACATTTCTTACCTAAGTCCACAAAGCCTCTGACCAAGCCACAACTACCTCTCCGACCCCACCCATGGCCAAGTCCCCTCCACCCACAGTGACCTCTTTCTTTGTCCGCCGCACCCCAAGCTCATTCCAGCCTCAGGACCTTGGCACTAGTTGTTCTCTTTGCCTAGAATGCACTTCCTCATAGTCTTAGCATGGGAACTTTTGTCTTGCTCTGGAGGTCTTAGTTTAACTGTCACCTCTTCAGAGAGGTTCTGAATTCTCCACATAGCATTTTTTCACTATCTGTTATTTTGATTTGTAAGGAAAAAAATATCTAATTATCTAGTCTCATTTCCCCTCTACTAGAATGTATGCTCCTGGAACAGGGGTATGTTTCTCTTACTTGATAATTGTTAGTGCCTATAAAATATCTTGGTTGATTGCGGATGCTCAATAAATATTTGCCAGATATGTGAAAGGCACTCAAATAATTATTAAGTTGGTCTGTCTTCCTCTACTTGTGGGCAAAACTAAACATGTGAGGTTTTGGGATGCAACACATGGCTTCCAACCTTGATGGGCTGGCTAGAAAGCAATGCCGTGAGGTGGCAAGGTGGCATTGCAAAGACTAATAGTCAGACTAGGAGAGGGAGGGGGAAAGCAGACTCTTGTCTTCATGGAACCACCAACTGACAAAGCTTGTGACTTGGGCAGGCAGCCCAAGCCTAATTACTGCTTAGACTCGCAGGGGTCTTCAAACTACGGCCCGCGGGCCACATGCGGCCCGCAGAGGAGTCTGATCCGGCCCGCCAGGTTTTTTGGGCAGTGAGCGCAGCCGAGGTGTTACAGTAGGAATTAGTAGTTCATATAGTCTGGCCCTCCAGCTCTCTGAGGGACCGTGATCTGGCCCCCACTTTAAAAAGTTTGAGGACGCCTGGAATTAGGAAATCCTGCCCTACTCCCTAACACTTCAGGTTGTTGTTGGGAAGCAATTTGTGAGCACCTGCCATAGACAATACCAGCCTTTGGAGCCTCTGCATTAGGAACTCGACTCATGGGTATCTGTGTCATTAAGTGAAATGAGGTCTGGCACATGACAGGTATTCCATAGGGTGAAGTTATTTATTATAATAATTAATTATTATTATTATTATTATTATTATTATTATTTTAATATATTTTATTGATTTTTTACAGAGAGAAAGGGAGAGGGCTAGAGAGTTAAAAACATCAATGAGAGAGAAACATCAATCAGCTGCCTCCTGCACACTCCCTACCGGGAGTGCCCACAACCAAGATACATGATCTTGACTGGAATCGAACCTGGGACCCTTGAGTCTGCAGGCCGACACTCTATCCATTAATAGGGCTATTATTATTATTTTTTTTATTGTTAAAAGTATTACACATAGTAGTTCATATATCTCCCCCCCCCAAATGACTTTCCCCCAGCCTCTCCTACCCTTTGTCTCATGCCCTCATCCCACTCCCCCCAAGTGTGTTGTGTCCATTGGTTGTGCTTATGTACATGCATACAAGTCCTTCAGTTTATCTCTTTTTTCCCCTCCCCCCCAACACTCTCCAGCCTTCCCACTGTAATTTGACAGTCTGTTTGATGTTTTACTGCCTCTGTATCTATCTTTTTTTTAAAAATATATTTTATTGATTTTTTTAAAATAAGTTTTTATTGTTCATATTATTACAAATGTTCCTTCCCCCCGCCCCCCCACCATTGCTCTCCTCCACCAGGTTCCCACCCCACCCTCCGCCCCCTCCCCTCTCCCCATTGTCCTCATCTGTAGGTGCACAGTTCATGTTCAGTCTCTTCCCACGCCCCCCTCTCCCTTTTCCCCCAAGAATCGTCAGTTCACACCCCTTCCATACCTCTGATTCTATTATATTCAACAGTTAATATTGTTCATCAGATTTTTTAAATTTCCTTGGTTTTTAGATTCACTTGTTGATAATTACGTATTTGTTGTTCATAATTTTTATCTTTGTTTACTTTCTCTTCTGAAAGAACCCCCTTCAGCAACCCATATAATTCTGGTTTGGCGGTGATGAACTCCTTTAGCTTTTTTTTATTAGTGAAGCTCTTTATCTGGCCTTCGATTCTGAGTGATAGCTTTGCTGGGTAGATTATTTTTGGCTGTAGGTTCTTGCTATTTATCACCTTGAATATTTCTTGCCATTCCCTTCTGGCCTGCATGGTTTCTGTTGAGAAGTCAGCTGACAATCGTATAGGTGCTCCTTTATAGGTTACTACCTTCTTTGCTCTTGCTTCTTTTAATATTCTCTCTTTGTCTTTTGCTCTTGGAATTTTAATAATGATGTGTCCTGGTGTGGTCCTCTTTGGATTCCTTTGTTTGGAGTTCTGTGCGCTTCCTGGACTTGTAAGTCTAATTCTTTCACCAGGTGGGGGAAGTTTTCGGTCACTATTTCTTTCAGTATGTTTTCGATATCTTACTCTCTCTCATCTTCTGGGACCCCCATAATTCTGATGTTGGTTTGCTTGAAGTTGTCCCAGAGGTTTCTTACATTATCTTCAATTTTCTGGATTCTCTTGCCTTCTAGCTTCTGTGGAGGAGTGTCTTCTGGCTCTTTATGTTCCAACTCTTTGACTTGATTCTTGCGATCTTCCCTTCTGTTTTTAGGACTCTAAAATATTTTTTATTTCAGACAATGTATTCTTTATTTCTCGTTGATCCCTTATCATTTCTTGATGACTCCTTATTAATTCTAGTTGATCTCTTTTCATATCCTCATAGGCCTTATCCATCTTTTCTAGGAAATTCTTGAAAAACCTTATAAGCGTAGATTTGAACTCTATATCCAGACGCTTTTTGTCCTCCATTTCTTTCGTTTGTGATCTATTTTGTTGTCGCATTTCACAGTTACAGATAGGACGGGGTTTCAGGGTGTAGCCTGCAGCTTTGGCTTCCGTCAGCCCCGCCCTCTGCGGGTCCTTCAGTGCTCTGAGAGAAAGGTGCCCTCGATTTTCGCCTGCTGCCAAACAGTCTATGCTCTCCCCCAATGAGCCCGGTATTGGGGTTCAGTTCAGTTGGAAGTGGAGTTGGAGGTGGCGCTCAGAGCAGTCTGGAGCCCCAGTCTCCTTCCCGCCAGGGCAATCCCGCGTCACAGCCAACCGTCCCTTCTCTGCGTGCAGTGTGCTCGCCGCCAGGACCTCCTTTTGCCGCTCCCCGGGGTTCTGCCTTACAGCCCGGCTCCCTATGGCTGAGCCTGAGTCCCCAGGGTCTGGCCTAGAACTGAGGTTCAGAGCAGTCGGGGGCCCAGCGCAGTAGGAGTTTTATCTCCTTTCCGCTAGGGAACGCCCGCCAGGCACTCTGCCTCCCTCCTCTCCGGCTCCGTCCTCTCCGCGCGCCGCGTCTCTGTACCTTGGCTTTTCCAGCTCCTCCGCGCCTCCTTCTGGTTTTCTCCTTGCTTCTCGCTGTAGAATTTCCAGTCAGTCAACCTTCCTGTAGTTCTGGGCAATGTCCGTTTTATATTTTAGTTGTATTTTATTGAAATTGTTGTGTGCGGCTGTGGCTAGGTGTTCACCTGGGCGCAGCCATCTTGGATCTCTGTATCTATCTTTTTTGTTCATCAGGTTATAATTTCTTTATTTTCCATAAATGAGTATTATGCTAAGTGAAATAAGCCAGGCAATGAAAGAAAAATACCACATGATTGCACTCATTTATGGAAAATAAAGAACATTATAACCTAAAGTGAACTTTTATTACCCCTTGCCCTGGTGTAACCATCCCTGACAAGGTCTCAGGAGGGAAGGGTGGAGCCTTCTGGATGTTGGGAAGGTGAGGGTGTGAGGTGTCAACAAGGTGGGAAAGGAATGCTGACCAGCCAGGCCGCTGCATTAGTTTTGTACATTGTGTACCACCTGCGCAGCTCTCCTCAGTGCCCTGGGCCAGCAGGTGTGGGTGTTCTCTCTTCTCTTGTAAGTATTTAACCAGGTAAGATGCCGAGGCTACCAGCCACTGTGGAGAGACAGGCAAAGTCACAAGTCATAGGTGTTGCCCTCTGCTCCTCAGCTCAGAAAGCTGAAACTATGACCTAGATCTTCAATACTGAAGAGAACTTGGAAGTTTGTGCATTTGATAACCTGAACTGCTCAGTGTGTAACGAAGTATTACACTCCAGAATGTGTACTTTTCCTTCTTTATTCATTCATAGATGTTCATATACTGAGTACCTGCTGTATACCAGGGTCTGCACTAGGTGCTTAGGATACATCAGTGACTAAAACAAAGTCTCTGCTCTCAGGAGCCTGCATTCCATTGGAGAATTTCACAGTGAACATTAGCATTGTGTATAAGTTAATTATATAGTATACTAGAAGATGATGGGCCTATAAATGAGAAGTAATGGGATCTAAGGGGGACCAGTAGTGCCTAGAGGTGGGATAAGGTAGGTTATGGTATTAAATGGAGTAGTCAGGATAAGCCTCATTGAGAAAGAGAGATTGTATCAAAGTCTTGAAGGAGGTGGGACAGAGAGAGGGATAGAGTTAGAAACATCCATGAGAGAGAAACATGGATCAGCTGCCTCTTGCACATGCCGTACTGGGGATGTGCCTGCAACCAAGGTACGTGCCCTTGACCGGAATCGAACCTGGGACCTTTCAGTCCACAGGCTGATGCTCTATCCACTGAGACAAACCGGATTCGGCTATTTTTTCAATGGATATCTGGAGGGACAGAATTCCAGGCATAGAAAACAAGTAGATCTTAAAGTGAAAATTTGTTAGGTGTATTTGAGGAACAGAGTGGCCAGTGTGGCTGGTGCAGGATGAGAAGAGAAGGAGATGAAATTGGAGAGGTAAGTGGGGACCAGATGCTGTAGGGTCTTGTAAGCCATCCTAAAAACTTTGTCCTTTACTCTGATGGAATAAGAAGGCTGGATAGAATTTTGAGCAGAGATGTTCTATGATATAATTTACACTTTCAAAAGGACCACTGCACGGCTTCCAGGCTGGGAGCGGCCAGGCCCGGAGTGGCCGGGCCCAGAGCAGCCGGGTTGGGTGCGGCCAGGCCTGGAGCAGCAGCTGCCAGGCTGGGAGCGGCCAGGCCTGGAGCAGCTGGGTCGGGTGTGGCCAGGTCCGGAGCAGTGGCTACCAGGCTGGGATAGGCCAGGTCCGGAGCGGCTGGGCCCAGAGCAGCCGGGCCCAGAGCAGCCAGGTTGGGTGCGGCCAGGCCCGGAGTGGCTCTGTTTCAGATCTTGCTCTGGCCAGGGAGCACTGCCTTGTGATGATTCTCTCTTTCTTTCTGGTTTTTCATGTCATATTTTGGTCTTCACTTCCCAACCCATCAGGTCAGCCAAGGAAAAGGAGAGGACCCAGAGGAGACACAATTGATTTGGAGATATAGGATAAACTGGCTAGTGGCCACTTTCCCTCCCCAAGTGGGAAAGGAAGCATCAGGGCAGAGGAGGAGGTAAGGATGGGAAGGGGACCTATGAGAGCTTTCTTGTTGAGCAGGCCATGGAGAACTGATTTCCATCAGATGGAGTTCTAGGAATGGGGTATAGTTCGACATCCCCCACCCCAACACACACAGATTCAAGGATAGAGGGGCATCTATGCCCCCTCTCTGGATTGAGCCCTAGGAGATAACAAGATAGTGAAAAAGAAATGGTTATGTGGTATATCTATTGTTAAGGCCTGAAAAACCTCCCAGAATTCTCTGAGCCCCAGTGGGTCCAGAAAAACCAGAATATTTTCAATGTACTAAGGAATGTCACTATAAAGTAGGCTAGATTCATTAGAATGCTTGTGTATAGAAGTAATTTAAAAAATCCAATTCAAACTGATTTAAAAAAATAGATTTTATTGGTTCAGTAGTAAGGTTCAGAGGTGGGAGATTTGATCAAGTACTGTCTCCATTGCTGTTGTTTTATAGTATTGGCTTAGTCCTCAGGCTAGCTTCCTTCCTAAAAGCAAATGGTTCTATCAGTCCCAGGTCTAGCATTTGTCTGTTTAGAAAGGGAATTTCTTTTCCTAACATGGAAAAATATTACTGGGATTCAGTGTTAGTCACATACTTACTCCTAAAAGAATCACTGTGATTAAGGACTTGCCCGTAAGGCCAGAGGGATGGGATTATGCCTTGGCCAATCAGGACCCACCAGCATAATTGGTTGGGAGGTGAGGTGGTTTATGTCAACCCCACCCCAATCACATTACATAATGGAGAGGGATCACATGGGTCCTGGAGCAGCAAACATGAGAGAGTTATTCTCCTAAAAGGGCTATGGACAGAAGTAAGGGCCTGTTAAACAGCAACTCTGGGGAAGTTGGCACAGGATCAAAATGGGGTGATGGACATCTCAGCCCAAATCAGAATATGCGGTAATGACCAAGGGTTAGATTTCCTAACCATCACATTCTTGACTCTCTGGTATTATTGACTCTATGGAACTTAGATACAACTGTGGAGAGAGAGGGGCACCCAGCAATTCCTAAAATTAAGTTTCCACTGCCTTAGCTTTATAAGAATTTGGAATAAAAAGTAAAGTATAGAGAATAAGGTTGCGTTTCTTACCCATCAGAAGTTAAAGGCTAAGATGTGTCAATTAGCACTTTGACTTTCTTCGGTAACTTCCAAAAAAATCCATGTTCACATGCTAAGAGGCAAGAGTCCTTCTTCAAATTTGCTAATTGAGATTCTTCTTGTCCTTTGAGGCTTAGTTTTTTTCTGTGAAGGCTTCCCCAACTAGAGGTCCTCCTCTATTTTGTGCTTTGCTTTTATACTTTTTGTTGCTAAACATCTTTGGAAGATTCAATGCTCTGTCTGATATGTACCTCTTGCCTTAAAACCCTGTGTTCAGAATATAGTGTCTGATGAAACAATGTGGTAATTGCCAGGGAGGAGGTGGAGTGGGGAGAAGTGGAGGAAGTTTTAGGGGGGATAAATGGTGATGGATGGAGACTTGACTTGGGCTGATGAACACACAATACAGTGTCCAGGTGATTTGTGTTGTGAAATTGTGAACCTGATACCTGTATAATTTTGTTAACAAGTGTCACCACAATAAATTAAATAAAAAGGGGGAGAAAAGAATACAGTGTCTGAGAGCTTTCTGGAAATAGCTCTACCTGTTTTTGATATTTCTGATGGCCAGGTATTTCTGGAAATATCTTCAACAAATATATGTTGTTTTGTTTTTGTCCAATGGTTTAAAAAAAAAAAGTTAATGATTGTAAAAATATCTTGCAGACTATCCTGCAGTTTAAGAGCCAGAAACAGAAAGCATCTCCTTTGTAGGTTAGTTGAGGATCTCCTTTGGGACAGGTGGAGTCTCATGGCATCTTGACCCAAATTTAATGCTCTGCAATGCCCATACCTTTGACTGTTTTTACTTTCTATAATAGTTTCCTGAACTAAGCTCCATGAGTTATACCTAATTTAGGTCCTATACGAAAAATGTGGTCCACTCATGAGGTTAAGGGCCCATCCACAAGCAAACCCATTACCATTGGAAGGAAAGTCAAAGGCTGAATTTTGACCATAGTTTTAGAAGTAAATAGAATTTTTTTTTCTATTATATAGGTTTTGTGGGTTCAGAGATACTCGTAAGTCGATTTAGCAAAATTGCAGATTGTGAATTGTTATTTTCTGTGGACTAGGTGAAATTGTATATCTTTTGTGCGACAAAACCAAGAGTTTAAAATTTGGATAATGAAAAACAAAACAAAACAGTCTTCGATAACCTGGTATGTTCTCTTCAATGATAAAATCCATCTGTTGAGCCAAAACCGGTTTGGCTCAATGGGTAGAGCGTCGGCTTGGGGACTGACGGGTCCCGGGTTCGATTCCGGTCAAAGGCATGTACCTTGGTTGCGGGCATATCCCCAGTAGGGGGTGTGCAAGAGGCAGCTGATCGAAGACTCTCTCTCATCAATGTTTCTAACTCTCTCTCTCCCTTCCTATCTGTACAAAATCAATAAAATATATATTTAAAATCCATCTGTTGAGAGAATATGGGAAAAAATTACATATGTCTCAGAGCTGGAAAGAATGGTAGGAAAAGCAGTGATGTTTTTATTCCTTCAGAGTGAGTAATGAGTTTACACATTGCAGGAAAAGAAATTACCTACCATGAGGTGGGTTTAATTCTTGTAGGAAGGAAAGATCCTGTTTCTTCCTGACAGGTGGTGTGTGTGTGTGTGTGTGTGTGTGTGTGTGTGTGTGTGTAGGGGGAAAGGGGGAAATGGGTGGTGGGTGCACGGAGAAGTGTAAGATGGGAAATAATACTTATTAGCTACCACTCTCCAATGCTAGATACTACTAATCTGTAAAACTACCCTATGAAGTAGCTATTTCTTTTAAAAAATATATTTTATTGATTTTCTACAGAGAGGAAGGAAGAGGGATATAAAGCCAGAAACATTGATGAGAGAGAAACATCGACCAGCTGCCTCCTGCACACCCCCTATTGGGGATGTGCCTGCAACCAATGTACATGCCCTTGACTGGAATCAAACCTGGGGATTTGATTCCACAGACTGACGCTCTATCCACTGAGCCAAACCGGTTTCGGCTGAAGTAGCTATTTATTTTTATTCCCATTTTCTATTGAGAAAAATGATCCTCAGGGAGATGAGTCTAAAGAACCAAGAAAAGCTATACTCTGGTTATGCAACAAGTCTTGGGGTGTGGGACAAGATTCAAACAAAGTTGCATAACTCCAAACACATTCTCCTCATCTCATCACATCACATCACATCACATCACATTGCCTCTTGAAATATTTACATTGTATTTTCAGGAGTCAAAATATAAGGAAGCAAGACCAAACGGGTTTAGAAAACAAAGGGGTATGACTCAGCCATTCAGTTTCTTAAACCTAATGAGGCCTGAAACAATTGCTCAAGGATGATGTTCTTAGATACATTATGTTCTGTATTAGTCTTAAAAAAAATCTTTGTGGTTAAGAGTATTACAAATGTTTCCCCCCATTGACCCTCTCTACCTAGTTCCCTTTCCACTCCAAGCCTTCACCACCCTGTTTTCTGTGTTCATAGATAATACATATCCTATATAATAAAAGCCTAATATGCTAAGTGTCCAGTCGTCTGGTCATCTGTTCAACCAATCAAAGCATAATATGCTAATGATATACTAAGGCCACTCAACCACTCACTATGATGTGCACTGACCACCAGGGGGCAGACAGTCAATCAGTCGACCAGTTGTTATGATGTGCACTGACCACAAGGGGGTAGACGCTCCCACTGGTAGGTTATCTTGCTGCTGGGATCTGGCTGATCAGGACACACTCTGGAACCCTCCCAAGTTCCCTCCCTGGCTGGCCAACCTCCTGTACCCCTCCTCAGCCCTGATCATTCAGTGGTGGGGTCCCTCGGTCTGGCCTGTGCCCTCTCACAAGCCGGCACATTTTGGGGGATGTCAGAGAGCCAGTTTGGGCCCGATCCTGCAGGCCAGGCCAAGGGACCCCACTGGTGCATGAATTTGTGCACCACACCTCTAGTATGCAAATAAGTTCTTTGGTTAATTTCTTCCTGTCCCCCTTTCACCCTTTTCTCTGAAATTCGCCAGTCTGTTCTATGTTTCCATGCCTCTGGTTCTATTTTATTAATCAGTTATATTTTGTTCATCAGATTTCTTGTTTGTTTTGATTTTTAGATTCAATTGTTGATGATATGTATTTATTGCCATTTTGTTATTTGTATTTGTTTTTTTCTTCTTTATTATTAGCTTTTCTTATTTTTACTATCTTTTCTCTGGCTGCTTCTAAGATTCTCTTTGTTCTTAACCTTTGACATTTTAATTATGATGTGTGTTGGTTTGGGCCTCTCTGGACTCTTCCTGTAGGGGGCTTTCTGAGCTTCCTGGACTTGTAAGTCTATTTCTTTAACCAGATAGATGAAGTTTTCTGTCATTATTCTTCAAATAGGTTTTCAACATCTTTCTCTCTTCTCCCCCTGCAACTCCTACAATGTGAATGTTGGTATTTTCTTTCTTTCTTTCTTTCTTTCTTTCTTTCTTTCTTTCTTTCTTTCTTTCTTTCTTTCTTTCTTTCTTTCTTTTTTTTTTTGTTTTTTTTGTTTTTTTTTGTTTTTTTTTTTTGAATGTTGGTATTCTTGAAGTTGTCCCAGAGGCTCCTCACATCATCTTGATGTTTTTGGATTCTTTTTCCCCCTCTGCTCTTCTGATTAGGTGTTACCCACCCCCTCATACTCCAAATCATTGATCTGATGCTCAGAATCCTCTACTCTACTGTTGAATTCTTATATTCTTTATTTCAGTTAGTGTATGCTTAATTCCTTTTCCATGTCTTTGAAATTCTCACTAAGATCCTTGAAAGTCTCACTAAGTCCCTTGAAGCTCTCATTAAGATCCTTGAACAACTTTAAAACCATTGTTTTGAACTCTGTATCTAGTAGTTTGCTTACTTATATTTCATCTAGTCCCCTGGAGATTTCTTCTGTTCTTTCATTTATGACATTTCTTTGTCTCTGCATCCTGGCTGCTTCCCTGTGCCTGCTTCTATGTATTAGGTAGAACTGCTATGTCTCCTGGAATTATAAGTGGCCATTTGTACGTGTCCTTTAGTTCCCAGTGGCTCAGATTCCCCTGTCACTTGAGCTGGACACTCTAGGTGCACCCCTGAGTAGGCTGTATGCTCAATCTTGTTATAGTTGAGCCTTGATGGATGTTTCGTCACTGGGAGGAATTAAAACTTGCCCTGACAGCACTTCTTCATTTTGTTTTCCCAACTCTTAAAACCCATCAGAACCCCCGAGTTTGGGGTTTTGAGCATTAATCTCCTGTTCTTCTGGGTGGCACCATTCATAATAAAATTGTCAATCTTTCTTCACTTCAATTCTTGGTATTTAGTGTTTGGCTCTGCTAGTGCTGAATGGATGAACTCTTTTTTTAAAAAATATATTTTATTGAATTTTTACAGAGAAGAAGGGAGAGGGATAGAAAGCTAGAAACATCAATGAGAGAGAAACATCAACCAGCTGCCGCCTGCACACCCCCTACTGGGGATGCGCCCGCAACCAATGTACATGCCCTTGATGGGAATCGAACCTGGGACCCTTGAGTCTGCAGGCTGATGCTCTATCCACTGAGCCAAATCGGTTTCGGCTGGATGAACTCTTTCTGTTTGGTTACACAAGCACAGCTTGAAAGTGTGGGGCTTAACATTCTTAAGGGCAACATTCCACTAATGGGAGTCAGGAGCGGGTGGCTAAGTGCCTCTACCTCTCTTTCTCTAGGGGGATAATTTGAGAGAATTTTATATGTTTCTCAGTACGTTCTGGTCAAATCAGGCCCATAGTGGCAACCTTGATACCATACCTGATACTAGGTTTTACACCTTCCCCTTTTCACCCTCCTAGCTTTCTCACTCCTGCTCTCTGGGGTCACCTTTCTTTTCTTTTCTTTTCTTTTCTTTTCTTTTCTTTTCTTTTCTTTTCTTTTCTTTTCTTTTTTTTTTATAGTAATAGTATTTTAAAAAAATATATATATTTTATTGATTTTTCACAGAGAGGAAGGGAGAGGGATAGAGAGTTAGAAACATCGATGAGAGAGCTACATCGACCAGCTGCCTCCTGCACACCCCCCATTGGGGATGTGCCCGCAAACAATGTACATGCCTTGACCAGAATCAAACCTGGGACCTTTCAGTCCGCAGACTGACGCTCTATCCACTGAGCCAAACCGGTTTTGGCTCTGGGGTCACCTTTCTAAAGAGTACCTGCACCCAAATCATTGTTTCAGGCTCTGTTTTTTTTATTTTATTTATTCTAATTTTATCTTTATTGTTGAAAGTATTACAGATGTCCCTCTTTTAGTCCCCTACTGACCCCCTCTACCTTACTTTTGGTGGGAAGGAACTCAAGTTAGAACTGCTTTTGTACCCTCCCTCTCAGAGCCCCCTCTTTCCTTGTGCAGAATCATCAGCTCTTTCCAATCCTGATGCCCAGACTCTCTATTTGCAAATCCAAGATTTCAACTGCAGCTTTAAAAGGTATACCAAATTCTGTCAAGGACAAGAGGTAAAGAGTGTTTTAGCCCTGGCTTGGTGGCTCAGTCAGTTGGAGTGTCATCCCATACACCAGAAAAGTTGTGCACAGGTTCAATTCCCAGTCAGGGCACATACCCGGTCGGGGAGTGTATGAGAGGCAACTGATGGATGTTTTTCTCTGTTTCCCTTCTTCTCTCTCCAAAGTCAATAAAAACACATCCTTGGGTGAGGATTTTTTTTTTAAAGAGTGTTTTAATTTTTCAGCCTAAATTCCTAAAGAAAGAAAAACTATAAGGACTTATATACCAAAATATCAAAAATGGTCATCTGAAGATAGAAGGGTGGGTGGTTTAAATTTTTTTCTGTTAAAAAAAAGAGACAATGTTTTAGGCCCATGTCATCAAACCAAGACTTAGTACCTAGTTTGAGGTTTCAGCCTCTCCCAGTCCACCTGGAATTTCCTAGTCAGCAGTAGTTAGGTAATCCATCTAAAAGGCATCTGCTCTTTCTTTGTTCCTGCCCCTTCTCTGCCTATAGAAGCATTCACATTTTGTACAGCTTCTTTGGGCTCCTATTGGCTAGATGGGATACTACCTGATTCATGAATCATTGAGTACAGCCAATTACATTCTCAAATTTACTCATTTTTTAAAAAACAGTTTTTTTGTATTTTCTAAAATTTCTGTGATGAATATGTCTCAATTTTATGTATGTCTTATTATTTTTTCATTTTTTTCATTTTTTTAATTAAGATATTATATGTGTACATATCTTACCATTGCCCCCCACTCCTATACATGCCCTCACCCAACAGAGTTTTGTGTCCATTGGTTATGCTTATATGAATGTATACAAGTCCTTCTGTTGATCTCTTATCTCCCCCAGATCTCCCCAAGGATACAAAATCAGTTCTAACTTGAGTTCCTTCCCACTGTAATTTGACAGTCTGTTTGTTGCTTTACTGTCTCTGTATCTATCTTTTTGTTCATCAGTTTATAATGTCCTTTATTATCCATAAATGAGAGAGGTCATGTGGTATTTCTCTTTCATTGACTGGCTTATTTCACTCAGCATAATGTTCTCCAATTCCATCCAAGTTGCTGCAAATGATAAGAATTCCTTCTTTTTTATGGTAGCATAGTATTCCATTGGGTAGCTGTACAATAGTTTTCTGGTCCAATCATCTGCTGACGGGCAGTTAGGTTGTTTTCAAATGTTAGATATTATAAATTTGTGCTGCTATAAACATAAGTATGTCTTATTTTATATAAAACAATAAAAGTTAATGTAAGAATTTGATCTTTTCTTTCTTTATTGTTATTATTTTTAAATTATTATTATTTTTATTAAATTATTATCTGTGTACATATTTTACCATTGCCCTTCCTCTTCCATACATACCCTCCCTCCCCAGAGTTTTGTGTCCATTGGTTGTACTTATATGCATGTATACAAGTCCTTCGGTTGATCTCTTATCTCCCCTGTATCTCCCTAACCTTCCCACTGTAATTTGATAGTCTGCTTGTTGCTTTACTGTCTCTATATCTATTTTTTGGTTCATCAGTTTATAATGTTCTTTATTATCCATAGATCAGTGAGGTCATGTGGTGTTTCTCTTTTATTGACTGGCTTATTTCACTCAGCATGATGTTCTCCATTTCCATCCAGGTTGCTGCAAATGATGAGAATTCCTTCTTTTTTATGGCAGCATAGTATTCCATTGTGTAGATGTACCATAGTTTTTTTTATCCAATCATCTGCTGACCGGCACCTAGGCTGTTTCCAAATCCTAGCTATTGTAGATTGTGCTCTACGAACATAGGGGTGCATATATCCTTTCTGATTGGTGTTTCTAGTTTTTTGGGATATAATACTAGGAGTGGGATTAGTGGGTCAAATGGGAGTTCCATTTTCAGTTTTTTGAGGAAACTCCATACTGTTCTTCACAGTGGTTGCATCAGTCTGCATTCCCACCAGCAGTGCATGAGGGTTCCTTTTTCTCCGCAACCTTGCAAACACTTGTCGTTTGTTGATTTGTTGATGTTGGCCATTCTGACAGGTGTGAGATGGTATTATTATTTTTTAAAATATATATTTTATTGATTTTTTTACAGAGAGGAAGAGAGAGGGATAGAGAGTTAGAAACATCGATGAGATAGAAACATTGATCAGCTGCCTTTTGCACACTCCTCACTGGGGATGTGCCCGCAACCAAGGTACATGCCCTTGACCGGAATCAAACCTGGGACCTTTCAGTCCACAGGCTGACGCTCTATTCACTGAGCCAAACCGGTTTTGGTTTGATCTTTTCTTTAAAAAATAACTTTATAATTTACATACCACAAATTCACCCATTTTAAGTATACAATTCAATGATTTTTAGTACATTTACCTTATACAAATATCACCATACACAGTTTTAGAACATTTTATTTTTTCCAGTAGATCTTTCATATCTGTTTACAATTAATCCTCATTCCCACCACAAATCTAGGCAAACATGAATTTACTTTTCTGTCATTATTGATTTTCCTTTTCTGGACATCTTATAAAATAAAAGCCCAGCAACTGAAGAGGCGGAATGACCAGAGACCAGCACTACCATGGCGACTCACCAGGGCTGGCCCTGCCCCCCAGCAAGTGGTTGGGGGTGATCAGGCAGGTATACAGAATTGTTAGGGGTGATCAGGTAGACGAGTGGTTAGGGAAGATGAGGCAGTCAGGCAGAGCCTCATGATAGATCGCTTCAAAGAGGGAGACCCCGGCTGCCTGCTACAGCCTGTGAGAGGGATGCTCCGTGGCTGCGGCAGAAGGTGCTAATGGCGGTGGACGCTGCAGGGTGGGGCTGGTGCTATGGCTGCTCCTAAGCAGGCATGGTGCCTGTAGCCTAGCCCAGATCCTGGGGTCACAGGAGGCAAAATAGAAGCTCTGGGCCAGAGAGACGCCAACCAGGCAACTGTGGACTCTTCCCTGGCATCTCTGCCAGGGCACCCACCCAAAGGACCTCCGAGCAGCCTAGAAAAGCCATGAGTTGCAACCAGAATTAGGCTGAGTATGGAACTCAGAGTGAAACTGCAATCTGCCTGCCCCCAGCCCTGATTCTGACCCTGACTCTGATCCTGATGCAAGGCTGGAGATGGGCACAGTGCCAGGCCCCGCTGTACCCACTCACCGTGATCCAGCTCAGTCCACTGTGGTCCAGTTCAGTCCTGCCCAGAGTGGCAGCCAGGGCACATCCTCGCTGGAGTTGCTGTGGGCACAAGGCACTGGCGCCCTTCCAAAGCATATACTCACTGAACGTTTCTGGACTGGCTATCCTGACAGGGATTTCAACTGCACATGTTTTTTATACTTTCTTTCTTTTTAAAATACTTTTTACAAAAAAGATTAAAAAAAATATATATATTTTTATTGATTTTTTATGGAGAGGAAGAGAGAGGGATAGAGAGTTAGAAACATCGATGAGAGAGAATCATCAATCACCTGCCTCCTGCACTCCCCCGACTGGGGATGTGCCTGCAACCAAGGTACATGCCCTTGACTGGAATCAAACCTGGGACGTTTGAGTCCACAAGCCAACGCTCTATCCACTGAGCCAAACCGGTTTTGGCTACAAAAAAGATTTTATACAAGCAATATATAAATGGATTGCTATAATCACTCAATATGATACAGTATAAATATGCTATGGTTTATTTGTTATGAATATATATTCAGCAGTTATGGCCATTGCATGTAACTTCTAAGTACTGTAGTCTCTGGGTGTTGGGAGTGGCAGGGGTGGGATTTGGTGCATTTCCATCCTGGTAAACCCTACATAATACTCAGTTCTGTATTGCTCAGTAAACATTACTTTTACTTGAAAAGAAAGAAAGAAAGAAAGAAAGAAAGAAAGAAAGAAAGAAAGGAAAAGAAAGACGGACGTCCAGGATACCCGGCCTGTGGTTCTGTGGCCGGTGTGCGGGGCTGGCCAGCCATCACCTTGCAGAGGGAGGTCCAGGCCAGCCAAGCGACAGCACCCCACACCTGTCACCTGCAGAGGGAGGCGGCCTGTGGCAGGGGAGGGTGGTCAGCCCTGCACAAATGGCAAACAATGACAGCAGTGGGGCGGGGCCAGTTGTCAGCTGCTGGGGGAAGAAAAGTCCCAAGAGGCCCTGATCTCAGGCCAGACCTAGGGACCTTACCTGAGGGGTTCTGGATTGTGAGAGGGTTGAGGCCCCCCACCCTCCCAAGTGCATGAATTTTCGTGCACTGGGCCTCTAGTTTCATATAAATGGGATCATATAATATGTAATGTTTAGTTTTTGGTTTCTTTAACTTAATATCTGTTTAAAGTTTATTCACGTTGTAGTCTGTATCTGCATTTTACCCTTTTTTTGTTGGTATTTATGGATATACCACATTTTGTTTATCCCTTCACCAGCTGGTTGGTATTTGGGCTCGCTCCACTTTTTGACTATTAGGAGTAATGCTGATATAAACATTACTGTGTGAATCTTTGTGTGAACATGTATTTTATTACTTTTGAATAAATATGTAGGAATGGAATTGCTGGTTCATATGAAAAATTTATATTTAACCTTCTCAGAAACAGAAAAGCTCTTCTAAAGTGGCTGTATTTTTTCACATTTCCATCAGCATTGTATGAGAATTCCTGTTTCTTAACAATTTTGCCACTTGTTATTGTCTGTCTGTCTTTCTGATAATAACCATCCTGGTGCCTATGAAGTGTTAACTCAGTGGTTTTAATTTGCTTTTCTCTAATGACTAACGATGTTAAGCATCTTTTCATGTGCTTATAAGTCACTTATACATTATTTTGAGATACATCTATTAATATCTTTTGCCCATTAAAAAATTGGAACTTCTTGCCTTGGCTGGTTTGGATCAGTGGATAGAGTGCCGGCCTGTGGACTGAAGGTTCCTGAGTTTGATTCCAGTCAAGGGCAAGTACCTCAGTTGTAGGCTTAATTCCTGACCTTGGTCAGGGCATGTGTGGGAAACAACCAACTGATGTGTTTCTCTTACATCAATGTTTTTCTCTCAATCTCTCCCCCTCCCTTCCACTCTCTCTAAAAATCAATGGAAAGAAATCATAAGGTGAGGATTAACAACAACAACAACAAAAATTAGATCATCTTATTGAGTTGTGAGAATTCTTTGTAGATTCTAGATACATTCCCCCGCCCCCCCCCCCCCCCCCCCCCCCCATATATGTGATAAATATAACCTCCAGCCTGTGGCTTGTCTTTTCAGTTTCTTTTTTGAAAAAAATATATTTTATTGATTTTTTTTTTACAGAGAGGAATGGAAAGGAATAGAGAGTTAGAAACATTGATGCAAGAGAAACATTGATCAGCTGCCTCCTGCACACCCTCCTACTGGGGATGTGCCCACAACCAAGGTTCATGCCCTTGACCAGAATTGAACCTGGGACCCTTGAGTCCGCAGGCCAACACTAAGGCCCAGTGTTTTCCAAACTTTTGACATATGTGTACCCCTCCTATAATTTTTCTAACCCTGAGTATCCCTCGTACTCATGAAAACGTAGAATTAGGCGCAGCTAAGCACAGTGCAGTGCATATCCCCACCAAACTCCGGTGCAACGGGTACCCCCACCAAACTCTTCCTGTACCCCTGGGGGTACATGTACCACACTTTGGGAAACACTGCAAGCCAAACCCGTTAGGCTGTCTTTTCAGTTTCTTAATGATTCCTTTTGAGTGCAGTTGTTTCTAAGAAAATTTTAATTTCAAAATAATTAAAGATTCACAGCATGTGGCAAAGATAGTATAGAGAGGTATTCTGTACACTTAACCCAACTGCACTCCCAATTTTTGAATTTTTATTAAGGCCAATTTATCAATTTTTGGTCTGAAAAATCTTTGCCTAATCCAAGGTCTTAACAATTTCTCCTGTCTTATTCGAAAGTTTTATAGCTTTAGCTTACATTAATGTCACTGATCCATTTTAAATTAATTTTTGTATAGTGTGAGATAAGGGCCTATGTACATTCTTTTGGAATATATTGAATAGATATCCAGTTGACCCAAAACCATTTGTTAAAAGCTCTCCTTTCCATCAAGTTGTCCTTATAAAAAATCAGCTGGCCATAAATATAAGGACTTATTACTAAACTTTCAAATCTGTCTCATTGATCTATGTTTACTCTTATGTGAGTACCAAACAGTTCTTATTACTTATATTAAGTTTTAAGATTAGGAAAGAAAAGTTTACCAACTTTGTTCTTTAAATTTTTTTTTGGTTATTCTGTCTTTTTATTCTGTCTTTTTAATTTTCATGTACATTTAGGTACAGCTTGTCAATTATTTCTGCAAAAAATCCTGCTGGAATTTGATGGAGATTAAGCAGAATCTATAGATCAATTTGAGGAGAACTGTCATCTTAACCATACTGAGTCTTCCAATCAGTGAATGTGGTGTCTTTTTATTTATTTATTTAGATCATATTTAATTTCCCTCAGAAATGTTTTAAAAACTTTATTGTACAAATCTTGCACTTCTCTTGCTAAATTTATTTTTGTATATATTTTTTTAGCACTATTGTGAATGGAATTGTCTTATATTTTCAGGTTGTTCATGCTCATATATAAAAATACAATTTATTTCCATATATATTAATCTTGTATTCTGCAACCCTGCTGACCTTGTTTAATTTTAATAGGGATTTGTCTGCATGCACACATATGTATTCTGATCTTGTACATACAGAATCATCTTGTCTTCAAATAAAGACCATTTTACTTCTTCTTTTCTAATCTAGATGCCTTTTCTTTTTCTTGTGATTGTATTGACTAGAACCTCCAGTACACTGAGTAGAAGAGCTGACATTCTTGCATTATTTTTCCGCCATTAAGTATGATGTTAGTGGTAGGGTTTTTATAGATGCCCTTTATCACATTGAGAAAGTTTTCTTCTCTTTCAAGTTTGTTGACAATTTTTATTATGAACTAGAGACCCGGCGCATAAAATTCATGCATGGAGGAGGGGAGTATGTGTCCGTTAGCCCAGCCTGCACCATCTCCAATCTGGGATCCCTTGAGGGATGTCCAACTGCTCGATCCTAGGATTGGGCCTAAATAGGCAGTTGGACGTCCCTCTCACAATCCAGGACTACTGGCTCCCTACTGCTCGCCTGCCTGCCTTCCTAATTGCCCCTAACTGCTTCTGCCTGCCAGTCTGATTACCCACTAACCCCTCACCTGCCAGCCTGATTGTTGCCTAACTGCTCCTCTGCCAGCCTGTTTGCCCCTAACTGCCCTCCCCTGCAGGTCTGGTCACCCCTAATTGCCCTCTCCTGCAGGCCTGGTCCCCTCCAACTGCTCTCCCCTGAAGGCCTGGGTCCCCCCGCTAACTGCCCTTTCCTGCAGGCCCAATCGTCCCCAACTTCCCTCCCCTGCTGGCCTAATCTCCCACAACTGCCCTCCCTTGCAGACCTGATCCCTCCCAATTGCCCTCCCCTGCTGGCCATATTGTGGTAGCCATCTTGTGTCCACATAGGGGCAGCCATCTTTGACCACATGGGGCAGCCATCTTGTGTGTTGGACTGATGGTCAATTTGCTTATTACTCTTTTATTAGATAGGATTGGCTTTTGTCAAATGCTTTCCTGTATCTATTGAGATGATTCTGTGGTTTTACCCTTTATTAATATGATATATTACATTAATTTATTTAGGAATATTAAAGCACTTGCATTCCCACGTTGACTGCCACTTGCTCAGTGTGTATAATCCCATTTCTATGTTGCAGGATCAATCTTGAAATATGGTAGCAACCATACTTGGGTAAAAACTGCTGTTTGAATTTTAACCCTGCCATTCTGGCTTCGGCATTCCTTACTTGCTTAAACAATAGCGTAGTTACAGGAGATTGATTCTCACTGATTCAGTAGCTTCAGGGGTAGAAACTATAGATAACCTTTAGAGATTAACCTTTGAGTTCTGCTTCTGTATAATCATTCTGTTTAAGCAAGATAAGGCCACATTCCAATGTTCCCAGCCTTTAGAATTTAGAACAAAGGAAAATTGTTCCTGTGGTTTGAACCTTTAAAAAGACTTGCCTACACCTGGAACAATGTGGTCATGTGGATTCTACCTGCATGTGGTGCTCTCATGGCCATCCTGGCCAGTTTTTCAAGAAATCCTTGCCTGCTTTTTTTTTTTTTTAATCAATCATCAGCCTCCGGTTGTCTTATTTTGAACCCAAAGTTCAACCCCACAACAAATCTGACTTTTAAAAGTATTTTGACTTTGGAGGAAATGAGAAATTAGTCAGCTGAAGTGGTCTCTTTATAAAATTTTGAGGGTTTTAATGATATTCTTAATAATTAGAAAATTCAAATATCAGTATCTCTCATCATAACCCAAAGGATTTAAAACATTTTTATTGAGTATAATCTATGTTCCAAAGTCAACATGGAGACTATGTTTTCAAGCTATGCATCTTTTTACATTATACAAATGCTTTATTCATCTGCATAAAAGGGGTCAATTCAATTTTGTGAAAGCTTACTATTCATTTCTTAGTGGTATCCTTTGAGATCATTATTCATCTTATTTCATTATTACAATTATAGACTCAATCTTAACTTTTCTAAAAGACAAAAAATTAGAAAGTTCAAACTATGAAATTTTAATACCTAGTTTTTAATATTTGCCGTATTCAACAATGAACATTACAGATTCATCCCCATGTATGTCCCTTTCTTTCAAAGTGAGTTTAAAAAGTTCATTCTCCTTTTTACAAGCTAGAAAATATCCTCTATACAATGAAGACTCAAACTGCATCTTATTGTCATGTCCTGGAACACTTCTCATAAAGAATATTATCTCATTTTCTTCATTATTGATATTATCAGGAGGACTCATTTCCTATAGAGAAAAAAATATTAATTTTTTTAGAGCATGAACAATCAGAATATGTGCAGTTTATTTTGAAGTGTATTATTGCACAGAACTAAAGTTTTTATTTTCACAAGTTAAGTTTAACAACATATCTCAGCATATAGAAATACGGATCTCCTTTTCCTCTGAATTCCTAATCTCCTATTCTCCTTGTCTGCTTTGGCTGATCTTACCATGGTATGCACATTCAGATCTAGCTCTCTAGTTTTTCCCAATTTATTAATCATATAGCTTTCTTCTCTTTCTCCCATTGCTCAAAATGGAGTCGAATTCTAGCAAAGGCCACAACCTTTTTTGGGCTAATGTCATTTCCAACCATTCAGAGCTAAATACATTGATGACCTCCAGCCATAGCCTAGCCTAGCTCAAGTTGGTGAACCAACTGTGAGAGTCAGAAGTGGCAGTCATCTCCACTCCCTCCCTTCATGGGGGCTAGACCTAAAACTTGCTGTTAATAGACCCTCTTCAGCTGTTCTAGGGTTGAGTCCTTGATTTCTGTTTAGCCTTACCATATTGGCTTAATCAGCAGCCTTTGACTTTTTCCTACTAACTATTCCAGTTCCATAGTAGTCCTGAATTTCTATTCTGAAAGTAGTCTATTGGATGGCTTCTGCCCTGGAAGGCCAAATTCTGATTCCTATATCTTTCAGACACAGAACAGGGTTTTCTCAAGAATGGCTAGATCATTTAAAACTATAATCCTGCCAATTACCTAACTGACAGGCTGCCTATACTTTTTTTTTTTTTTAATATATTTTATTGATTTTGTACAGAGAGGAAGGGAGAGAGACAGAGAGTTAGAAACATCGATGAGAGAGAGTCATCAATTAGCTGCCTCTTGCACACCCCCCACCGGGGATATGCCCGCAACCAAGGTACATGCCCTTGACCGGAATCGAACCCGGGACCCTTCAGTCCCCAAGCCGACGCTCTATCTATTGAGCCAAACCGGTCTCGGCAGGCTGCCTATACTTTTAAAAAATATTACAACATACCTACTTTTTTTTTTTTTTAATATTTTTTGTTGGTTGTAGAGAGCCCCTGGGAATGCACATAGATATTCTTTAAATTGATGTCAGCTGAGTCTGAGGCGACTGGCATGACCGTTTCCTGGAAAAGGCCCCCCAAATGTCGGGAGACTCATCAGTACTGACTTCTTATCTTTATCCACGTGCTGGAAATGAGGGATTGAATAGGACCTTGGCCCACCCAGGCCTTGATGTGTTAAATCCAGTCCTAATACCTGGAGTGAGGGAATGAATAGGACCTGGGCACACCCAAACTCCTCTGATCCTAAGCTTTTTAGGAAACCCTCCTTTATTCTTCTGGAAATAAATAAATGTGCTGTGTGGCTCAGGTCATCATCTGTCTCTTCAGCAAAAAGGGCAGCGACCCACCCGGGACCCAGCTTTGAATCTACAATATTTCTGTGTTTGGCTCTCTTTATTTCATATATTTCTCAATCCCTGGTCTTCCAAGAACCTATTTCATCTCTCTTCCGGCGCTGGATGCGGAGAAGGGAGATCTCCACCAACTCAGGTCCCCGCAATTGGTTTATTTTATTTACTTTTAATTTTTTTAAATATATCTTTATTGATTTCAGAGAGGAAGAGAGAGGGAGAGATAGAAATATAAATGATGAAAGAGAATCATTGATTGGCTGCTTCCTGCACACCCCTACTGGGGATTGAGCCCAAAACCTGGACATGTGCCCTTGACCTTGAACCAGAATCAAACCTGGAATCCTTCAGTCAGCAGGCCAATGTTCTACCCACTGAGCCAAACCAGCTAGATCTGGTTTGTTGACCATACTTACTTTTCAAGATGAACTACCCTGTTTCCCCAAAATAAGACAGTGTCTTATATTAAATTTTTCTCCCAAAGTTGCGCTAGGTCCTATTTTCAGGGGATGTCTTAATTTCGGGGAAACACGGTAGAAATTTGAGGACCACCCAAAGTTCTTTCTGTGTTAATCCTAAAACTGTTGATATTTGAACTTAATTTTAACCCCATGGCAGCAAAAATTCTCATGATCCTAACTAAGGACTGCCAGAAAAAGTTCCAGATCCAAAATAACTTTCCAGCATCTTCCTAAGATGTCCAAAAGAAGTTTGGTACCTCCCAACTTTTCAACCAATTATAGAATTTATAGTTACAACTCTTAACTTTGTCCTTTATCAATAAGAGGTGGTCCTAAATTGATAACAGTATAGACCAGTTCTCCCACTGACATGTATTTCTGTAGCTGACTACAGTTACCCCAGAATTTAGGAAGAGACCTTAAAACTGGGGTTTGAATTTGGGACTAAGCTACTCTAATGTATAAGTGAGAAATAATCCTTAGCCAAAACTTCAGAAGCTCTAGAAATATTAGAAGGAGATGAACTTGTTAGTTCAAACCTGGCATGGAAAGTTGTGGTTGAAAGTGGGGGTATGGATAGGTAGAACAGGCCATCTCTAATCATAGTTCAATGTGACATTTCAGAACAGGGGCAAGGAAATCCTGGGGCAGTAGCTGTCCTTGGTTTTGGTGTTGATTATTCATAGCCATCATAGGAAAGGTACACAGTAAGTGGATATGGAAACAGCGCTACATAATGAAACTTGAGTGCTCCAAGGACCCATGGGATTGTTTACATCAGGAGGGGTTGAATTTGAATACAGAGAAAGTGAAGCCTGACCTAACATCTGTTTTTTTTTTTTTTTTTTTTTTTAAATATATTTTATTGATTTTTTACAGAGAGGAAGGGAGAGAGAAAGCCAGAAACGTCAATGAGAGAGAAACATCGACCAGCCACCTCCTGCACACCCCCCAACAGGGATGTGCCCACAACCAACATACATGCCCCTGACCGGAATTGAACCCGGGACCCTTCAGTCCGCAGACCGACGCTCTACCACTGAGCCAAACCGGTTTTGGCTTTGTGTGTGTGTGTGTGTGTGTGTGTGTGTGTGTGTGTGTGCGCCTTTTCCCAAGTGCATTAGCACATTTGAGAGAATCCTGACTATGTCTATACAAGAAACAGGCACTAAAAGTCACTTTTTGAACAAATCCCTCTTGGTGTCATAAGGTTCTTACCCAAAGGCAGTAGGTATCTATTATATGAGCACTAGGACTTTATAGTTAGTAACCAACATAGAAAGATGAGCACATAATGGCAGCAAGTTGTGCCTTATCATCTAGTAGAACGTAGTCTATATTTATAATCACTGCTAAGATCCTTATTAGTGGGGGTAAAAGGGTTAAAGAGCATGAGCTAAAACTAGCCCCCTCGTTCCCTCTGCCTTCTCTCCCTCCCTCCCTTCCTTCCTCCTTCCTCTCACCCTCTCTGCCTCCTTTCCTCTAACTAATACTTACTGAGTTCCTTCAGAAGCAGATTTGCTATGAAGCTAATGAAGCTTAAATGTCAGAGGCCCTCAGATCTCTTCTAAGGCCACTACTTTTCTTACTCTAAATAAAATTTGATGCTTTTGGTAATTTTATATTCTCTTTCTTTAAAAGGCCTGCCCAAATTGTATAAGCTTCAAGTTCACCTAAATCTGATTTGCTCCAATTCCTACTGTATACCAAGCATCCTATCCTCCCCTCCCCTCCCCTCCCCTCTCCTCCCCTCCCCTCCCCTCTCTTCTTTCTTTTGCCAAGCATTATTTCCATCCTTTTCAACACTTCCCAGTCTCTCCATAATCCATTTAGAGTTCAGGCTTATCCCAGTTTCTGAATCTGCTTCTGCAGCTGAATTAGTTTTTCTTTTTTTTTTTGGTAAAATATATTTTATTGATTTTTTACAGAGAGGAAGGGAGAGAGATAGAGAGCTAGAAACGTCGATGAGAGAGAAACATCGACTGGCAACCAACGTACATGTCCTTGACCGGAATTGAACCTGGGACCTTGCAGTCCACAGACCGACGCTTTAACGCTGAGCCAAACCGGTTTCTGCTGAATTAGTTTTTCTTTATCCCACATGGCTTGGTCTTGGCCACCTCCCTTCTGATTTTGTTGCTAATAACAACATGCTTAATCCTTTGCACCTTCCCTGTCTACCCCAGGCCTCTAAAACCATTATGATAACTAAGCTTCCTGCTTGTCAAGCCTGAGAATGGGAACTCTTAAGTTGCCATCCAAAAGGGTGGCCCTCTGGTTGGAAGGGGATGGTTAAGGGATTTGTTTGGAGGTTGTATTTGTGGCATACACACTGATTTTACTTGGATTATATTTTAGAGTGGCCTTTTTCTTCCTTCCAAGTTGTCTCTCAACATGTCCACTAGGTCATATTCTTTTTTTTAAAAATATTTTATTGATTTTTCTTACAGAGAGGAAGGGAGAGGGATAGAGAGCTAGAAACATCAATGAGAGAGAAACATCAACCAGCTGCCTCTTGCACACCCCCCACTGGGGATGTGCCCGCGACCAATGTTCATGCCCTTGACCGGAATCGAACCTGGGACCTTTCAGTCCGCAGACCGACGCTCCACCGCTGAGCCAAACCGATTTCGGCCACTAGGTCATATTCTAACTTCAGTTCCCATTGCTCAAGTATTTTACTGGCAAACCCTCAATCAAAAACTCTTCAAGAGAAAAAAATGGAGAATAGAGAAAAAAAGCAGTGGCCAGAAATAATTTATACTTGGCTTTGAGATACATTATACCATTGCTTTCATAGCTAATCTTGTTAATTTTATTCACTTAGCTGTACATTAAAAATAACATATATCAACTTGTTATATGTAACAACTTTAGGTTCAGTCTTACCTTGAAGGAAATAATTTTGTCCTTACAGGAGATAGTAAAATTTTCTTTACTCTTCACAGAGAGGGCTACTGCCAAACCTCTAGGGTGGCTATCTTTATATATATGTATTACAATTTTAGTTGGATTCTCTGAAATAACAAATGAGAACACAAGTTAGAATAATTTTTGCAAATCAAAATTTATGGACATTAGCCAAAGGATAATCCTTAATAGACCCATTACCCATCCCACACACTGTGATCCAGCCAGTTGGTGGAGGCAATATGCAGTTGCTCAGACATTCTTTAAAACTCATTCAAATATGCATCACAAAAGCAGTAACATTTTGAGTGTTTAAGAGATATTCTGAACTCTAAAAAATTGTTTTAAACTTTTACTTTTCAAGAAATGTATTTTTATTGATTTTAGAGAAGAAGGGAGAGAGAGAGATAGAAACATCAATGCTGAAGGGATTTATTGTTCAGCTGCCTCCTGCATAGCTCCCCCTACTGGAGGTCAAACCCACAATCTGAGCATATGCCATGACCAGAATCGAAGCAAGACTTCCTGGTTCACAGGTCAACCCTCAACCACTGAGCCACGCCAGTAGGACTGTGTTTAACTTTTAAATGCTAAATACAATATTAAAAATCTGGCTGTTAAGGTTAAAATTCAGGATTTTTCAAGGGTGCACATTCACTCTTTCAACTCTGCCTAAACGGTGATATTTGGAATTTATACCTTGGAAAGCACTGTAAACTTATTCATTTCCTAAGCACTCTAAATTTCTGATGGGAGACAGACTTATTTGAAATGCTTGAGGCTTATTTTTAATTTTGAGTTTTGAAAATGCTATCAGCAGTTTCAGCCAGTATGAAGGATCCAATTCTATAGAAATATTATCAAGTTCATGCAATTAACAATGAAGGAACTCGTGATCCAAATGTAGGCCCAGAGTAACATGACCCATAAATATGTCTTAAAATTTTTTAAAGTAAATTTATTGGGGTAACATTGGATAATAACATTATATAAATTTCAGTTGTACAATTTTAGAATACAATATCTGTATACACACAACCTGAAACCTAGTTTTCCATCACCACGTATTTGATCCCATTTACCCTCTTCATCCTCCCGCCTCCCAAACCTGGCAATATCTTTATTATATCAATTTTTCAGCTCAACTACAATATTTGGATACTCTATAAAGTTTCTTGTAAGTGAAATTATTACTATTGCTATATCTTTTCATTTAAAGTCTAAGTCTATAATAGAAAAATGTAGGCAGTAAAGTGGAATAAGAAGTACTTGCATCTTTATGTCTGTAAATATATTTTAAAAGTACCTCTACACTCAGAATCAGTCATATCCTCAAAAATGGCTTGTCTTCTCTGGTCAACGAAGAGAACTTGGTTGTTCAGATTTCGTATGATTGACCATCGACGTTCAATCTTGCCAAAGTAGTCTGATTCCAGGTTTTCTAGAATGGACATTAAATCTCATTAAAAATACGTGTGTTTTTTCCCCCAAAATTTACAGGCATACTATATATTTCAATTTTCAGTAGCTACTGATCACAATATTCTGCTACAGAAGCAGCAAAGATAAAGTTGCACAATGTTTTTTATCTACTTCCAAAGACAACTCTTGCTTCTTAGTATCACCCAGAACTACTCTACCTCTGAAACGTTAAATTCAAACACTCTGCTTTCTAATCACAATCTCCTATCCTATTTGTTTTATACTTTTCCTCCACTTCACTGAGTCTTCCTGATTTTAAAATAGGCATTTCATTCCTCTCTAACCTTCCTGTCTTCCTTTTATTTTCTATGCAGTTTGGACCTTAGGGTTCATCATTTTGTCTACCCTTTGCCAGCCTTTCCAAATCCAGACTCGTTTGTTTATTTAACTTTCTACTACAAAACTCCAAACCTGGATGCTGAGTGTCACTGGTAGTTATATAAATACACAAACTGGTGCCATTGCAAGCATATATAAATTGTCAGTACTTTTTTTTTTTTATTAAAACATTTCAGCACCTGTTTTCATAACCCATAGCTATCATTTCAGATCTTCCTTAGCCTCCTCAGGATCTCTACATCATCATCTCTGCTTTCACTTTCTTTCTTCTTCTTAAAAAAAAAAAAAAATATATATATATATATATATATATATATATATATATATATATGTATATATATTTTTTATTAATTTTTTATGGAGATGAAGGGAGAGGGATAGAGAGCTAAAAACATCAATGAGAGAGAAACATCGATCAGCTGCCTCCTGCACACTCCCCATTGGGAATGTACCCTGCAACCTAGGTACATGCCCTTGACCAGAATCGAACCTGAGACCCTTCAGTCCGCAGGCCAATGTTCTATCCACTGAGCCAAGCCAGTCAGGGCTCTGCTTTCACTTTCAATAAATGATTTCCTGCTACTTCACTTACAAATTTAACTGGCACCACCAGTCATTTCCTTATCCCTCTTGTCCCAAGGAAAATGTAAAAAAGATGCCTTTTAAGAAATCTAAGGCTAACCCTACTTGTGCTCTTATGTATATTCTTCTGAAACCTTTCCCCCCATTTTTTTAAGGTATTATATGTGTACATATTTTACCATTGTTCCCCCCCACTCCCATACATCTTCTGAAACCTTGATTTACCAATCATCCCCTCTTCTCTGTCAACCCAGCAATTCTATTTCCTTGATTTTTTCCCCCCTAAAGAAACAGTCAGAAAAACGTGTAAATATTTCTCTGCTATAATGCTTATGAGAGCACTGGAAACAATTTAAATGTCCATCAATTGGGGCCTAAGCAAATAAATTTTGATATTTCCTTACTATGGAATGTCATGAATCTAATATAACTATAATTATTCTTTGCCATGGAAGGATTTCCACGTGTATTAAATTAGAAAAAGAAACTTAGGAATAGTATTACAAACACACACACACGGGCAAAAGTAGGTTTACAGTTTACAGTAATACAAATAATACAAGAATACACAATAATACAAGAATAAGATGTGTTGCATGTGCTCACAACTATAAACCTACTTTTACAAACATATATTAAAAGAGGTACAAAAATAATACATCAAATGATATTGATTATTATTTCTAGGTCTTTTTCATGTTTTTCTTTTTTAGTTGCCTGAATTATTTATAATAAACACATTATTTTTATAATCAGAAAAACAGAAAACTGTTTTCATTTTGAGATTTAAAACTCCTCCACCAATCATATCCTATTCTGTAGCTAGTCTTGTTTCTTCTTTTAATAGTGGAGCTTCTGGTAAGAACTATGTCATTCCCTTACTTTCCATTCACTCTTCTACTCATTGCAATCTCTCTCTGCCTCCATTTCTCCACCAAACTTCTTTCAGCAAGCTAAACTCCCTGTTGCTAAATGCAATTAATGTTTTCCTACACTTTGTTTTCAAGGCTGTAAAATTCAACATAATGACTATTATCTCCATCTTGAAAATCTCTCCTGGGATTCTATGGCCTTCTCTTATTTCTTTTTCCCCCTATCTTCTTTGGTTACTCTTTTATTTATTAGCTTCTCTTTCTTTCTTCTTAAAAAAAAAAAAAAAAAAAAAAAATATATATATATATATATATATATATATATATATATATATATTTAAAATCAATCTTTATTGTTCATATTATTACAAAGGTTCCTCATTTCTTCCCCCCTCTACCAGGTTCCCACTCCACCCTCCGCCCCCTCCCCATCCCCCATTGTCCTCATCCATAGGTGCACAGTTTATGTTCAGTCTCTTCCTCCCTCCCTTTCCCAGATAGTAAATCCCTTTTCAGATAGTAAATCAGTTACTTAGCATTTTCTCATATCAATAATACCTCCACATGCCCAATGATACACTTCACACAAAAGACATTTCCAAATAGGTCAACCAGCCTCATCCAGGCCCCACCCAAGGCACTCACAGATCAACACCCCAGCGCTATACTAACTCAACACATCCAGATCTAAGCCTTCATCACTTGATTCAGCAGACCCTCAAGTTCCCGCAAAAGTTTCCAGTCATGTCTGAGAGGCAGCCATGGGGCAGGGGCAGGCGAGGAGCGAGCTGTTCCGGGCCTGGCCTCTGTTGCTCTGGTTTGTTCCACAACCAGCTGCTCCGGGTCTGGTCACTGCCGCTCCCAACCTAGTTGCTCTGGACTTGGCTGCTGCTGCTCCGGGTCCTGGCCGCACCCAATCCGGCTGCTCTGGGCTCGGCTGCTCCAGGCCTGGCCGCTCCGGGCCTGGTCACTCCCAGCCTGGCAGCCGCTGCTCTGGGCCTGGCCTCTCCCAGCCTGGCAGCCGCTGCTCCGGGCCTGGCCATATTAGCTTCTCTTTCTACTGCATCCTCAACATAGACATTCCCCTGATTTAGTCCTTGGCTTTTACTTTCTCACTCCACACATTTCCTATAATCTGTCTTTTTATTCCTATAGTTTCAGCTGTCATTTCTATGCATAAGCCCCCTATAGCTGTATCTCCAGCCCAAATTTTCATCCTGAGCCCAGAACCATTATGTCAAAGAATCTACTGTACATTTCCACTAGGATTTCCCACAGACAAGATACAAAACTAAATTCATCATTTATCTTCCTTTTTGCTCTGCATACCACTTTACCCTGCTTTTCTCCTTGTGCTTTCTATTTCACTAATTGTACAAATTGACTAAGAGAGAAAATATAGGCACTATCTTTCTCTCTATCCCTTTTCTAGTCCAATCACAAAATACTTGGCTTCTTCCAAGTATTTATCAAATCCATTCATTGCTTTTCATCGGCACCCCATTATCCATACCTAATTAATGTCTTCATCATTTCTTACAAGGACAAATAGCTTCTTAATTGTCATCCCCCCTTTTTTATCTCCACACCAATCTCTATAAAAGCCCAGCGACTGGAACAGTGGAATACCAGAACAACTGGAATGACTGGTGGCTATGATGTGCATTATGACAGCCTGATCTGAGCCCAAATCAGACCCCCACTCCCGCTGACTTGGCCCCCGATTGGCCTCCAATACTCCAATCCAGGGTGGGGCTGGCCAACCACCCACGGCCCCATCCCCCTACCCACCTGGTCTGATGGTCCCACATCTGCTCAGGCCAGCCGGATACCATCTGTGCACAAATTCATGCACCAGGCCTCTAGCTCTTTATACTGAAGCTAGAAGGACTTTTTAATTTTAGTTAAAATTATCTCTGAATTTTAATGAGGCACATGACCACCCAAAATAAAGTCAATGGAATATGAATAGAATTGATGTGTATGACTTCCATCTAGAACCTTTAAAAGGAATAGGCTGCCAAGACCGGTTTGGCTCAATGGATAGAGCGTCAGCTTGGGGACCAAAGGGACCCAGGTTCGATTCCGGTCAAGGGCATGTACCTTGGTTGCGGGCATATCCCCAGTACGGGGTGTGCAAGAGGCAGCTGATCGAAGACTCTCTCTCATCGATGTTTCTAGCTCTCTATCTCTCTCCCTTCCTCTCTGTACAAAATCAATAAAATATATTTAAAAAAAAATAAAAGGAATAGACTATCTTCCTCTTATTTTGAACCCTTTCTTGCTAGCTGGGATATGGACCCAGGAAGTGTGGTGATGATTTTCAAGTATGTGAATGAATTAAACAACTAAAGTATAATGGAATAACAAGACAGAAAAATCTTAAGATCCCAATAACATCAGGCTGCATCCAACTACAATAATCTTGAACTGCCTACTTGGACTTGTTTTTGAGAGAAATATTTCCTGTCTTATTCTGTCACTATATTTTTGGATCTCTTTGTTCCAGCAAACCAATCTCCATTCTAGATCATGAATATGTTGCTTAATGAATCCCCATTACCCAAAGATAAGGCCCAAATTCCATACCTTGAAATACAAGAACCTTCTTGATCTACATCCTATTTATCATTCTCTCATCATTCTCCTACTCCTATTTTGAAGTACTCTTGATTTCTTAGCTTGAAGTACTCTTAGATAACTTCTAATACTTTCTCTTAGCTAACTTCTATTCCCTCTTCAAAAATGTCCCTCCTTCAAAGTGTCCTCCCAGATATACTGGGCTGAAATAGGTGCCCTTTCTATATGTTCCCACAGCATTCTGTTCTTTAACATACCATGTTCCAATTGCCTTTCTTAAGTGACTGCTTCTCCCTATAGGATCCGTGATTTGCTTATCACTGTATCCTAGTGCCTAACAGTGTCTGAGATACAGATGCTAACACAGGGTGGCAAAAACAGATTTACAATTGAGAGTAATCAAAACAGAGTTTATTTTTGTATTATTATGTATTAATAATTGTATTGTTTTCCATACAAACAACTGTAAACCTACTTTTATCCCCATATATATTGAATTAATAAATGGAGAGTAGGGCAATCTCTAAAAAACATGAGGAGTTACATGCCATTATATCTCAAGGAAGCTAGAAAACAAACAAACAAACAAATAAAACAACCATGAAGGAATAGTATTTTTAAGTTACTTTTTTCATTTATAGTCCAGTAATGATCACCTTAAAAATGTGGAAAGTGCTATTTTTAAAGAAAACTATGAGAAACTAATGACCTTTAACAATCTGGACATCTGTTAGAGGATCACAGGCCAGATATGGGTATGATCCTCTCTGAATGTCAGAAGGACAAGGGCTGGGTACATCTACTTCTTGCAAAGACTCGATTGCTCCCACCTTCCCCATCTCCTCTACTTTGAAAATATTTTTTCCTTGGGAGCATCCTAGGCTTCTTCCAAAAGCATTTCTGAGAGAGAGGGTTGAAGAAGAAAGATGTTCTTGATTTCACACTACAATTTTCACGATTCAAATCTCCTTTCCCCATGTCCTCTAGAGAATCCATGACTTCCTCCTAATCTCACAATCTGTGTATTAGGCAAAGTCTGTTTTGTAGATCAAAGAGTTGGAGAATTGCCTAAAGTGTAAAAAAGCAATTTTGTTAGAGGTTCTCTTTTGTATCCTTAATGGACAACTTTATTACAGCTCTGTGCTACTGGGTTCACATTGCTTTGAGGGAAGATTAGCTTCTCAAATAGATTGGTACTAGTTTCTTTCAGCTAAGAATGGTGATATGGATGTGTCTGTGTGATGCTTAAGTAGCTATTTTTACTTTAGTAAAGAAAGAGAAATAAATTTATACTTTACCATCATTTTCACCTAAAGGGGAAAAAAGAGAAATGAAATGTTAAATTCTATATTTCAACTCAGAATCTCCCCTCACCCTACCTTTTGTTACTCTTTTCTGCCACTCCCCATTATTTAACTGCTCTCTTTCTGTTGTTGTTGGCTCTATCAGAAATCTATATATATAAATGCCTAACTGGTAGCTTTGATGCACACTGACCAACAGGGGGCAGATACTCAACACAGGAGCAGAAACCACAGGCATGGAAATATGGAACAGACTGATGAATCTCGGAGGGAAAGGGGTAGGGGAAGGGCAGGAAGAGATTAACCAGAAATCTTATATGCATACTAGAGGCCCTGTGCATGGATTCATGCCAATGGAGTCTCTCCACTGGGTCTGCACCCTCTTATTGTACAATCTGAGACTCCTCAGGGGATGTCAGAGAGCCGGTTTTGGCCTGATCCCCACAGGATAGGCCAAAGGATCTCACCAGTATACAAATCCATGCACCATGCCTCCAATATTATATAATCATCCACAAGGTCCCATAAAACAAAGCTCATTGGATAGACTTAGCGTGTTCTCTGGTAAGTTAGATATAGAACCTAAATCCAGGGCTTATAAATATAAATTTGTAACAAAAAAGAAATTTTATGAAGTGACAGATTTTACTCTTGATCAGTGGAAGGACTTTCTATGAAGCTTTCAAATGAAGCCAAATGGCCCATGGAAGACCAATCATAAGAATCTTTTTTTTTATTTGCCAGATATATTTATATTATATGGTACAGCTCACTCACAGATTTAATGTATCTCATATAATTTGCCAGTTTACTTAGGGAAATTATATTCCTTGAATGTACCCAGTACTGTGGAATTATCATGATGTGCACTAGCTTTCACCTTGTAAATAAGTGGGTTACTGCTAACTGAAGTGCCAGGTCATGTAGTGGACAAATGTTGGGACCATGAATATATTATGGTTAACTTCCAGAAGCCCAGTTTTTCTTTTTCCAGAGAAGAATATTATAAGCATTACAATGGAATTTGATAACAATAAAGAGTCACTTAATAGTTCATCTCACAATGCCTTTTCTATTATAGTTGAATACATTAATCTGAAACTTGTGTTTGGCCTATTGCTTTATACTTACCTATAAAATAAAGTGTGTTGTCAATAAATTGCATTTTCACAAAATTGATGTAATTGTTTTCTACTGCTTCAACAGCCATCTTTATTCCTAATGAAAGCAAAGAGCCGTCTGTTAAAAGGTAGGGATTGTTCCTTTTTCACAAAAGGGATCTTTTACCCCTTATTGGTTTGTACTACCTCCAAGCTCAGGAGTCAGTGTATTACCGAGTTTGCTGACCAACACTCTGGACATTTAAAAGATGCCGGGAGCCTTCTGCTTATGCATACATGTATTCATGCATTCTTTGTAAACCATCAGATGTTTGGAATCTAGAAAGCATTTTCTCATTAAACAATGTTACAAAGGGTGGATAAGTGTTCCACTATAAAACTGAATTATATTATCAATATAAATATAAGTTGCCAGAAATACACCTAATCTTGTCCTTTAACTACAGATTGGTTCTATCTGTCTTACAACCAGTGGGTTCCTGTGCATGAGGGACTGAAGGTTTATCCAAGTGCTAAAGGGGAGGTAATGAGAAAATGGCATTCCACCTGGAAGTGAGGCAGAGGGGGAGGAGGCTGAAGGCTCTGGCATCTGACGGCCCTCTTCCTCCTTAAGCCACAGAAGTTTTTTTTATCTGAAACCTGGATATTATGCTTTTTATACAAGTAATACATAAATGCAATCTTTCTGTAAAAAAATCAAATAATATAGGATATGAAAATGTCAAAAATTCTTCTTTTTGCTTTTCTCTCCTGCCCCAGACTATTCCACCCACTTCAATAAGGTGTGTATACTTTCAGATCTTTGTCTGTGGAACAGGGATTCTAAATCTGGGAAATCTGGGAACTTGGATGGGGGAATATCTAGTTTTACCATTGTTTGGAAAATAATACCATTGTGTGGAAAATAATACAATAATTAATAAATAACACAAGAGTAAACTGTGTTTCATATACTCACAACTGTAAACCTACTTTTGCATCACTCTATTTATTTTCACCAATTTCTAAAATTTAGAAGTTTCTTATATTATGTTATAGAAAACAAATCACAGAATTATTAGTAGAAATGTCACTGACAAAAATACAGATTTGTTATTGTGTTATAATTGTTGCAGAGATCTTGAAATATATTGTTTAAACTTCTTACTACTTTAAAATATATGGAAGTTACTAGTCCTACTAGCAGATCATATTATTTAATGTGCTAATAAAGAAGCACATATGTACTATATTAAAATTTGTTTAAAAATGTGGACACTATTTTAATATAATGAGTTTTCTTTATAATCCCAAGTATGTATGTATATATGTATTTATTTAATTAATTATTTAATATATTTTTATTGATTTCAGAGAAAAGGAAGAGAGAAATAGAAACGTCAATAATGAGAGAGAATCATTGATTGGCTGCCTCCTGCACTTCTCTTACTGGAAATTGAGCCCGCAATCCGGGTATATTCCCTTGACCAAAATCAAACCCAGGACCTTTCAGTTCGCATGCCAACGCTCTATCCACTGAGCCAAATGGGCAAGGGAAATCCCAAGTATTTAATTGCATGCAGGTAAAAAATTACCTGAGAAGAGGTCCAGAGACTTTATCCAGATTGCCCATGGAGATCTTTGCCACAGAAATGATTAAAAAGCTTTATTTTAGAGTTTAGGAATATGTTGGGTCCCTGAGAGCAGTTTTGGTTGGGGTTCCAAAGAAGGTAGTTGAGTCACAATTGTTGTTGGTATATATAGGAGTGTTTATAAATATATGCTCATAGGTAGAGAACTGACTCGATTTTTTTCTAGCATAGTCTACTAAGGCTAAACATACATAGTAGAGGAATCAGAAAATTAAAACTCAGTTGCAAAAACTTAATCCAAATTAAGATAACACCAACTACTTGGTGACTTTTTAACAGGTTTATCTAGGTGCAGTTCCTTATACACATACAAGTGTGGATAGTTAGTAAATTGTGTGGATAGTTATTAAATTGTAGATATATATATATTATATACACTGGTGGCCAGATTATTATGCGTTCAGAGATCATAGTAATCTGGCCACTCATTGTATATCCTATATAATAAAAGACCAGTATGCAAATTGTCCCCTCTACCAGGAGTTTGACTAGCAGGCAGGCTGGCCAACTGCCCATATCCTCTCCCCCTGGCCAGGCTGGCCAGACCCCACCCATGCATGAATTCATGCACTGGGCCTCTAATATATATACTGAGTGGCCAGATTATTATGCATTCAGAGATTTTATATATATATAGACTAGAGGCCTGGTGCACAAAATTTGTGCAATCAGGGCCAATTGGGGCCTTCCAGATACTGGCCAGGGCCTCCTTTCTGGCTTCTGGCTGCCAGCTGGGGCCTTTCTTCCCTAGCTGCCTGCGATTAAACTCCCGGTTTCCCAGTCGAATTCCTGAGGGGACACTTTGCATAATAGCCATATTAGACATAATCATATATATATGATAATGGCTAGGGTAGTCTTCTATACAAGTTTTAATATTATGTATTGCACACATATTTTATGAAAGTAATTCACCCGAAAAGTAATAAGTAGTATGTGTAGGAATTGGGTGAAATTACTAGTGTTTGCTACAGTTTTTGGTTAGTCAGTGAGTAAATGGATTTAGAGAAGAACACAATTACTTCAAAAAATACTACTACTACCACACAATTTTTGAATTCATTCATCTATTAATTGTTGAATATCCACCATGAGTTAGGCATGGGGCTAGGAACCTGACACACACACACGCAGGAAACTTTATTCCTACCCTTTGATTACTCAGAATCTAGTGGGAAAGACAAATGTATAAAATGACAAAATAGTATAAGTGTTGTATAATAATAACTGGATTTACAAGAGATCTTCTCTGTTTGGTGGTTAAAGAAGGCTTCTTAGAGGAAAAGATGATTGTGCTGCCTTGGAAGAGAGGTAGGCATTTTCAAGGCCAGGGGAGAGCATTCCACAAAGAGAGAAGACTGTGAGCGAAAGCCAGGAGGCAGGGAGGCTGAGAGAATATGGCTTGTTTGAAGCCTCATCATCCCCCCTGTAATTAATGCAAATGCAGTCACATTTGACAGGAAGAATGCATTTCTGAAGAGCTCACCTAGGTCAAGATTAACTGTTTCTTGGGAATAAGTATAAAAGTATGTGAGGAGGTAAATTTATACTAATTCCTTGGGAATATGTATAAAAGTATGTAAATCTACAATGACCAAAGTAGATTCTTTCTTCATCTTTCTTAGCATTATTACTATTTGCAGTGTGCTCTCTCGACACAGGCCATCATGGTGGTACTTAGACATTTTTAGTATTGTTTACTTGCATCTAAATTTTGTCCCATTCTATTTCTTGTTTTTTAGCACAAAGGTAATCATACTCCTTAGCACTCTGATAACATCATTATCAGATATAAAAATATTTAAAATGATAATAGTAGTGAATGTTAAAAAATAAATAGCACATCAATAGCTGTACTAGTATGCCTCAAGAATTTCTGAGATAAAGAATAGTCTCACTTACATAATACTGACATGGCCGCAGATAATTCTACCAGGTATCAGAGACACTTCCATGTGACAGTAGTGTTAACAGTGCACAACTCAATTTGGAGCTCATGTATTTCCACTTTGCCTATAAAGTGAGACTATTATTCGCTTATTATTTATTTTTTTGTCAGTCCTACCCCAAGGTCCCGCACATGTCCTGACCAGGCTGAGGCTCAAACCTGCAACCCAAGTACATTCCCTTGACAGGGAATTGAACCTGAGACCCTTTGGTGCACAGACCAATGCTCCAACTACTGAGCTTCATTGGCCAGTGTAGGACTATTATTATTTTTTTAAAACACATTTTTATTTAGTTGAGAGGTAGAGAGAGAGAGAGAGAGAGAGAGAGAGAGAGAGAGAGAAAGGGAGAGGAATATACATAGAGAAACATTGATGAGGGAGACATGGATAGGCTGCTTCCTGAACACCCCTTATTGGGGGTTGAGCTGGAACCTGAACACATGCCCTGATTGGACTTGAACTGGACTTGAATTGGAGACTTCTTGACCTCTTGACCTTGGGACAAGGCTCAGACAACTGAGCTACAACATCCCCTACTGGGGATCAAGCCCAAAACCTGGCATGTGTTCTAAATGGGAATTGAACTGGCTACCTCTTAACCAGTCGTGCATGGGGCAATGTTCAAATAACTGAGCAACACTGGCTAGTCATAAAGCTATTATTTTTATATTACATTTGTTTGATTCTGCCTAATTCAAGTCACATAAAATGCAACTTGCAATGAAGTTTGGTTTGACTAAAGCTTGTAAAGGAGAGTCAGATTATAAAGACCTGTTTAAGCTGAAGAATTTGCAATTTTTTCCCCCGAAAAAATACTGCCTTACTTCAAGAGAAAGATGTGTTCAGATTTATGTTTTAAAAAGTCAATAATCTGGCAGCAGTGTAGAGAATGGATTTGATTGGTAAGGCCGGACAAAAGCAAGAAAACAACCTTAGTGGCAATTTTAACAGTTGAGTAATAGTTAAAGAGCCGGTATAATAGAAGGTGGTACCTGTGGGGATGAAAGGAAGAGGATGTAGTAAGAGAGGTTAGCAGCAGGACTTTTTTAGCTGATCGGCTGTGGGTCGAATGGAAGAAGGAGGAACTGAGGATGACTTTAAAGTTTCTGACTTGAGCAATTTGTTGAGTGTTACCTCATTGACTAAGAAAAAGAATAAAAAGAGAGGCTTGAGTGGAAAATAATTCTTTCAGTTTTGCAAATCTAAGAGAGAAGTGTCATAGGAGTCCAGGAAGAAAGGAGCTTCCGGGAGGAGCTGCTGGAACTCAGATACTGCAAAGCCCACAATAAACAAGTTTAAACTTGTACATTGACCTTGACAATTGGTATAAGAACAGTTTGGGGAAAGGGAAGGTACAAAAGGCAGGTTGACAAAAATGTAGGACAGAATGGGATGGGAAAAAGTTCAGACAGGGAATACAAACTATTCTTTTAGGAAGTTTGGCTATAAAGTGAAGAGGGAGGGTGGTAGCTTTTGGGGGATATATAACTAGCAAATTCCAATTTCTGGCTCCAGATTCATTGTTCCAACTGTTAGATATACTAATGAATTACTTTCCCAAACATGTCCAAGTGATCTGTTCAACACTGAAACCAGGGAATCCTTCTTGACTCCTTTGCCTAATCTTTTTAAAAAAAATGTTTTTACTGACTTTTTTTTAGAGAGAGAGAAAGGGAGAGGGAGAGAGATAGAAACATTGATAAGAGAAACATCAACATCAATTGGCTGCTTCCTGCACTCCCCCTACTGGGGATTGAGCCTGCATGTGCTCTGAATGGGAATCTAATTGATGACCTCTTGGTGCCTGAGTCTACTATGTCCAACCATTAAGCCATCTAATCTTTTCTCTGTCTCATAAATATTGTAGATTATAACTCAGAAATGGATTTATAATTTGGTGTTAACCCCTCCATCTTCATCCACACTGTTTTCTTTTATTTAATTTTTAAAATATATTTTTATTGATTTCACAGAGGAAGGGAGAGAGAGATAGAGAGAGAGAGAGAGATAAAAAATATCAATGATAAGAGAGAATCATTGATTAGCTGTCTCCTGCATGCTCCACACTGGGGATTGAGTCTGCAACCTGAGCATGTGACCTGCCCAGAAATCAAACAGTGATCTCTTGGTTCATAGGTTGATGCTCAGCCACTGAGCCACACCAGCCAGGCCACACTGGCACTGTTTTATGTCAAGCCCTCAACACTTCTTGAACTTTCTATTTTAATACTAATCTTCTTGGTTTTCTTGCTTCCAGACTCTCCCCCACTACATACTGTTGCCTGAGTTATTCCTGCCCCCCCCCCCCTTTTTTTCCCCCCTGTCAAGCCCTTCTTCCTTTAAGTCTCAGCTCAAACATCTCCTTTAGGAAAACTTCTCGACTCCTACATTTCTAGCTAATCATTCTCTTCTCAGTACCCACCTTCCCCAAATCCTCCCTCCTTCAAGCATCTGATAAATGGATAAAGGGTTGGTAGAATTTTTATTTTTTACGATATTTATTTATTTATTTATTATTTTTTACGATTTTTAAAAATTGATTTTTAGAGAGAGAGGGAAACAGGATGTTAGATCACATGGGTTGCTGTCTCTTGCAGGCCCCTAACTGGGCGCACCCCGGCGTGTGCCCTGACCTGGAATAGAACATTCAGTGCATGGACGACGCCCAACCAACGTGACCACATCGGCCAGGGCTAGACATTTTTTCTGTCTTAAAACTTTTACTCCATCTTAAAGTCAATGAGAAAAAGAAAATGGAGGGAATTAAAAGCATATTAAAAAAAGAAGAATATTTTCTCTAATGTTCCTTCTCTTCTTTTGTTCCCTAGTAGTTAGTTTCTCTTGACTTCAGGTGTTTATTTTGAATTCTTTTTTCTCTTGCCACTCTTTTTGTTAGATTTTATACATCTATGATTACAACTATAGTGTCCCCTACCTCTTCCCCCAATGTTCATTTTCCTTTCTCATCTGTGCTCCTTTGCTTTCTTAATCTATAAAAATTAATTGGATAAAAATGTTTAAAATATTTTATCTAAGATACTCAAGAGTACTGACTTTTTTAAAAAAAGAGTTTTACACCATCTTAGAAAGATCTTCTCAGGCATATGCAGTGACAGTTGGTTCTTTGAAACAAAAAAGTTTTAGTTATGCAAGCCTTAGAAACTAGCTGGGTTCTAGTGAATGTTAGAAAATTATGATGGAAATTAGGCCACATGAGTCTCAAACTTGTCTGGGGCCAGTCATTTAATTAGGAAGGTCTTAGTTTTCTTATTTGGACAAACAGGGGGTTGAACGGTCAATCTCTAAGGTCTTCTCCAGCTTTAGTATTTTGTAATTCTCAATTTTACATAAGTCTTAAGAAAAAAACACACACCATTTGTGGCAAATGCCCTAACTACTTCTGCATAATTCTAAAACAGCACGTATTGATTGAATATTTATTATATAGCCAGCACTGTAAAGCTGGTAGGAGTTTAAGAACATATTATTAGATTAAAAATATTCCAATGCTGTGGAATAGTATGGGATAAAATGAGGAGCATATTACCTAACAAATTCCCTGAGATCAGGTATGTAGTCATCTTGCCAACAGCAAGATTCAAAACCCAACTTTTCAGTTCTGTAAATAATTTTGTCCTTGAAAATTTTGCCATCTTATTAATATCTGTATGTGTGTGTGGGAGTAGACCTAGGTAAAGATTTACATAAAGAACTAATGGTAAGAGATACATAATTAATTGCTAACTACAGACTAAAAGCCAAAGGCAACATGGAACTGATGTAGTTGGAATGGCCTTGTGTGAAAAGGAAATGGAATTTAATCTTAAAGGATACTTAAAAGTTAAACAGATGGAAGAGGATTTATGTGGTGGTGGTGGTGGGGCGCTGGACTGAATGAGGCCACAATTTTTATGCTAGCAGGACAATCCAGCTGCCCTGCAGTGAACACAGGGCAAGGTGGGGTTAAATCATGGAGAGCATTTGAATTTAATTCCACAGACAATAGGAAAGCAGGTTACTGAGCTGACAGTGCATTCTGAAAGAGATTAGTGACAGATTATGAAACTATTATAAGAATTCATGTAGAAATTCAAGTAAGAATTCATAATATTCATGTAGGGATAATATGAACAAATCAGATTTTAAAAGATATTTTAAAGGAAGATTTAATAGAACTCGAAATAGCTGCCTATAGACAAAAAAAAAAAGAGGATTTTTAAGGGTGTCTTAATTTTTGTTATTCATACTTCAAAACAGATATTTATTCAGCCCCTTAGTTATTGCGAAATAAACCTCTTCTGGGGAATTGCATATTGCCAAACTGTAGCCCAGCCTAAAGGTGCCGGGGAAGCTTCCATCAGATGATCAACCTTTGGCAAATTTTGTATTTGCTTTTAAAATAATTGACTTGAAAAAAAATTATCATAGTAATTCTAAGCTGTAATCTGCCTTTTTCATTCCCATCCTCTCAGGAATACACAATGGAGTTTACCAGAAGCTACATTCTGTGTGATATTACAGATTGCACCAGCAGCAGATGAGAATGCAGCTGTCTTCAATTAAGCCAGACATTAAAGAGATTTGTAAAAATGAAAAACAATGTCACTCTTTATAGTAGATTTTTTTAGGGATCTATAATTTAAAATGTTATTTATACTAACATGTGATGACTTTTTGTTATTTTAAAGTAAATTAATAGGTCATTATCTTCACAATTTCTCAGCTTTAATGTCAAAGACAGTAAATGACTGCAGTACAGTAAATGACCTAGAGAAAGAAAAATACTTCAGGGTCCTTAGTAATTTATAGATATGTAAAATCAGGAGACCAAAAAGTTTGAGAATATTTGCTCTAAAGTGATATTCTCCACTGTTTGCTAAAAGAGAGAAAAAAGTTTCTACTCTGGCTTTGCTATATTCCTTATGTTGTTACTGACTGCCCATCAAAATGATGTCAGAAAACTTAAATTTCTCTCAGTTGCTTTTCAGCTTATTTACCTCTAATTACCATGCTTGGGCTTCCAAATAAAGAAGAATGATATTGCTTACCTGTGCTCGATCGTTTCCTTGACAAAAAAGTGGTCTGGACGGTTTCAGGTTCCTTTCTTTGCAGGAGGCTGTGTAGAAAGTGCCAGCCCCTTCAGCAGAAAGCATCTAAACTACCACACTCCCCGCTGCTGTTCCAGCCGGTGGCTGTCGGAGGAAGAGGGAGGGATGAGGAAGAGAATTGAAGGGAGGAGACTGGGCACGTCTTGGACCCGCCTTTAAACGTGGGCTCTTTAGGGCACTAAATTGTCCGGGAATGTGGGTATTTCTTTAATGTCCAATCATTATTATAATGAAATAATTTCTTCTGTAAAAGTTGGAGTTCTAGCTGCCCAAAGTTTGTACCTCTTTCAGAAGTATATCCAAGCAACTTTTAAAAAAGCATCTACCAATTGGAAGCATTTTGTTCACATTAATCTGTTTGAGACTTTCTTCTCGTATTTCAGCACAACACTTTCTTAAACAGTGCTGCATAATTAGCCCTATTAGAATAATTCATATAATGTAATTATAGCACCTAAAATGTAACTTTTGAGAAGTAGAATGTAAATATTACAGTCTTGGAAATAATTAGTAGTGACAAAGCTTTTTATACAAATTTTTCTTGAACATATGCTAAATCATACCAACTTGCTAGCAAGGTAATTAGCAAAGTGACTTTTGGTTTTTGCTTTTTTGCCAGTACAGAGACTTTAAGGAAACGGGGGTGGGGGGGACAGAGGGGGAGTGTGGGGTGTGTGTGTGTCCTAGAGCTAGGAATAAAAATGCTTACATTAGCAGCTAGTTTTATTTTTTGTTTGTTTGGTTTTCAAGAAGATCATAAAAGCCAGAACCGGTTTGGCTCAATGGATAGAGCGTCGGCTTGGTGACTGAGGGGACCCGGGTTCGATTCCGGTCGGGGGCATGTACCTTGGTTGCGGGCATGTCCCCAGTACGGGGTGTGCAAGAGGCAGCTGATCGATGACTCTCTCATCAATGTTTCTAACTCTCTCTCTCCCTTCCTCTCTGTATAAAAATCAATAAAATATATTAAAAAAAAAAAAAAAAAAAAAGAAGATCATAAAAACATCATGCCCACAGTAGTGATTATGAAATAAGTCTATGTCAGGGTGGTTGGAGGTCCTTGGGATGGTGGTTATCAGAAGAGAAAGTGCACATTTAAGAAGTGTGTGATAAAAAAAGAGAGGAGTGTATGATAAGAATGTACATATAATTGAAATTGAGATAATGAGTTTTCTCAATTGTAATATCCAATCGGGCCAGTCAACATGGAAGTATAAAGTGGAATTAAACAGTGATCAGGAACAGAGGACCAAACAAGTTAATTTTAAATGGCTTATTGCCAATTACTTTTCTCCAACTATAAAAATGTAGAATGCATAACAACCAATTTCTTAGTTTTGGGACACACATTTTATTTATTATTATTATTTTTAAAATATATTTTATTGATTTTTTTACAGAGAGGAAGAGAGAGGTATAGAGAGTTAGAAACATTGATGACAGAGAAACACTGATCAGTTGCCTCCTGCACACTCCCCACTGGGGATGTGCCTGCAACCGAGGTACATGTTCTTGACCAGAATCAAACCCGGGACCTTTCAGTATGCAGGCCAACTCTCTATCCACTGAGCCAAGCCGGTTTCTGCTTGGGATACACATTAAAAAAAAAAATTAATTGAGTAACCCAAATTTTCTGCCTATTTCATAGGGTTGTTTGTGAAGATTAAATCAGATGATGACAGCCCTTTGAATATTTTAAAGCACTAGACAATTATAACTCTCCACACCCTCTCACTTATTTGTACTCATTTAGCTTTATGCAATGGAGACAAGATTTTCTAGAAAAATAAATGGCTTTTTCACAAACAGCCAATAAACAAACATATACACATAATACTTAAAAGTCTGTATAACAACTAACATTTAAATAAGCCAAAGGGGAAAACATTATGTGTTAAATATAATTTGTGTCAATTATTAACAAAAGTCGGGCCAGTATTCCCTCAGAGAAAAGTATTTATTAGGGAAAAAAGAAAGATGACAATCCAAAATGTGTAGCCATGGCTAACCATGGAGTTTCTTGCTTGGATAAAGAAGAGGAGGTACTTGATAGAGGGGAAGAGGAAGTCCAGGCGAGGGGGTGCCAATACCACAGAGTTCTGTGATAAACATAGAGCTCTTCTTTTTGAAGACATAGGATGTGAGAATTTCTCCTGTAAGTCCTCCATAGTCCAGTCTAGGCTAAGGCATGGGTCATAAATTTTAACAGGTGCAAGATTGGGTACCTGGAATTTATGGGGGTGGGGGTGGGGAAGGGTGTCATTGACCTTTGTTTTATGAGCTGATATTCTTTTTTTCTTCCACATCTGCTAACTGGGCATAAGTTTAGAATGTCTATCTTTGAAATTGCAGGGCAAAGTCGCTGCATCAAAGCACCCAATAGACTAAGCTTCAAGTATGTGGGCCATGCATGTACAAAATATGTTTTGAAAGCTGTCAAGTAAACTAAACTCGTTTACACACCAAGAAAGTGATTTTCGAAAATTATGCTATTCTCAAAGTTCTGCTGCACCAAAGAAAAAGAGGTTAAATAATGAAGGCTCTGATCAAGGAGTCTTGCTTGCAGCCAGGGGAACTCGGATATAAACCCTTTCATCACCCAGACCATCCGGCACAGGATGTAAACGTGGCGGGGGGGAGTACTACTTTGTGTTCCTTTACTGCGATTCAGGTGGCCAGGTCACAGTCTGGGCTTGCTCTGTCAATTCTCCCATGTTCTTTTGGGGGAGAACAGTCTCAGATTTGTCTCTTCGTCCCCACCCTGCAAAGCGGGGAGAGATTTTTGTTTTTTTTGGCGAGTCCCCGTCGAAGGCGTGAGCGGGAGAGAAGCGGAAGAAAGCCACTTCCGGTGACTGAGCACGCTGCCCGCCAGGCTACAGGGGCTGCGGCTGCCGGTCACGCGATTGACGGCTGCAGGTCACGTGATCGGCATGCGCTGCCTGCCGGGAAGGCCAGCTCTCCTGCCGCCTTCGGAGTCTGCGCACTCGCGCTCGGGGCTCCGGTTCCCGCGGTCTAGGCAGCTGCTGGCGGGAGAGCCGCTGGTGAGGAGAGGTCCTGAGCACCGCTGGCGGGTTTGGTGGGGCTGGGGGGATGGCCTGTGCTTGTGGGGGCAGTGGAGAGGGTGCAGGCCTCCCGGGGGTCTCCTGTGGCGTAGGGAGGAGAGAGGGCGGGAAGTGAGGAAGCACGAGGCCGAGTGGCCCGAGGGCCGCGGCGGCCTGAGGGGAAGAGGAGGCCGGGAGCGAGGGCGTGAGGCGCTGTGAGGGCCCTGTCACCCGCCCAGGCCTTGTGTGGTGACGGAACATCTGTTTTTTCCAGAGGGAGAATGGCCTGGTTGTAGAAGTTGTAGTTTGACACGCGTGCACGTGCAGTTGTTCTGAGAGGAGAGAAGAGGTGGGCGAGGACAGGAAGATACAGGGGAAGCGGGGAGAGAACCGCGTCCACGTCGGCTTCTGGGACACAAACCTCCTGGCAGAGCCTGCGGGGCCCGCGGGGCCGGTGGTATTTTCCACGCGACGCCGGTGACGCCGAGGGCGGTGGCATTATAGGGAATTCAGGAAACACATATTTATTCCTTGTTGCTGGCTAATACAAATGAAGACTATATGTGACTAGTCAGCCAAAACAGTGATCGACGTCAGCATACTTTCTCAACATCAGGCTAAATGCTGTAAATGGGTAACTTGAGGTATAGGGACTATGCCGTTCTAGGCTTCAACATTTTTCCTTTAGTAAATGTAATCTTTCAGATTCATAGGGAAGTTATCTTCAGAACTTACAGAAAAGTAACTCAGAGGTAAAATGGGATGCCACGTGAAAGCAGAAGGAGACAGTGGACATAACCACAGGCTGGAAGAGGTCTGGCCTAATCCCAGTTTTACTTGTTTGAAGTTGGTCAGCCATCTTTGCCCCTGTTTTCATGTCTGTAAAAAATGAGGTAGAGTAGACTTAGATGAACAGTGTTTGAGTTCTGAGACATTGTGAAGGTAGAAGCATCTTAAATGAACCCTGGGACAAGGCAGAAGGGCCAAAGACATGAGTTTGGCTGGCTGTACAAAGAGGGAGTAGACGAAAATCCTGGGAATGGTAGGCTAGGCCCAGGTGATGTAGGACTTCGGATGGAATTTGAACTTATTCTGTCTGGAGCAATGAGTACTCAAGGTCAAGTTTTTGAGATAAGGGAATGCAGTCATTATAGTTATGAAAGTTAAGGAATATGGTAATCAGAGTTTTGAAAGACTGCCCAAACAGCAGTGGGTAGGGTGACTTAGAGAAAGGAGAGATGGGGAGGTTTAGGTAAGTGACAGGTAATGAGAGCCTAAATTAACACTGGCAATGGGTGGAAAGATTCAAGGGATCTGTGTAGCATGGAGTTTGTACTTAAGTTTGGCATTGCTCTAAATTTTGCAGCTCTTACCTCCAGATTATGATGGCAAACCACCTTGTAAAACCTGATACCAGAAATTGCAAGAGACCCAGAGAGTTGGAGGTAATCTCTATGCTCTTCCCAGAGCCTTAATACTTTATTGTATATGCTTCTCAAATATCTTCCACTCAAGAAAGTTCTATTGATAAATGGAATTTAAATTTTCATATTCCCAGAGCTGGGATTGTTCCAGCAGGAACTATATTGACTCCAGCTGCTTGTTTACTAAGTATATGGGAAAACCTCCAAGAAACTATTGGGAGATTTCTTTGTGGTAATTTGTGTCTAGAGACACAAGTGCATTCATATCTTTATGAAATCTAGGACTTCCAATACTTATTTTGCTATAATAAGTAGTAGTACTGGAGTTGCTGAAATTTTATTTTATTTTATTTTTTATTTTATTTTTTTAAAATATATTTTTATTGATTTTGTACAGAGAGGAAGGGAGAGAGATAGAGAGTTAGAAACATCGATAAGAGAGAGTCATCGATCAGTTGCCTCTTGCACAACCCCTACTGGGGATATGCCCGCAACCAAGGTACATGCCCTTGACCGGAATCGAACCCGGGTTCCTTCAGTCCCCAAGCCGACACTCTATCCATTGAGCCAAACCGGTCCCGGCGAGTTGCTGAAATTTTAAAATTAGAACACTCTTCTGCTTTTCTTCACTACTGTTTCCACCAATTGATGTTTAAATTTGGGACATTGTTATCTTGCAAAATTTTTCAAGCATTTGGCTATTGTCTAAATTAAAAGTTTGCTAGATAGCCATGAAAACATCTACTTGTTCAAGGTACAGGAAACTTTTTCATTAAGAGGTTAATAACATTCAAAAAAGTAAAAATAAAATTTAGTATATTGAACCAGGTGCTTGTTGGGACCAAAAGTTTACTTGGTAATAAAATTTCAAATGAATTAGCATTTAATTGCAAATATAATTAGCAAATGACAAGAGCCTATAATTTCTAGCATGTTTTCTTTTTTTTTTTATGAAAGGTGTTTTATTTGCTTTAAATAAATAGGATATATATATATTCTAAGGGTTCTGTTAAATATTTACCTGTTTTCTTTTACTTTCTTGTATTAGCCTCAAATGCCAGATAGTCCCCAACTGTCCTCTCCTGGAAAATCAGATGCCTCTTTCTCTGAAAGCTCTGGACTATTTTATAAAGATGAAGCCCTGGAGAAAGATTTGAATGGTGTTGTATAAAATGCTTATATTTCTGTATACTTATTTTTATAATCAGAAGGTTTGTTATATTTCATAACACAGTGTTTTTTTTTTTAATAGATATAAGCAAGGAAATTAGTCTAATGTTGTCTACATATGCAAAAATTTTAAGGTAAGTACTTATATTTTCGAGTCTTGATCTTAGAAGTTTTCTTCAGGAAATTCCATATGGGAACTTTATGTTCAGTGACTGCAGAACCTATCCAGTTACTGTAATTTTGGAATTTTTAAATTTGACCTTAATTTCTTATAATAATTTAGTTTGTTATTTTCGAAGAAAAGCCCTTCTTTGTTGAGTGGAAGGGAGGGAGAGAGGGGGAGAGAGGAAAGTGAGAAAAGAGAAACATTGATGTGAGAGATGGGCTGTGATGTTCACACAGTGATCAATTCACCAGAAGACACATTTCTGCAAACATATCCCCATCATTAAGTGAAGCATGACTGTATATAGTTTGATATTAGAATTATAATGTATAAGATACATATTCTGCTGTGTTAGGAGAATTTAAATATTTGTGAGACTAATTTAACTTTTATCAAAGTATTTGTAAATTACTGAAGCTTTCTGATGTTCAAAGCTATTTAAACGAAATAGCTAAAAAACATAGCATAAAAAAGAACATAACCATGATAGTGTGTTTTGATGTTGTAACTATTTAGTCTAACATTAGCCTTTTTTACCCCATCAGTGAGAGAGCAGCAGTAGATGCTTCTTTCATCGATGAAATAGAAGGACTCTTCAAAGAAGCCAATACTATTGAAAACTTTCTAGTACAAAAAAGAGAGCTCCTGAGACAGAGGTTTACAGTTATTGCAAATACACTACACAGTTAAAAGTCGTGTACTTAAAATAAGCTGAGAATTTTAAAACCCATTATTGTTGTAAGGAAATGACATTTATGCTCTAAAAGCTCTCTCCTTGTTAAAATGTATGCCTTACACATAAAAGGGATACACCTTGAATTTCTTTTCTAGACTTAAAGGGGGCTTTAAACTTGATATTAATACCTTTTGAGGGTCAGCTCTTTGGTGTAGTTAAAAAAAGTGTAAATTAAATTATTGATTCTTTTATTTTTTTAACACCCTAGTCTTCAACTTCAAAAAGAGGATTCAATGAGTTAATTTGATGTTTAACAACATTGTACTTTTTGGGGGGAATATTTTATTTAAATAGAAGATAGCATTGGAGATAGTTTTAAAATGTTTTTCATGGTTAGTTTTATAAAAAAAATTAAAACCTACAGGTGAATTGTTCAGTTTCTCAATATGTAGAAAACTATGTGTGCTCTTGCTATTTAATATAATAATTTTATTATTTCACTATTAGTTATTATACATGATTAATAAAAGTTTTTTGTTTATAATTATTTTCTTGTGCTATAATAAAAACCAGAAATAACCAGACCTCATATGAGTTGGCTTTTTTTAATACAACGATGAATTGTACTTAGAAGCATTAACAGTTGTGTGGTATGGGATAAAATTAGTGGTCCAAATGTAAAGAGATTGGGTAAACAACAAGGTGACTGTTGAGTTATTTAAATCCTATTATAATTCAGAAACTAGACTAGTAGATCTCTAATACTTATCCAGCTAAAAATTTTCCCTTTGATGGAAGATACTACTATGATTTTATTGCAAATTTTCAATATGTCATATAATTATACTAGAGGCCCGGTGCATGAAATTCATGCATGGGGTGTTTGTGTGTCCCTCAGCCTCGCCTGCACCCTCTCCAATCTGGGACCCCTCGAGGGATGTTCAACTGCCCGTTTAGATCCGATCCCAATAGGGAGGGCAGTTAGGGATGACCAGGACTGCTGGCTCCCAACTGCTCACCTGCCTGCATTTTTTTTTTCTTTTTTAAATATATTTTATTGATTTTTTACAGGGAGGAAGGGAGAAGGATAGAGAGTTAGAAACATCGATGAGAGAGAATCATTGATCAGCTGCCTCTTGCACACCCCCTACTGGCGATGTGTCCGCAACCAAGGTACATGCCCTTGACTGGAATCGAACCCAGGACCCTTCAATCCACAGGCTGACGCTCTATTCACTGAGCTAAACCGTTCGGTCTGCCTGCATTCTTAATTGCCTCTAACCGTTTCTGCCTGCCAGCCTGATCACCCCCTGACCATTCTTCTGCCAGCCCGATTGCCCCTAACTGCCCTCTCCTGCAGGCATGGTCACCCCCAACTGCCCTCCCCTGCTGGCCCAGTCATCCCTAACTTCCCTCCCTTGCCAGCCTGGTCATCCCTAACTGCCCTCTCCTGCAGGCTTGATCGCCTTCCACTGCTCTTCCTTGCAGGCCTGGTCCCTCCCAACTGCCTTCCCCCGCAGGCCATCTTGTGGCAGCCATCTTGTGTCCACATGGGGGCAGCCATCTTGTGTGTTGGAGTGACAATTTGCATATTACTCTTTAATTAGGATGACATAACTATATTAATCAGATTTTAAAAAATCACAGCACTCATTTTAAAATCATATAGATACTTTAATCTATTGTAAATGTAGTTTGCTGATATAAGCAATCACAAATTTGGACATACTTACAAACAATACCACAAGGAATTTGATATTTTTTAGGTGGTTAGCATGTTTATCTTGCAGCCTTTTAAATCCTATCTAATACAGTGGTGCCTCACACAACGAACTTAATTCGTTCCAGGAGCAAGTTTGTTATGCGAAAACGCGTTTTCCCATAACAATACATGTTAAAAAAAAAATTCGTTCTGTAGCATAAAATATGCTAAGATGACATAAAAAAAGATAAATTTTTTATTATATTTATTTAGATACATCTAAAAACATAATTTTTTTTTAAAAAAACACACATTTTTTTAATTTTAAGACAGACTAGAGTCTACCGAATCTTGCACATCTTCATCCATTTTCTGCTTTTTGGCCGATGGTTTCATGAAAAACCTGTCCAAAGTCGTTTGTTTTTCTCTTTTCTCCAACATCTGCCGGAAATAACGGACAAGAGTATCGGAGTAAAGATCGTTGATCCTGTTTGCTTCAGCTGAATCCGGATAGTGGGCATTGGTAAACTCCTGAACTGCTTTCCATTTGACCAGGATGTTCTTGATGTCAGCAGTTGGGATTGGTTGATTGTTTGATTGTTGCTCCTCGTTATCAGATGACGCTTCCCTTTGAGCATTGTCCTGTTGCTGGACCAGAAGTGCTTGGAGCTCTTTCAGTTGTCAGCTCTTCTTCGTGTTCCTCAATAAGCTCCTCTACATCCTCTTCCTCTACCTCTAATTCCAACCTTTGGGCCACTGTGATGATGTCCTTCACCACTTCTGTGTCATCAACTACTGCTTCTTCCTGGGTCCACGAAGGCACAAGCATCTTCCAAGCAGAAATGAGGGTCCTTTGTGACACTTCTTCCCAGGCCTTCTGTATAAGTCGTATTGCCATAAGGACATCAAATTTCTCCTTCCAAAACTTTCGGACAGTCATATTGTCTCCACCAAACTCGCATTCTTCAAACACCTTATTAAAGAGGGCTCTAGTGTAGAGTTTTTTAAAGTTCGCAATAACTTGCTGATCCATTGGCTGAAGAATGGATGTGGTGTTTGGTGGCAAATACTGCACCTTGATAAAAGGATAATTTTCCTGCAATATTTCCTCTAGGTCTTTTGGGTGAGAAGGGGCATTGTCAAGTATCAGAAGGGCTTTGAGCGGCAGTTCTTTTTCCAGCAAGAATTTCTTCATGGCAGGAGCAAAGGTTTCCAGAATCCATTCGTTGAAGATAACTTGGGTCACCCAGGCTTTTTGATTGGACTTCCAATGGACGGGCAGTTTGGACTTAATAATGTTATTTTTCTTGAAAATTCTTGGATTTTCAGAGTGATAAACCAATAGAGGTTTGATCTTGAGGTCTCCGTGGCATTAGACGAAAACATAAGGGTAAGTCTGTCCTTCATGGCTTTGTGTCCTGGCAATTTCTTTTCTTTTGTAAGGAAGGTTCTGCTTGGCATTCTTTTCCAGAAAAGACCCGTTTCATCGGCATTGAACACTTGTTGTGGGCAGTATCCTTCATCCTTAATACATTTTTGAAAGTTAATAGAGAACTTTTCTGCTTCTTTCTTGTCAGCACTGCCAGCCTCACCATGCATAGTAACGCTGTGGATTCCACACCTTTTCTTAAATCTAAAAAACCACCCCCTGCTGGCTTTGAATTCTTCATTATCTTGATTGCTGCTGCTTCCAGGGACGTTTTTCTTTAGATCGTCATAAATTCTCTTGGCTTTGTGACAGATAATATCTTGGGTTGTTACGTCACCTTTCACCTGCCTGTCCTTAATCCAAATCGCTAATAGCCTCTCCATTTCCTCGTGGATTGAAGACCTATGTTTTTCATGAAATAGTTTTGATACTCCTTTGGCTACTTTGGCTGATTTGATTGCATCCTTATTTGTCAAAATGGTGAAAATGGTGGTCTTGCTGAGGCCAAATTCTTTGACGAGGTCACACTGTTTTACCCCACATTCACTCCTTCTAATTATTTCCTGTTTCATTTCAACAGAAATCACCTTCCTGCTTTTTTTAGAAGCCATGATATAAAAAAAATATTGAGTTTAACTTAAAAGGACGACTGCCGTGATACGTGCGTGATTTAATTCGTAATGAAGAACGATTGCCGCGATACGTGCTTAAGTTAAGCGCAGTGACTAACGACTGCCTGCAGTGCCTGCGCGGAAGGATGCAATACATCGGCAGCGATCGTGGAAGCTCGGGCGAAGCAGTCGTGGAAGCTCGGGCAAAGCGGTCGTGGAAGCTCGGGCGACTTCGTTGTGTGAAACGAAGTTCGTTGTATGAATCATGAAATGAAGTTCGTTGTGTGCAGCGTTCGCTGTGCGAGGCGTTCTTTATGCGAGGCACCACTGTAAAGAGGGAATATGCTAATCGACTGCCATGCCCTCAAAGATGGCAGTGCTCCCAGCCACAAGATGGCGGTGCCCAGTTCCCTTAACCCTGCGGGGCAGCAGGTGTGCCTGCTTCTGGAGTCCCCCAGTCTCCTCAGCCCCGGAGCTGCTGAGGGCCAGCTCGAGGTGCAGGCAAGCCTCAGATGGTGGCTGCCCAGCTTCCCAGGGACACCCAAGGCTCAGGTAACCAAGGCTGGCCGAGGTGTTGCCAGCAGTAGTAGCAGCAGAAGTGTGATGGAGGTGCCAACTTCCCCTGATTTCCAGGTTGCCTCCCACCCCTGAGGGCTCCCAGACTGTGAGAGAGGGCAAGTCTGGCTGAGGGATCCCTCCCATCCTCTAGTGTTAAAATAAAATCTCATTTAATGAAATGACTATTTGAAGATATATATATACTTACCACATAGCATGAATACTAATACAAGGAAGGATTAAAAACAGTAAGAGAACATTTTCTAAAAATATTGTTTATTAAGTAGAAAAATTATTAGGTTTGTATAGGGGTACACTAATGGAGGGCAATGAAGTAACTAATAGAAATGGGATTTTTAAATATTAAATGCAGCCAGAAGACGGTATTTGAATTAATATACCTTATCACCTGGATTTTGAGTTATTCTGTTACCTTGTAGAATTCTTGAATGTTCTAAATACAAAGATGACTATACTGGCCCATCATTAGAAGTCGAGTTAATTTTTTCCTAAGCATTTATTATTAATGTGAAAGCCAAGGCTAACAGAATGTTTCAGAACAGATTTCATAATATACTGGTTATAACTTGATGGTGTTATCATTGTTCAGCATCTGATTCTTCCCTGTGCAGGTACAGAGTACTGATTTGATCTCTTTATTTGGTATATTAACACTGGAACTGATTTTTAGTGAAAAAAATGTGTTTACCTGTCAAAACAAAAGGCAAAAGTTCCTGAATGCCTAATTAAGGCTTATTTTTGTCAAATTTTATTCAGATAAACAAGAATAATTATCTCACCTCTGGAGATATACTATTGTAGGAATACTATTGCCTTTAATTTACACTTCTAATATTCCAATAAAATTTTGCAAGTTTATACTTTTCACTGATTACAAACCAAAATATATATTGAATATCTTTGTGCATCATATTATGCTAGGCACTGTGGGAAATACAGAATAGTTTAAGATACTCTTTGCTCTCCTTTCTGAAAATTTAACCACTCCTTTCTTGAAATACACTTACATGCCTTTGCTGGGAAACAGGACGTGTAAATGTTAAAAGTATCTCTGTGGCAGTGGTAGTATCTCCTAGTGGGAGCAAGAGGGTCAAAGGGTTTTTGTAAAGGAAAGAGGGAGGATATTTCAGGCAGGGAAAAGGTTCAAAGGCCCAGAAGAAAAAAAAATGTGGTATATTTAGAGTTATTTTACTGGATCGAGCATTTACAAAGGGTAATAATGTAGAAACTGCTAGAGTAGGGATTACATTTTGTTTCTTGATATTCTTTTTTTAAAAAAAAATATATTTTATTGATTTTTTTCAGAGAGGAGGAGAGAGGGATAGAGAGCTAGAAACGTTGATGAGAGAGAAACATCGACCAGCTGCCTCTTGCACACCCCCTACCGGGGATGTGCCCACAACCAATGTACATGCCCTTGACCGGAATTGAACCTGGGACCTTTCAGTCCGCAGACCGACGCTCTACCACTGAGCCAAACCGGCTTCGGCTGTTTCTTGATATTCTTAATTTGTAGCACAGTATTTGATACATTGGTGCTCAAAATTTGTTAAATTAATAAAATTATGTATCATTATAACTTTTTTAAAAGGACATGCCTTTACAGGGCCCTATTTATACTAGATCATGAGAAAATGCTTTGCAAATTAAATGAATACAAAAGAAAAGGAAGAATGAAATGCTAGAAAGGCAGAGAGACAAAGGATTAAAGGTAGGTTGTGCCCAGATTGTAGATTCCTTTGGTGATTACATTTGGACTTAATTCTGTACTGAAAGGGGAGATCTGAATCTTTCAGAGGAGAGAGGTGGCTTAATGAAATCCATTCATGGCTCAACTGCTTATAGTGTGAGGACATTTGAAAAGGAGAGTTAGGGAGGGAGACCAGTATTTCAAACAGCTGCTCAGTATAGACAGGTTGTTGGGACACATCGTGGAAAGGAGCCTTAAGAGAGATTGCCTGTGCTTTGAAGCCTTGCCTCTGTCCCCTCCCCTCAACTTTCTCTCCTATTCTGTCAGTGATCCAGAGACATTTCTGCTAGTGAGTGAGAGGATTTGGAAACCACAGGATCTGCTGCTACTTAATATAAAAACGTTTCTTCAACTCTTTCTTCGTTTTATCAGGAATCTTCCTTCCATTGCAGTGGGATTCAGATCTGTGACAGTACACCGGATCCCAGGTAGGTGTTTACCCCTTCCTCCTTTTCCTTCCAGCAGGAACATAGAATTATGTGCCTTTTCTGAAGAATACTGGCAGCTTCTGAGGTTTTCCACTCTTTTTGGAGCAGATACAGGCAGCCAGTACAGAGCTGGGAGTTAAGAGAGTCAGGATTTGTTTACTTGTCAGGGAAACAGCCTTTCCATTGTGTATTTTATACAACATATAGGGGCACGATTCAGGGTTTCAGGATTCTCTTGAATTTGTAATAGGAAGACTATTCACTATTTAGACCATTCTCAAGTGAAAAATCACTGCTATATCCTCTAATGTGAATGTTTGGTTCTTCTATTTGCATTCTGGGGACTTCCTTAAAACCTCTGATATTGTTTTCTAGTGTTCTATTGTAGCTACTATTGTTACATGATTTTATTTCTTGAAATTGGCTGATAGGGAGCTATGAGAAATATTACTGATATGCACTATACATTTTAAAATTATTTAATTCAATAATTCAATGCAAGGCAGCAATGTGCTAGGTGTGGGGATGAAGGCAAAATCAAGATCCTGTACTCAAGGAGTACTGGTAGTAGATGTTATCAAATTTGTTTATTGCGCAAAACAATAAAGTAGGCGATTTAGCAGATGGGAAAAAAAATTTTTTTTTTTTTAGTTGATTTTGTACAGAGAGGAAGGGAGAGAGATAGAGAGTTGCCTCTTGCACACCCCCTACTGGGGATATGCCCGCAACCAAGGTACATGCCCTTGACCGGTATCGAACCTGGGACCCTTCAGTCCCCAAGCCGACGCTCTATCCATTGAGCCAAACCGGTCTCAGCGCAGATGGGAAATTGCATTTGTAGGGGAAAAGTGAAGAATTCTTGTTTGACATGTTGGGCCACTTGCAAAAAGTAATTGGTAAATTAAGGTTCAAGGAAGACTGGTGAGATTAAAGAGTAAAGGTCCAAGGTCAGACCTCAAGAACCCATTCATGAGGTGATAAGGAGAAGAGGAGTCAATGAAGGAAGTTAACATTTGAAAATTAGTACTGTCATTATATTTGGTTATGATGATAGATATGAATGGGAGGTATTATTTCCCATTTATTCCCAGTATCCTTGTTTAGCATTAAAAAACCTATGGTTCAGAGTGATTAGTAACTTGCCCAAAGTGTCATCTAATAGTAGTAAAGCTGGCATAAAGCAAACAAGAGGGAACAGGACTGTTTGAAAAGTGCAATGTCAGGGAAGGCAACATTTTAGAAAGGGGTTCGAGGAGGTGTTGACCACAATATCAAGTACCATAGCAAGGCTGAAGAGCATGCTATAGAGTACAGAACATATAGACATTTAATATTTTCTAAAACATAAAATGTTTTAAATCATGAAACTCTATTCAGACAAATGCCCTATCAGGGTATACAATTTAATTCTGCTTAAATACGAAGAGTAAAATACCTAACCTCAGAGAATTTATTTTAATCTAAGAGGAGAATAAGACAAGTATGCATATATTAATAAAAATAGTAAGACAAATACTTGAGGGTTTCCTCCTCTAGGTTTTCAAAGCCTCCTCTTTATACCTTTAATACTGTGGTTCTCAAATTTTAGTATGCCCAAGATACCTGCTTATGATACCCCAGAAATTCTGACTTTTTAGGTCCAAAGTGGAGTCCATAAATCTGCATGTTAGTCAGAGAACCAGGTATTTTGTTTCAAATAGTCCTCAGACTATACTTTGAGAAATAGTGCTCAAACAAAACACCGATTACAGTGTAAATTACCTCTTTGTATGTCTGTTTACTAGGTGGTAAGTTCCTTTACATCAGGGTTCTAGTATTTTTTTATCCCTCAGCTGTGCCTAACACTTTGTTGATTGATCATTTAAAAAAAATGTATTGAATTTTTACAGAGAGGCAGGGAGAGGGATAGAGAGCTAGAAACACTGATGAAAAAGAAACGTCTGTCAGCTGCCTCTTGCACACCTCCAACAGGGGATTTGCCCGAAACTAAGGTACATGCCTTTGATAGGAATCGAACCTGGGACCTGTTAGTTCACTGGCCAACACTCTATCCACTGAGCCAAACCATTCAGGACTGTTGATGGGTCATTAAAATTTACACGAATAGCCTGGTCAGGTTGGCTCAGTTGGTTAGAGCATTGTACTGTACACCAAGGGATTGTGGGTTTGATTCCTAGTCAGGGCACATACATGGGTTGAGGATCCCATCCCTGGTCAGGGAAACTGATGTTTCTCTCTCTTTCCCTCCCTTCCTTCCTCTTTCTGAAAATAAATGAAACATATCCTGGGATAAGGCTTAAAAAACAAACAAACAAACAAAAAAACCCGCTACATGAATAATAGCTAACATTTTTTGAATATTTACAATTTCTAAAACTTTTCATAACCTAATTCATTTATTTTTTTGTATCCTTAGGAGCAATAAGAATTATTATTATTCCCGTCTTAGAAAGGAGGAAATAGCACAGAGAGGTTAATTATCTTGCTCAAGGCTATTTATTTGGAAAATGGTAGACCAAGATTCAAACCCAAGCATTCTGGAGCCAGGCATAGGCTGGGTCCACACTATTATGTATTACAATATGCTGCCTTTTTAAAAATATATATATATTTTATTGATTTTTTTTAGAGAGGAAGAGAGAGAGATAGAGAATTAGAAACATCGATCAGCTGCCTCTTGCACACACTCTAAAAAATTCCCTAAGCCCTTGACGGGAATCGAACCTGGGACCTTTCAGTCCGTAGGCCAACACTCTATCTACTGAGCCAAACCAAACCGGCTTCAACTATGCTGCCTCTTAAAAAAAAGTGGTATTTAAAATTGACTTCGAGCAATAGATGAGATCTTAGGGATAGATTATTGGGAAGGGCATTCAGGATAAAAGTAAATTTTATTTTGGAAATCAGGAACTAATCAGGTTTGAATTGTTACATATGGCGAAGTAGGTTTCATGTGCTTTAAACTAAATTAAAAAAATTCTTTATTGATTAAAGTATTACATATGTCTCCTTTGCCCCCCTACTGGCATTTCCCCAGCCACTCGCACCCCCAGCACATGCCCTCACGCCTCTAGTGTCTGTATCCATTGTTTATGCTTATAGGAATGCATACAAATCCTTTGGTTGGTCTCTTACCTCTTCCTCCCCACTTCTCTCTGCTTTCCCTTCTGAGGTTTGACAATCTGTTTGATGCTTCTCTGTCTCTGGATCTGTTTTTATTCATCAGTTTATGTTGTTAATTATATTCCACAAATGAGTGAGATCATGTGATATTTATCTTTCTCTGACTGGCTTATTTCACTTAGCATAATGCTCTCCAGCTCCATCCATGCTGTTGCAAATGGTAAGAGTTTCTTCTTTTTTATGGAGGAGTAGTATTCCATTGTGTAGATGTACCACCATTTTTTAATCCATGCATCTGCTGATGGGCACTTATACTGTTTTCAAATTTTAGCTATTGTAAATTGTGCTGCTATGAACATAGGGGTGCATATATCCTTTCTGATAGGTGTTTCTATAAACTAAATTTTTGAAAGATTTGAAAGAAATGGGATAATAGATGTAATATTGTAGAAGAGTTTGCTAGAAGAATGCAAATCTCACTTCAGAGGAATAGTGTCCCTATGTGTTATTCTAGTTTAGATTTTTATATCACTATTTCAGTTTCGTGAAATAAAATAAAGGACTGTGTTTTAAAGTACCTAGTTAGTTATATGTTTGGCCACCCCTTTGTGTGAGGCAATGCTGCCTTGTGAACACTAAGTATGAAATAATAGAAACAATTTTCAGCTCTTTGTTATATAATAACTAGAGGCCCAGTGACAAAATTTGTGCATGGGGGTAGGGTCTCCTCAGCCCAGCCTGCACCCTCTCCAATTTGGGACATCCCTCACATAATCCTGGATTTCTGGCTCCTAATTGTTCACCTACCTGCCTGCTTGGTCGCCCCTAACTGCCCTCCACCCGCCCACTGGCCTGATCACCTCTCACTACCTCTATGTTCAGGCTTATTGTCCCTAACTGTCCCCGCTGCCATCCAGGTCACCTCCAACTGCCCCCCTCTGCCAGCCTTGTCGCCTCTCACTGTCCCCCCTACCAGCCTAATTTCTCCCAACTTCCCACTCCTGCTGGCCTGATTATCCCCAACTTCATCCCCCCACCAGCCTGGTCACCCCTAACTGCCCAGCCCCCTTGGCCTGGTCACACCCAACTTAAGGTGACCAGACGTCCTGTTTTTGGCGGGACAATCCTGATTTTTAACAATTTGTCTCGAGTCCCGCGGCATTTTAAAAAAGTCCAAAAGATTTAAAATAATTTTTCCCCAAAATCGGGACTTTTTAAAAACGCTGTGGGATGTGGGACAAATTGTTAAAAATTGGAATTGCCCCGCCAAAAGTGGGACATCTGGTCACTTTACCCCAACTGCCTCTTCTGTTGGCCTGGTTGCCCCAACTACCCCACGCCCCCGTGCCCGCCAGCCTGGTTGCCCCTAATATCCCCCTCTCCCCCCCCCCCCCCCAATGGCCTGATCACCTCATGCAGCCTGCTGTTTAGTCATTTGATCATTCCTCACTAATTCCCCTGCTGGCCTGGTCATAGGCAGCCATCTTGTGAGGGTGTGAGAGTTAATTTGCATATGATTTCTTTATTATATAGGATGATTTTTTTCTCGTGGTTTATGAACTTCAGGTAATTTATTTATTTATTTATTTATTTATTTATTTATTTATTATTTTAATATATTTTATTGATTTTTACGGAGAGGAAGGGAGAGAGATAGACAGAAACATCGACAGAGAGAAACATCGATCAGCTGCCTCCTGCACATGCCCTATTGGGAATGTGCCCACAACCAAGGAATCAAACCCAGGACCCTTCAGGCCTCAGGCCGACACTCCATCCACTGAGCCAAACTGGTCAGGGTGAACTCCAGGTAATTTTAGACTAGGTATCACTGCATATTTTGGTTTATGACACCCTTCTCCTAGAAAATGCTATGTACATTCATGTGTACATTAAAATAGAAGAAATTAAATTGTAGATCCTACTAAATGCTCCCTAAATTCCTATGAATTTTTCGGGATCACATTCTGGTGTATATAAAGTACTGAGGTCAGTGTAATTATGATAATATTGAATGGTGGTCATCTTATCTACCCGTATTTTTCGGCGTATAAGAAGACCCCCTAATTTTATAGTTAAAACATAGGTTTAGGCCTATATTCGCTGTATAAGACTACCCCCCACTTCAAAGAAAAGATTTACTTTGCCATCAAGATCTGCAGGTAATTTTTGTGCAATTTTGGTCTTTTGCCCCTGCTTTTCGGTTGACTTTTTTTTCATTTCAAAAGTCGTCTTATACGCCAGAAAATACGGTAATAAAAGAGTAATAGGCAAATTGACCATCACTCTAATACATAAGATGGCTGCCCCCAGGTGGACACAAGATGGCTGCCATAAGATGGCCAGCATGGGAAAGCAGTTGGGATGGACCAGGCCTGTAAGGGAGGGGAGTTGGGGGCAATCAAGCCTACAGGGGAGGGCAGTTAGGGGTGACGAGGCCAGCAGAGAAGGGAAGTTGGAGGTGACCAGGCCTGCAGGAAAGGGCAGTTAGGGGGGACCCAGGCCTGCAGGGGAGGGCAGTTAGGGTTGACCAGGTCTGCAGGGGAGGGAAGTTAAGGGCAAAAAGGCTGGCAGGGGAGCAGTTAGGCATCAATCAGGCTGGGAGGGAAGTGGTTAGGTAGGGGTGTCGAACTCAATCAGAGAAGGGGCCAAAATCTAAAATCCAGCCTAAATCGCGGGCCGAATGGTTTACTGAACAGTCATAAACTGTCATTGTGATGGAAACGCAGCGGAGTGCAGTGATGACAGCGCGGTGCGGGCCACATTGCAAGGCCTGGCGGGACGGATTTGGCCCGCGGGCCTTGTGTTTGACACATGTGGGTTAGAGGATGATCAGGCTGGCAGGCAGAAGCAGTTAGGGGCAACCAGGAAGGCAGGCTGGTGAGCAGTTGAGAGCCAGCAGTCCTGGATTGTGAGAGGGATGTCTGACTGCCCTTGAAGGACATCCCTTGAGGGGTCCCAGATTGGAGAGGGTGCAGGTTGGGCTGAGGGACACCTCCCTTCCCCCTTGCATGAATTTCATGTACTAGGCCTCTAGTCTTATATAATAAAGAGGTAACATGCAAATAGACTATCACTCCGACACACAAGATGGTTGCCCCCATGTGGTCAAAGATGACCACCCCCATGTGGACACATGATGGCCACCACAAAATGGCCAGCAAGGGAGGGAAGTTGTTGGGTGATCAGGCCTGCAGGGGAGGGCAGTTAGGGATGACCAAGTTGGCAGAGGAGGGCATTTGGGAGCAATCAGGCCTGCAGGGGGGTGGCATTTGTGGGGGTGGGGGTGGGGCCAGGTCTGTAGAGGAGGGCAGTTGGGGGTGACCAGTCCTGCAGGGGAGGGCAATTGGGGGAACCAGGCCAGCAGGGGAGGGTAGTTAGGGTTGACCAGGCCTGCAGGGGAGGACAGTTAGGGGCAACCAGGCTGACAGGGGAGGGGAGTGGGGGGATGACCAGGCCTGCAGGCGAGGGGAGTTGGGGAGTGACTGGGCCTGAAGGGGAGGGGAGTTGGAGGTGACTAGGCCAGCAGGGAAGGGCAGTTGGGGGCAATCGGGCTGGCAAGGGAGCAGTTAGATGTCCATCAGGCTGGCAGGGGAATGGTTAGGGGGTGATCAGGCTGGCAGGCATAAGCAATTAGGGGCAATCAGGCAGGCAGGTAGGCAAGCATTTGGGAACCAGCAGTCCTGGATTGTGAGAGGGATCCCTGATTCGAGAGGGCTGGGGTGAGGGACATTCTCTACCTGCCCTCCCATGCATGAATTTCATGCACTGGGCCTCTAGTTTTTATCATAAAAACGAGGTTGCTATTAGTCCACATTGGGTTAGATTCCACCTTATGAAAAGATGAGCATTGTTCACTATGAGACATGATAATAACTAAAGACCTGAGTTAATTCTCAAGCAGATTTGTACTCTAAGAATACAAAAAGGATTGTCAAAAAATGGAGAATCAAAGGATTAAACTGAGAATGAGGAAGGAGAGGGAGGGATTTGGAGACTATATTTGGTGTTGGTTCAACATTTCCCTGACCAGGAGGGAGAAATAGGCATGTTTATAGAAGATTGGTAAATATTTGTTGTGCTTTTGATGTCCTCTTCACAGTTTTGAGGAAGAACATGGACAATATTCATCAGACTAAAGCTGTCTCCCCTAAGAAGGAGAATCTTCCCTGTATTGCACCCCTACTAGCCACAGTGGAGGAGACTCCAGAGACTATTTCTGCCGAAGTCCAAGGACAATTCCCCAAGTGGCTCAATGGCTCTCTACTTCGAACTGGACCTGGGAAATTTGAGTTTGGGAAGGATGAGTAAGTCTTGATTTTTGGAATGATTTGGATTTCTTATTTATTTATTTATTTATTTATTTAATTTTATTTATTTATTTATTTAAAAAAATAAATCTTTATTGTTCATATTATTACAAATGTTCCTCTTCCCCCCCCCCCCCATTGCTCCCCTCCACCAGGTTCCCACCCCACCCTCTGCCCTTTCCCCACCCCCCATTGTCGTCATCCATAGGTGCACATTTTATGTTCAGTCTCTTCCCACATCCCCCTCTCCCCTTTCCCCTGAGAATCATTAGTTCACTCCCTTTCCATACCTCTGATTCTATTATATTCACCAGTTAATATTGTTCATAAGATTGTTTTTTAATTTCCTTGGTTTTTAGATTCACTTGTTGATAGTTACGTATTTGTTGTTCATAGTTTTTATCTTTATTTACTTTCTTTTCCGAAAGAACCCCCTTCAGCAATTCATATAATTCTGGTTTGGTGGTGATGATCTCCTTTAGCTTTTTTTTTTATTAGTGAAGCTCTTTATCTGGCCTCGATTCTGAGTGATAGCTTTGCTGGATAGATTATCTTTGGCTGTAGGTTCTTACTATTCATCACCTTGAATATTTCTTGCCATTCACGTCTGGCCTGCATGGTTTCTTTTGAGAAATTAGCTGACAATCGTATAGGTGCTCCTTTAGAGGTAACTACCTGCTTTTCTCTTGCTGCTTTTAATATTCTCTCTTTGTCTTTTGCTCTTGGAATTTTAATTATGATTTGTTTTGGTGTGGTCTTCTTTGGATTCCTTTTGTTTGGAGTTCTGTGTGTTTCCTGGACTTGTAAGTCTAATTCTTTCACCAGGTGGGGGAAGTTTTCTATCACTATTTCTTTCAGTATGTTTTCGATATCTTGCTCTCTCTCATCTTCTAGGACCCCCATAATTCTGATGTTGGTTCGCTTGAAGTTGTCCCATAGGTTTCTTATATTATCTTCAACTTTCTGGATTCTCTTGTCTTCTTGCTTCTGTGGAGGAGTGTCTTCTGGCTCTTTATGTTCCAAATCTTTGACTTGATTCTTGCGATCTTCCATTGTTTTTAGGACTCTGTACAATATGTTTTATTTCAGACAATGTATTCTTTATTTCTTGTTGATCCCTTAGTATTTCTTGTTGATTCCTTATTATTTCTAGTTGATCCCTTTTCATATCCTCATAGGACTTATCGATCTTTCCTAGGAAATTCTTGAAAAACCTTATAAGCGTGGTTTTGAACTTTATATCCAGATGCTTTTTGTCCTCCATTTTTTTTGTTTGTGATCTATTTCCTTGTCTAGGTATTTTTGCAGCTTCCCTGATGGGGCGGAGTTTCAGGGTGAAGCCTACAGCCTTGGCTTCCGTCAGCCACGTCAGCCACGCCCTATGCGGCTCCTGAGTCTCAGTGTTTCTCAGGGTCCTACCGTACTTGTTGCAAGCACCTCTGAGAGTGAGATGCCCTCGAGTTTTGCCTGCTACCAAACAGTCTAGTCTATCCCCCAATGAGCCCAGACTGGGGATCAGTTCAGTTGGAAGTGGGGTTCAGAGCAGGCTGGAGGTTTTGTCTCCTTCCTGCCAGGGCAATCCTGTGGCACAGTCAACGTCCCTTCTCTGTGCGCAATGTGCGCACCTCCAAGGGCTCTGCCTTTTGCCGCTCCCCCGGAGTTCCGCCTTACAGCCCAGTCTCCCTCTGTTTGAGCCTGGGTCCCTGAGATCTGGCCCAGAACTGGGGTTCAGCGCTGTCAGGTCTGGGGTTCAGCACAGTCCGGAGCTTTTATCTCCTTCCCGTTAGGGAACACCAGCCAGGTACTCAGCTTCCCCTTCCTCTCGGGCTCAGTCCTCTCTGCGCACGCCACGTGTCTCTGTACCTTAAGCTTTTACAGCTCCTCTGCTCTTCCTTCTGGTTTTCTCTTTACTTCTTGTTGTAGAATTTCCAGTCAGTTGACTTTCCTGTAGCTCTGGGCAATGTCCATTTTATTTAATTAATTAATTTATTTTTAAAAAGTATATTTTATTGATTTTTTCAGAGAGGAGGAGAGAGGGATAAAGAGCTAGAAACGTCGATGAGAGAGAAACATTGACCAGCTGCCTCTCCCACCCCCTACCGGGGATGTGCCCACAACCAATGTACATGCCCTTGACCAGAATCGAACCAGGGACTTTTCAGTCCTCAAACCGATGCTCTACCACTGAGCCAAACCGGTTTCGGCGGCAATGTCCATTTTATATTTTAGTTGTATTTTATTGAAATTGTTGTGTTTGGCTGCGGTTAGGTGTTTACCTGTGCAGCCATCTTTGATCCTCTAATTTGGATTTCTTAGCACGAACTTGTTTTATGGAATATGCATTTATATCTGCTTCCTCTCTGAGGCTAACATTGCTGTGCAATCTCTTTGGCTCCAGATGAGGAAACTAGCCTATAGGGAAAGAAATGGAGACTTATTTCTGTTTAAAATGCTGACACTTTTACTCAGTAGGTATAATGAATTGGAAGTTCTCTGAAGATTTATGCCAAAGGAGAAGTGTCAGAAACTGTTTCGAGCTCTACTCGCCACAAGTTCCTGAAGCAAGGGGCAGTGTCTTCACTCCAGAAGTGCCCTCACCCAGTGCCTCTCAGACACGTTGGCTCTTTCAGTTCCTCAAACCGGGCATGTTTATTTTTGCTCAGGGTCTTCGCTTTGGCTAAGTCATCTCTCTTCCAAAGTCTGATTCTTATCATTCAGATATTAGCTCAGATTTCATGTCGTTTGAGCCTTCCCTGATTCCCCAATCTAAAAATGCTGTTTTTATTTTATTTTATTATGTCTTATAACATAACAGGTATTTTAATTTTTTCCTTAGCACTATCAATGTTGTTTTTTGTTTATTTATTAGCTATGTTTCTCCACTAGAAAATAAGTTTCATGAGGGCAGAAACTTTTTCTTGTTCATCCCATATGTCCAATATCTAGGATAGTGCCCTGCACTTAAATAGCACTCAATAAATATATGTAAATAAATGGGGGGAAAAATACCCCAATAACTCTTTACTGTATCATTTCTCTATGTTGAGGAGCATCAAGTTCTCTACTCTTCTCAGTTTATCAGCTCTCCTTAACTTCTATCCAGTGCAGATTCCACAATCAGTCACTTCAAATGCACTCTCACCACCATCCTCACTTCCTGGTGATTGCTGTATTTTCTCTGACTAATTCCAGTCCTGGGTTAGCCCTTATTGGTTTCCTCCTCTCATCCCCAGGCCTGCTGCACACTTCCAGAGGAAATCACAGCCTTGCTGATTCAATGACACAATTATGATTTCCAGGCCTATTGAGTGCTTGGTGTTATCATTGTTCTTTCCATCTCCCACAGGGGTCCTTTCTGGAAGCCTCCTTTGTTCTCCTTGTTCCTTTCACTCTCAGCAGATAAACTTCCTACTTCATAAGGAATAAAGGGGCATTTATTTAGATTTTGGGCTCCTTCAACTTCCTTCTTACTCACCTCCACATTCCCTTGGTCTGTGCCTTGTTGTAGGTATGTATTCCTGCCTCCTCACAATCAGAGCAGGAAGTGGCCTCTTCCTCTCCTCTGGAACCTGGTTGCATCGTTCACACTCCTCCCCTTGTATCCATTTCTCCTTCACTAATCCCACACCTCTGCCAACAAGTGTCTGTCATCCTAAAACACCCTCATTCTCTACTCCCTTTCCTCGCCAGCTATCCTTTCTCCTCCTCTCACTGCTGGTTTTATATTCTCTGAGGTTTTCCCAGTTCACTGCCATCTGACTTTTAACCCCACCACTCTATGCATCTGTTCTCAAAGGTTATTAGAGCCCGGTAATTATTAAATGAAATGGGCTTCTTAGTCCTCAGCAGGACAGTAGTACAGCATTTGACCTAACTGACAACCTGTCTTAAAATTCTTTCATCCCTGGATTCCCATATTTCCTCTGCCTTCTGGTTACATATCCTAGGATCATTTTTTGTTGCTCATTTCACTTCACTTGTTTCTTTAATGTTGCTATATCCCATCCTTTGCACGGAATATTCACTTCTTTTCTCTCATTGTATGCTTTCTTCGGTATTGTAAAACTATCAATAAATTATTTGGAGTATTAGAGGCCCAGTGCACAGAATTCGTGTATGGTGGAGTTGTCCCTCAGCCCAGCCTGCACCCTCTCCAATCTGGGGCCCCTCGGACATCCTTTTCACAATCCAGGACTGCTGGCTCCTTACTGCTCACCTGCCTGCTTGCCTGCCTGCCCCTAACCGCTTCTGCCTGCCAGCCTGTTTGCTCCCTAACCACTCCCCTGCCAGCCTAATTGACGCCTAACTGCTTCTCTGCTGGCCCAATTGCCCCTAACTCCCCTCCCCTAATGTCCTGTTTGCTTCCAACTGCCCTCCCCTGCCAGCCATTCTGTGGTGGCCATCTTGTGATGACATGAGGGTGGCCATCTTCAGCAGCCATCTTATGATGATGTGGCATTAGGGTATGACGCCACCTAGGCTTTTATTATATAGGATTGTGCAGTGGCTTCAAATCCCATTTCACCAGTTATCAGTGCTATGATCTTGACCAAGGTTTCCCATATGGAAAAATGGGGATTAATATCAGCTTTAATGGCTGGGTATGAAGAGTAAAGGGGACAGGCATGTATAAAGGCTCTTTCAATAGCTGACAAAAATTGCCAGTTAGTACTTTTTTAATCTCTTCTTTTCCTTCTGTGTCGTCTCCTCACTGACCTTTCCTGCAAAATAACTTCTTGTAGTTCACTTGTAAGCCCAGGATTTGGAGTCAGCATTGAGTTCGGATTCTTGTTCTGACAGTTAGCAGCCTTGTGACCCTAGGGTTTTTGTTGTTTTGAACATGGGTTTCTGTGTGTGTGACATGAGAAAGATAGTTTCTCACAGGACTAATGTGTGTGTGTGTGTGTGTGTGTGTGTGTGTGAGAGAGAGAGAGAGAGAGAGAGAGAGAGAGAGAGAGAGAGAGAGAGAGAGAGAGAGAGAGAGAGAGAGAGAGAGAGAGAGAGAGAGAGAACATGAAAAGATGTGGTGAAGGCCTTAGCACAGTTCCTGGTGTGTAGTCAGTGCTCAGGAGATGGTAGTTGTTATGTCTCGCTCACACCTATGGCTGTACCTATCACACGTACATACTCTCCAACATGTACCTCCCACCTTGCTCCCATCTCTTGTGCTCTAGACAAGAGGTGGCCTTTTTATGTTTTACAAAGAGCTCAGACTATTATCCAAAACCAAACTATTGGGTATTTATTTTCCTCAGTACTTGCTCTTCCCGTATTCCCTTTCTCAGTTAATGGTCATCATCAGCCAGTCATTCAGGCGTGACTTTTTGGAGCCTCTCTTTTTGTCACTGCACACATCTTATCACCCCCTCTGATTTGTTTCTGGAATTGGTGCTTTTCTCACTTTGCTGCTTCGATTTAGGCTCTCATCTTCTTTCCTGTCCCTAGGATGCCCTTCTCTTCTTCGTGGCCTCACAGACATCCTTAACAAACTAGCCAAATATTTTGAGCCTTTTGATTCCTTCTGACCCCAACATCCTTCCATCTTGTTGTCCCTTCTGTGCACGGATAGCATTTTTAACATTTCCCCCGTTGTTGCAGCAATCATTTTGTGTCATAGTTATTTATGTACCTGTAAGCGCTGGGTTTGGCACAATTCCTGGCTGTTTCGGTTGATTTGAATAAATGAATGCATGAAAAGACAGGGTCTGTGGGGTTTTGGGAGATGGAATCTAAAAGGTTGAGCACTTTTAGAGGAAATCATTATTAAATGTAAGTAAGGATGAGGAAAACAAATTTTACAAGTACAAGGATGAAAGCAGAAGGTTTTAAAAATTACTTAGGAATTTTGGATGACAGCTCGATGTGGGTAAAAAATATGAGATTGTAACAAAGAAAACTAAGAAGGGAAGAAAAGAATATGAAATATCTTAAGTGAGAAACCTAAGTGTCTGGTTTTATACCCAAAATATTTTGAATTTGTTTCTACATATTGTGGTTTTAGAGGGAATTAGACCAGAATAGCAAGAATTATTGGAACTTTTGTTTTTAATGTTTTTGAAAAATATTGCCAAAATAGAAAAACTACTAGCTCACATGATAAAGAAAAAGGGAGAAAGCACAAATGCACAAAAATAAGAAATGACAATGAGAAAGAAACTGTTTAAACGGATTAAAAATTACAAGAGACTTTTCAGGCCTCTATGCAAATACATATGAAAATCTTGATGAAACAGCTAGTTTCCCAAGGGAATACAGATGATAAATATTGATAGAGATAGAAAATTCAAACCAATCAAGTTGTGTAGAGGAAAAAGAGCAACTCATTATGGAACTATTTCTCAAAAGAAAGCACCAGGCCCAGATTATTTCCCAGATATTAAATAATCCCAATGCTCCAAACATTACTTGAGAGAATTGAAAATGAAGGGAAACTGCCCATTTCTTTTTACGAAGCTAGGATAATTTTGATGTCTATACACTATAAAGATGGTGCGAAAAAGAAAACTATTGCCTGGTTGTTTCAGTGGTTGATCATCAACCTATGAACCAGGAGGTCACAGTTCGATTCCACATCAGGGCATATATTCAGGTTGGGACATGCAGGAGGCAGTGTGGGACATGCAGGAGGCAGCCAATCATTGATTCTATCTCATCCTTGATCTCATCTCTTTTTCCATCTTTGAAATCAATAAAAATACATTAAGAAAGAAAACCATTATTTATTCATATTTTTATAAATATCCTTGAAAAAGTACAAAATATATAGTGCTACCATAGTACTAGCAAGTATTTTATTAATAAACAGAATCTAACACTATACTAAAAATATAATCCACTAGGTAGGATTAATTCTAAGAATGCAAGATAGGTTCATTATTATCTCTTATTATCATAACCCATATTATTAGAAATCACTTAATATTATATGCCATATTAATAGGTTTCAGGAAAACTAATCATGGGATTATCTCCATAAATTCTGACAAAATTTTTGTCAAAACTCAACATCCATTCCTCATAACAATACTCAAGAAAATAGAACTTGATGAATACTTTAACTTATATCTATACACTCATATACTTACACATATTTTTATATATACATATGTTTATATAAGTATTGTGTATATGAATATTTATATTATAGGTATTTTTCTAAGGCAGGAACAAGGCAGGGATAGTCACTATCTTCACTGATATTCTATCAGATGTAACCAATACAATTAGACTAAAGAAATTGATTATAGGCACAAGGCTTAGTAAAATAAAACTATCTGTGTGGTTGATACCATGGTAAACCTGGAAAACTATAGAGAATGACTTACTCAAACAATGAAAGGTAAGGTAATAGGATGTAAAATTAACATACTGAAATCAAGAACTAATATACACAAACTGTAGCAAGTTAAGAGACATACTGGTAAGAAAAAAACCTCAAATACAATAGCAACAAAAAAATTAAATACTTAGAAATGAACTTAATAAGAAATGTGCAAATTAAAAGACTTCTAAAAGGCACAATTAAATGGAATGACATCTTCTGTCCTTGAATAGGATAATTCAACAACATAAAGATCTGAGTTCAGCTGAAGCCGGTTTGGCTCAGTGGATAGAGTGTCGGTCTGCGAACTGAAGGGTCTCAGGTTTGGTTCAAATCAAGGGCATGTACATTGGTTGCAGGCATGTCCCTGGTGGGGGGTGTGCAGGAAGCAGCTGGTTGATGTTTCTCTCTCATTGATGTTTCAATTTCAAGCTCTTTTTCCTCTCCCTTCCTCTCTGTGAAGAATCAATAAAATATATAAAAAAAGTTATGTTCTTCATAAATTAATTTTTTAAATTTGATATAATCTTAATAAAAATTACAACAGTTTTTTAAGGAAGTTAAACAAATTGATACTAAAGTTCATATGGAAAAATAAATATGCAAGAATATCAAGAAAACACTAACAAGAGAATTTTCAGTGGTGGAATTACCTCTCTCAGACATTAAAATATACTAATGATATAAAGCCTCTATAATTAGAACATTGTGATATTGGCATATGAATAGACAAATAGTGATTTGACCAGAAAGCTCAGACATAGATCCAAGAACTTATGAAAATGTAGTTTATGGTAAATATGGTATGTGAAATTATTGGGTAAAGAGGGCTTTACTTCCCTCTCTTTCTTTCTCATATCCTAATTTGTTTTTATTGTGGTAAACAACACATAACACAAAATTTGCCATCATAGCATTTTTAAGTGTACAGGCTAGTGTTAAATTTATTCACATTGTTGTGAAACAGATCTTCAAAACTTTTACATCTTGTAAAAATGGAAATTTCATATCCATTAAACAATAGCTGCCCCCAGCCCTTGGTACCTACCATTCTACTTTCTTTTTCTATGAATTTGACTACTTTAGATACCTCCTATAGCTCTTACCACACATTATTTGTCATTTTGTGACTGCCTTGTTGAATTTAGCATAATGTCCTCAAGTTTTATCCATGTTGTAACATGTAACAGAATTTTCTTCCTTTTACTTTTCTTTTTTCTTTTTCTTTTTTGGAGAATTTCCTTTCTTTTGCTTATTTCATTGTATGTAAACATTTTGCTTATCCATTCATTCATTGATGGTTATTTGGATTGCTTCCACCTTAAGGTTATTGTAAGTAATGATACTATAAACACTTTGAATCCCTGCTTTCAGGACCATTGCCATTTAAGACAATGATGTTTGCCTTGCTTATCCATGCTGAAGACATTAAGATTTCAAACTGTCAAGCATATGAAAGAAAAGACTATATGATATTAAATCCTCTTGAAAGCAAAACCACAAACTTTTCCTGAGGGCTTTTCAATCTTCCATCCTTAAAGTAGATAATTTTTAGTGTTTACTTTCGCGTAATTTTGATAAATTTGAAAAATTTTGAAGTAAATGGACAATGTAATGCATGTAAGATATGAAGATAAAGATTTCTAAAAGCATAGAAATCCATTTGAATTTGAGAGCTGTCAAGCATTCCATATCCTCTTATGCTCTTCTCTTGGCTATAAGGTATAAAACAAAGAACCTCCATGGCTGAAAGCTTTTTTAAACTAAAGGATTCATTGGACCATTGCTAGTGAGAATAATCAGGTGCTGGGGCATAAAGTCTGAACAACCAGCACAGCTAGTGGGAAAGACGAGTATGCCTGCTGTCCTGGTGTTGAAGGACTTTTATACATCAGGTAGAGGGGAGAAAGATGTGCATTGGAAAGAATTTACATTGGCTATAAATAAGGTGGGTTGGATAAGGTGAAGGAGGCTCAGTTCTGGGATAGATGCATTGCTGTTTGCTCCTCTGGGTTGGTTATAGAAAGTTCCTGTGTAAGCAAGAAGCAGAGGTTCCTCCAGTGGGTGATGCCTGGTAGTGTCTTTCAGATAATGATGGGAATAGCCACATAGAGGTTAATTCAAAGTTCCCACTTACACTCAGGAGTGAAAGCAGTCTTTTGTTGGTTGTGCCCTGAAGTTAACTGACTAACCCCTTCTTGCCTCTTCCTTCTACACTCTGGCTGCTCTAATTTAACCTAGAACATCTCAGAATTGTCTCCTTGTCAAAGGTAAAGATTAGAATTATTTTAGGAGGCACCAGTTTAGGGTTTTCTTCAGCCTTCTGAAGTATGAGGTTTTTGACAAGGGGTAAGGGTCAGAAGGGTTAGTGCTCTGTCCTGTTGTACTCCAGGATGTACTCAATCTATCATCCTTTAATTTCAGGTTCTCTGACTAATCAGGCGGTGCTGGGAACCCATCCCATTTCATTATCTCTATATTTGAAATCTCTCATTTTGACCCCATGTGTTTTTCTATTTCTGCTCCTATTTGAAGGTACAATCACTGGTTTGATGGGATGGCGTTGCTTCACCAATTTAGGATGGAGAAGGGCACTGTCACATATAGGAGCAAGTTTCTGCAGAGTGACACGTACAAGGCCAATAGTGTGCAGAACCGAATTGTGATCTCAGAATTTGGCACCCTGGCTCTCCCTGATCCATGCAGGAATGTTTTTGAATGTTTCATGTCCAAGTTTGAGCTACCTGGTAAGCAGCTATTACTTGGCCCAGAATTTGCAGGTAATAATAATGACTATTTAAATTGTTATGCTATATGAAGTCTATATAAAGTTTGAAATAGATTTTTCAGTATGAGAGAATGTTTAAGCTGCTTTCTCCCTCCTCTTGTGGTGCTTCAATAACTCTGGGTTTTGTTTCAGCAATGACTGACAACACCAGTGTCAACTATGTGTGGTACAAGGGTGATTACTACCTTAGCTCTGAGAACAACTTTATGAATAAAGTGGACATTGAAACCCTGGAAAAAACAGAAAAGGTAAAATGTAGGTTAAAAAAAATGAATAAAACAGACCCCCGAATTTCTTTTCATTCAGAATACTTTTCAGTGTAGTAGCTATCTGATTAAGAAATAGGATCCTTAGCCAAACATAACCATATTACCCTCTGTGCACTCTCTGTCCTGATTAGAATGACCTTGGATCGGTTTTCCATACTTCTAGACTTCTTTCTTAGTCCCAACATCTGCAGAGTAGGGTAAGGGAGAAACAGAATAACATTTATGTCCTCACTGGTTTGTCTCAGTGGATAAAGTGTTGGCCTGCCCACTGAAGGGTCCCAGGTTTGATTCCAGTTAAGGGCGCATACTTGGGTTGCAGGCTCCATCCCCAGTAGGGGGCATGCAGGAGGCAGCCAATCAGTGATTATCTCTCATCATTGCTGTTTCTTTCTCTCTCTCTCTCTCTCTCTCCCTGCCTCTTTGAATTTAAATACTTGTAACAAAACAACAACAAAAAATTTTGAAAACAAAACAAAAAACATTTACTGTGGTCAGCTCATGTTTTTCCTAGCTACAGGTAGAATTGGACTGGAAATTGTCTAGACCCATACTACTTTCACTTAACACATTAATTAAAAGTTAAATAAAAATTTGGACCAGATTTTTAATTTTTTTTTTTAATTAAGAGAAAGCTTATTTAGAAAGTCACAGGGTAGTAGCAGGGAGCCAGTTGGGCTGTATAGGCTCAGGAAAGAAGTTACAGAGATAGAAGAAGGGCCCTTGGAATTTAGGAGAGAGAAAGGCAAAGGTAACTGTGCCTGGGGGAAGACAAAAGGGAAGGGAAAAGGGGTAGGGCTGTGTGTGTGTGTGTGTGTGTGTGTGTGTGTGTGTGTGAGAGAGAGAGAGAGAGAGAGAGAGAGAGAGAGAGAGAGAGAGAGAAGCCAGAATTTACATTTTTTTCAATATATTTTATTGATTTTTTACAGAGAGGAAGAGAGAGGGGTAGAGAGTTAGAAACATTGATGAGAGAGGAACATCTATCAGCTGCCTCCTGCACACCCCCAACTGGGGATGTACCCAAAACCAAGGTACATGCCTTTGACCAGAATCAAAGCTGGGACCCTCCAGTACACAGGCTGACGCTCTATCCACTGAGCCAAACTGGTTATGGCCAGAATTTTAATTTAATTTATTGATTATGGTATCACATAATTGTCCTCATCCCCCCATTCCCATCCCAAACCAGAATTTTAATTTTAATTATTACTCTTTTGAGCTTTCTGTGATCTTGGGGGGGGGGGGGAATTTACCCTTATTGTATAATAATTTTTGTACACTTTTAAACAGAAAGAAGACCAAAAGAGGCCAACTCTCTCTCTCTCTCTTTTAATATATTTTATTGATTTTTTACAGAGAGGAGGGGGGAAGGATAGAGAGTTAGAAACATTGATGAGAGAGAAATATCAATCAGCTGCCTCCTGCACACCTCCGATTGGGGATGTGCCTGCAATCAAGGTTCATGCCCTTGACTGGAATTGAATCTGAGACCCTTTAATCCTCAGGCCTAAGTTTATCCTCTGAGCCAAACCGGTTAGGGCTGTACATTTTTTATTCGTCGGTGGTGGGTTTTTGTTTTTATTTGGGAGAAGTTCATTTATTTTTCTTTAGAAGGAAAAATGATTTTGATTTCTCAGAGGTGAGATATTAGGGCTTAGGCTGTAGTTTTCATATCTTATTTTAAAGAATAGGTGTATAAAATTCATGCACAGGGCTGTGTGTCCCTCAGCCAGTCTGCACCCTTACCAATCTGGGATCCCTCGAGGGATGTCCGACTGCCCGATCCTCTCACAATCCAGGACTGCTGGTTTCCAACTGCTGCCTGCCTGCCTTCCTGATTGCCCCTAACCATTTCTGCCTGCCGGCCTGATCACCCCCTAACCACTCCTCTGACAGCCTGATTGATGCCTAACTGGTCCTCTGTTTGCCCCTAACTGCCCTCCCCTGCAGGCCTGGGTCCCCCATAATGGCCCTTCCTTGCAGGCTTGGTCACTCCCAACTTCCCTTCTCTGCCAGCCTGGTCACCCCTAACTACCCTCCCCTGCAGGCTGGTTCCTCCCAACTGCCCTCTCCTGCTGGCTATCTTGTGGTGGTTATCTTGTATCCTCATCGGGGCAGCCATCTTTGACACATGGGGGCAGCCATCTCGTGTGTTGGAATGATGGCCAATTTGCATATTACTTTTTTATTAGATAGGATATTTGACACATCTCTACCGTTTATGCATCTAAATAGAGACCTGCTCATGTAACGTTTAAAAGTCTCTGATGGTCTTCAATTTGCAGGTGGACTGGAGCAAATTCATTGCTGTGAATGGAGCAACTGCACATCCTCATTATGACCCAGATGGAACTGCATACAACATGGGGAACTCCTATGGGCCATATGGTAAAGTAGGATGGAAGTATCTAAGGAGGGGAAGTAGCTGTAGTGCCTGAAGCTGACTTCTAGGATGCCAGCAGCACTGTCAGGATTGTGCTGGTGGGACCTGGTTCACTGGTGCCCGGTCTATTCTCCAGAGATTGGACCTGTAGGACTACTGAGGGAGTGAGTGGCTGCTGCTGGACTGGTGGGCCACAGGGACAGGTCAGACATCTGAGTGGTGCTCCCACTGTGACAGTGCGCTAACCACCAGGGGTAGCATCTGCATTGAGTGTCTGACCTATGGTGGTCAGTGCGCATCATAGTGACTGGTTGTTCTGGTCATTCTGATTGTTCAGTCATTTGGTTGCTTAGGCTTATATATTTATGTAGATTGCTTACTCACTGTTTTTGCTAGATGTCTATTAGGCATTATAAAATTAACTTGTCTAAAACCAAACCTCTGATCTTTTCCTCAAAACTTTTCTGCTTAAAATATTTCCCACCACCCTGGCTGGTGTGGCTCAGTTAATTGAGTGTTGTCTTATGCACCAAAAGATTGCTGGTTCCATTCCCCATTAAGGCACATACATAGCTAGGTTGCAGGCTCGATGCCTGGTAGAGGGCATGCAAGAGGCAGCCAGGGGATTGATGCTTAACTTTGCATCTCTCTCCCTTTCCTTCCTCTCTCTCTTTAAAAAAAATCAATACAACAAATTCCTAACTCAGTTGATGGTAACTCCACCTTTCCAGTTGCTTAGGATGATAACTTTGGAATCATTCTTCACACCTGTGTCTCTCACATCACCATCTACTAGGTCAAAAAATTATTTCAGCAATGCCTTCAAAATATATCCCAAATCTGCCCGGCCAGAATGGCTCAATGGTTGAGCATCAGCCTATGAACCAGGAGGTCATGGCTTGATTCCTGATCAGGGCACATGCCTGAGTTGCAGGCTCAATCTCCAGTGTGGAGTGTGGAGGAGGCAGCCCATCAATGATTCTCTCTCTCATCATTGATGTTTCTATTTCTATATCCCTCTCCCTTTCTCTCTGAAATCTATAAAAAATATTTATATATCCCAAATCCAACCACCTCATATCAGCTCCACTTTCACAACTTTGGTCTGAGCAACCACTCTCTCATTTGAATTATTATAATAGTTTCTCCTTGGTTCTGCCCTTACCCCATTTAAGTTTATTCTGAGCATATCAGACAGGTTTTTTTTTTTTTTTTTTTTTACTATTAAAAATTTATTTTTAATCCTCACTGTAGAATATGTTTTTATTGTTTTTAGAGAGCGAGCAAGAGAGAGGGAGAGATGATAGATAGATAGATAGATAGATAGATAGATAGAGACATTGATCAGCAGCCCTCATCCTTGAACGCAGGGATTGGTACCAATCACCCTTTGGTGCCTGGGACAACTCTCTAGCCAATTAAGATACCTGACCAGAGCCAGACAGTTATTTTATTTATTTATTTATTTTAACTCACTCCACCTCATTTAGACTATTCTTGCTCACTTTGACAGGCCACACTGGTCTACTTGCTGTTATGTACTTGAATACTGTAAACTAACTCTTGGTTGAGATTCTTTGCATTTGTTCTTCTCTACTCTTGGAATGCATTTCTCCAGGATATCACCAAGACTCTCTTCCTCACCTGCTTCAGATCTTTATTCAAATGTAATTTTCTTACTGAAGCCTTCCCAGACTACCATATTTAAAAATTTAAATAATAGCATCATCCTTATACATTTACTCTGGAACCCCATTTTCTGGTTTACTTTCCAATACAATTCTTATCATCATCTGAAGCATTATGTTTTTACTTATTGTATGATTTATTAGAATTTGAACTTTATAAAAGAAGACTTTTTTTTGTCTATTTTGTACAAGCATCTAAAATAGGGTATTTATGACATGTAGAAGAGTGCCTGGAATATATCTGGCATTCAACAAGTACTTGTTGAATAAATTAAGAGAGAGCTATATGGCTATTTTGTTCCAAAATAAGTTTAGTGGTTGCAAGAAACTACAGGTTACCCAAGTTTTTCAAGACCTACATTGGCAATTCCAATATTACCAGGAAGATCATTTAGTATGACCTCAATATTTGTTCATTCATTGAATGATTTAACAAACATGTTGTTAGTCAATCCATTAATAGCTATTTATAGTGTACTTACTAAATGTATATCCTTGTTTGGTACGGAGGATACAAAGGTGAAGGAGATAAATCTGCTCTTGAAAAGCTCTAGTTGTTCATCTGCTTATCCCAGTAGAAGCAGATAAGCAAGTAGATAATTATAATACCATGAGATAAGTGCTATGACTATATAAGACACATGTGTCAAACACAAGGCCTGCGGGCCAAATCCGTCCCGCCAGGCCTTGCAATGTGGCCCGCACCGCGATGTCATCACTGCACTCCGCTGCGTTTCCATCACAATGACAGTTTATGACTGTTCAGTAAACCATTAGGCCCTCGATTTAGGCTGGATTTTAGATTTTGGCCCCTTCTCTGATTGAGTTCGACACCCCTAATATAAGAGATAATGAGGACATAGAGGCGGGCCACCAAATGACATGGGGTGGAGAAGACTCAGGGAAGGCTTCTTGAGTGGATGGATACCTAAGTTGATTCTTGAAGAAGCAATAATGGTCAGGCAAATGACTGACTGAATGAATGTTGATGAGATGGGATGAGATGGGGCCTAAAGCAGATCCAAGGATCCAGAGACCTGGGAGGAAGGATTTGGACATGGATGCAAATAGAGATTGTAGTTGCTGGGTTTGGGTAGTAGGGAGAGGAACAAATAGAATTTGAGGGTATTCCTGTCTGCTAACCTTATTTTTTTCCTATGACGTAGAAATTGGGTTCATTTTCAGGGTGTGTGAGGATAACCATTTGAGAATATTACAATAAAATAAACTTGGTGGATTATTTTGGGTGTGGTGTTTGAAAATCTTAGCTAATGACTCTCATAAAGTTCATATATATATTTTAAAATATATTTTATTTATTTTTTATAGAGAGAAAGGGAGAAGGATAGAGAGATAGAAATATCGATGAGAGAAAAACATCTATCAACTGCCTCCTGCACACCCCCTACTGGGGATATGCTCGCAACCAAGGTACATGCCCTTGACCAGAATCGAACCTGGGACCTTTCAGTCCTCAGGCTAACACTCTATCCACTGAGCCAAACCGGTTTCGGCAAGTTCATATATTTTTGATATCTAAGTCTGTTTGAAATAACCCTTCATGAAATATGGGTATCATGCACATTGCATAAATCTCTTAACTGCTTTTGCCTAGTCCAGTGGTCGGCAAATTCATTAGTTAACAGAGCCAAATATCAACGGTACAACGATTGAAATTTCTTTTGAGAGCGAAATTTTTAAAACTTAAACTTCTTCTAATGCCACTTCTTCAAAATAGACTCACTCAGGCTGTGATGTTTTATGGAAGAGCCACACTCAAGGGGCCAAAGAGCCACATGTGGCTCACAAGCCGCAGTTTGCCAACCATGGGCCTAGTGCATAGGTACAAGGGTTATCTTTTATTCTTAGGATGTATGTAAAATTGTTAAGACAGAATTTTCCATTTTCCAGGTTCTTGCTATAATATTATTCGGGTTCCTCCAGAAAAGGTGGATGTTGGGGATACAATCCATGGAGCCCAGGTGATATGTTCGATTGCTTCTACAGAGCGTCTTAAACCTTCTTATTACCATAGTTTTGGTGAGTGCAGAGATGAAGCAAATTGCAATGGGGCTTGCTTTAGTGTCACAGTAGCAGAGGCAAATACTATGCTAATACTGTTTATCAGAGTATGGTAACATTTTGGGTCAAGGTTGCATTTTAATGCCACTTAAGTTTATTCTGGTTAGTAATATACTTCTTTCCTTAGCCAACTGACTACTTGAAAGGATAGTTATTTTAGTACAAGTAATCACTAAAAAATTAATTGACAAAATCAAGAGTGAACCATAATATAAACGATGGACTTTGAGTGATTATGATGAATCAATGTGGGTTCATCTATAATAATAATAGTGTAATATGCTAATTTGTTTGGACATCCTTCTGACAACCTTCCGGACAAAGCAGGGGCTTCGAGGGAAGCCTGGGTCCTGGAGGGAAGCCAGTGCCAGCAGCCGGGGAAAGGAAGGCCTACTCTTGTACGAATTTTGTGCATTGAGTCCCTAGTCAATTATAAGAAACTAGGTGCCTGATGCATGAAGATTCGTGCAGGAATGGGCCTTCCTTCCCCTGGCTGCTGGCATTGCCTTTGCTCCAGCCGGAACTACCTTTCTGCCTTTGCTTTGGCCCAGAGCTGTCTTTCTGGCTTCCCACACTGCCCAGAGGCCTAGAGCAGCTGAGGTGGTGTGGAATACCTGCATCATTGCTGGGTTAATTTATATACACTTGGTGCCTGCATGTGCAAATTAACCCACCATATTTGTTGGGTTAATTTGCTTACTCACCCCTGATTGGCTGGTGGGCATCGCGAAGGTGCAGACAATTTGCATCTTTCTCTTTTATTAGTGTAGATGTACTACTCTGGTGGAGGATGTTAATAATGCAGAGCTTATGCCTGTGGGGGGGTAGGGGGAGGCAAGAGGTATATGGGAAATCTCTGTACTTTCCCCTCAGTTTTATTGTGAACCTAAAATTGTTCTAAAAAGTTGAAGTCTTAATTTAAAAAATCATTTGAACATAAAAAATTAATTGACAGGATTCAAAATTTTAGGTAACTTTAAAGACCACAAATAAAGATCTTGATTATATATTTTTTGGGAAATTCATATTCTATATAGATTGCTTTAGCTTTTTCTCAGAATATTTTTCTTTTGTATTCTAAATCTTTATAGACAATCTGCTCCTGGGTCTTTACCCCTGGTATAAATAACAAGAGGATTATGGAATAAAGGTTCAGATCATAAATCACATTTTCATATTATATTTCTTTACTTGTCCCTAAACTACAACAGTTTTAAAAGAAAGAAAAAAAGATAAAAAGTGACTATAGTGCACTCAACCTATCATAAGCAGTTCCCTTTTTAAAGTAGGAACGGGAAATCTGTATAACAAAGCTGGGAAACAGTGAAGAATTACTTTTGGCCGGCCTTTGTCTGGGTCAGCAGTCATGTGGGCCAGCATTCAAACATGTTCCCTAAACTGTCACATTTCAGACAACTCTAATTTACCAAATAACACTTTAATGTTTGCTGGAACCTTTCAGGAATGACAAAGAACTACATAATCTTCATTGAACAACCTCTAAAAATCAATCTATGGAAAATGATCACTTCTAAAATCCGGGGAAAGGCCCTCTCAGACGGAATCAGCTGGGAGCCCCAGTCTAACACACGGTTTCATGTGGTGAATAAGCACACTGGACAGGTGGAGTATTTTGAGTGTATTTATTCATGAAAATGATTGGAAACAAAGGCACATTTCCATTTGGTTGATTTTTACTCTCACAGGGCATTACTTGCATGACTCTTAATCAAGGACAGTACCTTCTTTCATAGGTATGACTAACTACTTATTAATTAACACAGGGAATTTATTAGGTCTAGTAATAATTAATGTCGTTTTCTAATACTTTTTAAAATTGAATTTATTTAAACAATACAACAAAATTTAATCAACAATATAGTTGCCGTTGTTTTCTACTACTTGTGCCCAATGCTCAGGAAGCATTTTAATCCCTCTGTTGTAAAATTCTTGTGATTTTGATGCAAAAAATTCGGTCAATGCATTTTTGAGGCATTCTTCATTATTAAATTTTTTTCCAAGAAGAAAGTTTTGCAAAGAACGAAACAAATGGTAATCGGAAGGGGCAATAGCAGGAGAATATGCAGGTTGAGGGAGAACTTCCCATTCCAACTGGCGCAGTTTTTCAGCAGTGATTCTTGCAGTATGCGGTCGTGCGTTATCGTGGTGAAGAATTACGCCCTTCTGATTAATCAGCGCGGGTTCTTTTTCTCTTAAAGCTTGGGCTAACCTTTCCAATTGGGCACTATACACTGCACTTGTAATGGTTTGGTTAGATGGTAAAAGTTCATAATGAAGAATTCCTTTAAAATTCCACCAAACACACAACATCACTTTTTTCCCATGCAAGTCAGGTTTTGGCATGGGCTGCGGAGCCTCATTTTTGTCCAACCATTGAGGCCACCTTTTCAAATTAACATACAGCACCCATTCTTCATCTCCGGTAACAATTTGCTCTAAAAACGGCAAACGGTTTTGACGAGAGAGGAGCGAACTGCAAATTGTGACTCTTTGATTACGGTTGTTGTCGGTCAACTCATGAGGAACCCATTTTCCAAACTTTTGGACTTTGCCAAGTGCACGCAATTGATTGGAAATTGTTTTTTGTGAACAATTTAAAGTTGTCGCAAGCTCTTGTTGGGTAATTTGAGGATTTTGCACCAAAAGAGCTTGAAGAGCTTCTTGATCAAAATTGGACACACGGCCTCGACCACTCTTGTCATCTAACGAAAAATTTCCCTCATGAAATTTCTCAAACCAACGCTGGTATTTTCTGGCGCTAACTGCATCTTGACCAAGAGCACTACAGATGTTTTTTGCAGCCTCACTTGCTTTTCTTCCTAATTGGAACTCATAAAGCATGCAGTGCCGATTATGCTCTTCATCCGCCATCTTCTTAGCCCTAGTTTTGCAACAAAAACCAAACCAAACACAAACTTTTTCAAGCAAAACTTGTTAATTGCACTTCACACGTTCTGTAGATACCACGTGTTTGAAGGTTATGTCAATACAAGTCAACGCCAAGCAAGATTTTAAACGAATGTTTTAAAACGACATTAATTATTACTAGACCTGATAGTATATTAGAACATTGTAGGAAATGGCTTTATCCTTTAAATTATCTGATTTAATTAAAATGGCATCTAAATAGATCAACCGAAGGACTTGTATACATGCATATAAGTACAACCAATGGACATAAAACTATGGGGAGGGAGGGGATATGGGGGAGGGAGGGAGGGGGGCAAAAAAAAATCATTAAAATATGTAAAAAAAAAAAATAAAATAAAAAAATAAAATAAAATAAAAAATAAAATGGCATCTAGAAACCCTCTTAGCATGGACTTTTCCATATCATAATATTTGCAAAAGAAGATGTTGTTCATGCAAAGGTCTTCTGCACATTGGTTAAATATCTTTCTATTAATAGCACTATTATGTCTGTTTATTTTCTCCCTCTCTAAAGAGATAGTATTCTAAATTTACTGTATTGTCATTTTATTAAAAAATGTTAATAGTGAGTACATTTTTGAAGAATTAATCACTTAAATTTATCATATCACTTAATAGCAGTGCTTTTTTTGTTTCCATGTATTTTTTAAAAATTCTTTATTTCTTTAATTCTTTAAAGTATTACATATAGTAAGTATTACATATGTCTCCATTTTCCCCCCATTTGACCTCACTCTGGCCGCCCACACCCCCACACATGCCCTCACCTAGTAATGTTTTTTAAAAAAGATATTCTTATTGATTTTTAGAGAGAGAGGAAGGAAGAGGAAGAGAGAGAGAAACATTGATAGAGCAGAATATTTGGCTGCCTCCTGCCTGCTCCCTACCTGGGAATTGAAACTGCAATTTAGTCATGTGTCTTGACTGGGAATCAAACCGGAAACCTTTTGGTGCACGGGTAATGACCAGACAACTGAGCCACACCAGCCAGGGCAGCAGTGTTTTCTATTTAACCATGTAGAGTTCAGGAATTATCTATCCTTCAAAACACTGGAGTTAGTTGTAACAGTCAGTTGGTCTGTATTAAACAGCCCCAGTTTGTTAGTTAATATGAAGTGAGATGGCTTAAGCAAGCAATGGTTAAATCAAAGCATATTTACTTCTACATTTCAAATCTTACCTTTTGCACCTACATGCCCTGCCACATAACAGGGGGAAGTCTTAATTCGAGCTCGTTGTACCTGTTCCCTAAAGAAAAAAGAAAAGAAGGGAGCCGTGGGCTTCAGTGCAGAGATGGCCAAGTCCAAGAACCACACCACTCACCAGTCCCAAAACGGCCCAGAAAGGGCATCAGGAAACACTGGTCACAAGGATACGAATCTCTTAAGGGTAGAACATGTGCTTTGCCAAGAAGCACAAGAAGGGCCTGAAGAAGATGCAGGCCAACAACGCCAAGGCCGTGAATGCCCGCGCTGAGGCCATCAAAGCCTTGGTCAAGCCCAGGGAGCCCAGGACCAATATCCCAAAGGGCTGCAGCCACAAACTCAGTCGACTTGCCTACATTGCTCACCCCAAACTTGGGGAACGTGCTCATGCTGCATTGCCAAGGGACTCAGGCTCTGCCGGCCAAAGGCCAAGGCCAAGGCGGAAACCAAGCCCCAGGCTGCGGGTGCGGCCGTAGGTCAGGCTCCCTCTCCCAAAGGTGCCCAGGCCCCCACAAAGGCTTCACAGTAGAGGCCTCTGTCTGCCCATGTGAGGACAGAAGGACCACTGGGGCCCCTGGGCTGCTGTCTGCGTGGCACTGGTGCCCTCCTGTGCTGTTTGTACAAATAAACCTGTGGCAGGAAAGAAAAGAAAAGAGAAGAGGAAAAAAAAAGTCTCTTTTTCATTGTTTGTATTTCTCCTGCAGCTTCTTCCAGGGATGTACTTCACTAAGCCGTTTGTTATGTTTCATCAAATCAATGCTTTTGAGGACCAGGGCTGTGTTGTAATTGATTTGTGCTGTCAAGATAATGGAAGAAGCTTAGAACTTTACCAACTACAGAATCTTAGGAAAGCTGGGGAAGAGCTTGATCAGGTAAACATCTTTGATTTGCAGGTGTCATCAAAATAATTTTGAACTAGCCAAGTCCTGGTTTTGGCTATGTAACCTTAGAAATAGCTGTTCTCTTGTCTCATTGGCAATATGGAGGGAGAATGGTTTTAAAGACACAGTTTTGTCGCTTATTCATTTAACACTTGTAAATAATTTGAAGTACATACTTAATACATGATAGAAAGCACGTCAAAGAAAACCAAGAGATGTTTTGAGGGTGTGATTAGTTGCTTATTACACTTGACCACTGAACATGTTTAATTTACTAGAAGGGACAGCAAAATGGACGTAACTTTAATTCTCTGATAAAAGTGTACCAGTTCATCTACCTGAAGGATTTCATTTTTTTTCCTGATATTGAATTCAGTGTAAGATTTTTTCCTGTGGTATGTATTACAAATTATTTTTAGCTAGAGTTTTATTTGGAAATCATTTAAAGACATTGGTTTTAAGATTTATTTATACTTACTAATCTTATTTATGTCATTATAGCTGTATAATAGGTCTTGATATCTGTAGTACAGCCTGCTAACTCTTTTCTTTTTTACAAGGGTGCCTAAGTTTTTCTTGGCCTTTTGCATTTCCATAAATTCAATATATCAGTCTTTTACTTTGAGAATAAAACATTGTGTAACCTATTTCAGACATCTTCTTATGCCAAAGTCATAAAAATATTCTTTTACATTTCTTTGCAAAAGAAGTTTTAATTCTAAAAATTAAGTATCCGTATATGTGTTATTGTTCTGGACTCTATATTCAATTATGTGTTATTGTTCTGGACTTTATACTTTAGTTAGTTGCTTCTATAATTCCTTAATATGAAAATATGATAATCCTACTAAAATCCAAGGCACATTGGTTAAATATCTTTCTACTAATAGCACTATTATATCTGTTTATTTTCCCCCTCTCTAAAGAGATAGTATTCAAATTTACTGTAGAATAGTAAATCTAAATAGAATAGAATAGATTTCTTTATTCTATTATAGTATAATTTATACTTTATAGTATAATTTCAGCATCCTTTTTAAAAAATATATTTTATTGATTTTTTACAGAGAGGAAGAGAGAGGGACAGAGTTAGAAACATCAATGAGAGAGAATCATCAATCAGTTGCCTCTAGCACACCCACTACTGGGGAATGTGCCTGCAACCAAGGTACATGCCCTTGACCGGAATCGAACCTGGGACCTTTCAGTCTGCAGGCCAATGCTCTATCCACTGAGCCAAACCGGGTTTGGCTAATTTCAGCATCCTTAAAAGACCATATTCCACCTATTCTTTTTTCAATTTTAAATTCTTTAAAGTATTATATATAGTATAACATATGTCTTCTTTTATTCCCATTGACCTCTCACCAGCTACCCCCACCCCTCAGCACATGCCCTCATCCCCCTAGAGTCTGTATTCATTGGTTATGCTTATATGTATGCATACAAGTCCTTTGGTTGATCTCTCACCCTCTTTGCCTTCCCTGCTCTCAATCCTCTGCTTTCCCTCTTCAGTTTGATAGTTTGTTCAATACTTCTATGTCTCTGGATCTATTTAAAAAAAAATATATTTTGTTGATTTTTTTACAGAGAGGAAGAGACAGGGATAGAGAGTTAGAGACATCGATGAGAGAGAAACATCGATCAGCTGCCTCCTGCACACCCCCTACTGGGGATATGCCCACAATCAAGGTACATGCCCTTGACAAGAATCGAACCTAGAACCTTTCAGTCCACAGGCCGAAACTCTATCCACTGAGCCAAATCGGTTTCGGCTGGATCTATTTTTGTTCATCAATTTATGTTGTTCAGTATATTCCAAAAATGAGTGAGATCGTGTGATACTTACCTTTCTCCAACTGACTTATTTCGCTGTAGCATAATGCCCTCCAGATCCATCCATGTTGATGTAAATGGTAAGAGTTCTTTCTTTTTTATAGCAGCATAGTCTTCCATTGTGTAGATGTACTACCGTTTTTTAATCTCATTTGCTGATGGACACTTAGGGTGTTTACAATAATTAAGATGTATTGTAAATTGTGCTTCTATGAACATAGGAGTGCACATATTCTTTCTGATTGGTGTGTCTGATTTCTTGGGAAAAATTCCTAGAAGTGGGATTACTGGGTCAAATGGGAATTCAATTTTAATTTTTGGGGGAAACCCTATACTGTTTTCCAAAGTAGCTGTACCAGTGTGCATTCCCACCAGCAGTGTACGAGGGTTCCTTTTTCTCCACATCCTTGCTAGCACTTGTCATTTGTTGATTTGTGATGACAGCCATTCTGACTGGTGTGAGATGCTACCACATTGTCATTTTGACTTGCATTTTTCGGATGGTGACTTTGAGAATTTTTTCATATGTCTCTTGGCCTTCTGTATGTCCACTTTTGAAAAGTGTCTATTTGACATTTTCTCCATTTTAAAATAGATTTTTATTGATTTCAAAGAGGAAGAGAGAGGGAGAGAGAGATAGAAACATTAATGATGAGAGAGAAGCGTTGATCGTGTGCCTCCTGCTCACTGCACATGGGGGATTGAGCCCACAACTCAGGCATGTGCCCTGACTAGGAATTTAACCTCCTGGTTCATAGGTTGATGCTCAACCACTGAGCCACGCAGGCGGGGCTCTTATGTCCATTTTTTTTTATTAGATTGTTTATTTTACTTTTATTAAGTTGTATGAGTTTCCTATAAATTTTGGAGATTAAACACTTATTGGATCTAACATTGGCAGATATGTTCTCCCATGCAGTGGGCTCTCTTGTTTAGTTGATGGGTTTCTTTTGCTATGCATAAGCCTTTTATTTTTATCTAGTCCCATTTGTTTTTCTCCTTAGTTTCTATTGTCCTAGGACAATAAATTGGATCTTTTTTCTTTTTTACTCTTCTGACTGAATGCTTTTTGCTTCCTCATATTCCAAATATTGATTTGATCCTCAGAGTTCTTAGGTCTACAGTTGAACCCCTGTAAATTGTTCTTTATTTCAATTAGTGTATGTTTAATTCCTGACTGGTCCTTTTCATGTCTTTGACATTCTCACTAAGAACCTTGAAAGTCTCATCAAGATTCTTGAGTAACCTTATAAGCATAGTTTTGAACTCTGTATCCTATAGTTTGCTTTCTTCTATTTCTTTCATTTGTGACATGTTTTTTTGTCTCCCCATTTTGGCTGCTTCCCTGTGTTTGTTTCTATATATTAGGTAGAGCTACTATGTCTCCTGGAGTTGGTAGACTGGCCTTGTGTAGTCGGTGTCCTGTTGGGGCCAGTGACTAAGCCTTGCCAGTCACCTGAACTAGGAAATCTAGGTGTGTCCCTGTGTGGGCTGTGTGCACAGTCTTTTAGTTAAGTGTTGATTGCTATTGGTATCTCTTGGAGGAGTTGACCTCCAGGCCAGTTACGTGAGGAGCAGCTGCAATTACCGTGGGAGAGCTGCTATGCAGGAGGTGAGGCCAACTGTGAAGTAGGGCAGGCCTCTAGTGAGGATCTTGGGCCTTTTCTGATAGGTTTGGGGCATGTTGACACCAGCTGCAGCTTGTTTGAGAGATTTAGCAAAGTCTGAAGCCTGAACCAGGACAGGCCATTTATATGGAAAAGCCACCTCAAACAGCTTGGGTGGTGCTGCAAATTGGATGGAAAGGGGTCTCAGGGAATCCCCAGAATGGAATAAACAATGTGGGCTGGCCATCTTGTGGTGGCCGTCTTCTGACCACATGTAGGAGCCCATCTTGTGTGAGGGCATGATGGTCAATTTGAATATTACCTCTTTTTTATATAGGATAATATTTACAATGTTAACTATTCCAGATATGGCTGTCAGTCAGCCCTGTGACAAGGGAAGTCCCAGCACAGGAACAATGACCCTTACTAGCATCCCTGCCTAGAAGAAAGCTGCCACCAAGATCCTGCCCAATGCCAGGTAGCCCACTTTCTCCCTGTATGTGTCTGGGTCCCTCAGAGTCAGCTGGTGTTGGAGCTCAGAGTAAGTGAGTCTGAGTACATTCATTCATTGGCCCTTTAAAAGGAACATCTGGGTCTCCAGCAGCCTCCATGTCCCTCAGCCACATTTATCACTGGTTTTTACAGCCTGTAATTCGAAGACTTCTCTTCTCATCTCTGGAACCCTGGTCTGGGGGTTTGGGGTGGGGCTGGGACCTCTTGTTCCTCATGGGCAGCCTCCATAGAGATGATCTACCTCCCAATTAAAAAATGACACGTGTATGTTGGACTAACCTGTTCATCACCTCTGTCCCTCCTACCCGTCTCAATGTGCTTTCTTCTTTACTTCTCTAGTTGTAAGACTTCCTTCCATTCAGCCAGCTTTCACGTAGTTCTGAATGATGGTTGTTCTGTATTTTAGTTGTAATTTTGATGTGGTTGTGAGAGGTGGCAAGTACAGGCATTTACCTATGCTGCCATCTTGGTTCTCTCTGGGCCTAAATAGTTTTAATCTTAATTTGAAGCATGATATAATCCCTGCAAGAGCCAGTGCATGGTAAACTAGTGAAATCTGAATAAAGTTAGTGGATTATGTCAATGTGAATTTCCAAATTCTGATATTGTACTGTAGTTATGTAAGACATTGTAATTGGTGAAAAGGGATGAAGGATGCATTATTTCTTTTTTCATGTGATAAAATATACATAACACTAGAGGCCTGGTGCATGAAATTAGTGCAGTGGTGGTGGTGGTGGTGGGGTTCTCAGCCCAGCCTGCACCCTCTCCAATCTTGGACCTCTTGAGGATTGTCCACAGGGATCTGGCCTAAACTGGAAGTCGAACATCCCTCTCACAATTCGGGACTGCTGGCTCCAACCACTTGCCTTCCTGATTGTCCCTAACTGCCTGCCAGACTGATCACCCCCTAAACATTCCCCTGCCAGCCTGATCGATGCCTAACTGCTCCCCTGCCAGCCTGATTGCCCCCAACTTCCCTCCCCTGCAAACCTGGTCCTCCCCAACTGCCTTCTCCTGGTTGCCCCCTACTACCTTCCCCTGCTGGCCTGGTTGCCTCTAACTGCCCTTCCCTGCTGGCTTGATCACCCACAACTGCCCTCCTCTGCCGACCATCTTGTGGTGGCCATCTTGTGACCACATGGGGGAGGCCATCTTGTGCAAGGGCATGGTGGTCAATTTGCGTATTACCTCTTTATCATATAGGATAATATTTACTATTTTAACTATTTTAGGTGTACAATTCAGTGGCATTAAGTATGCTAACAATGTTGTGCAACCATCACCACTATCCGTTTCTAAAACTTTTTCATCATTACAAACAGAAATTCTGTATCCCTTAAACAACTTCTCCCTAATTCTCCCTCTCCCTTTCTACTTTTGTTTCTATAAATCTACCTATTTTAGTTATCTCATATAAATGAAATCATACAAGAATTGTTCTTTTGTGTCTGGCTTATTCCATTTAGCATAATCTTTTCAAGGTCATCCATGTTGTAGCATGTATCAGAATCTCATTCCTTTTAAAGGTTGGATAATATATATACACATACCACATCTTATTTATCTGTTGGTGGACATTTGAATCGTTTTTACTTTCTGGCTGTTTGAATAATACTGTTAAGGACATTAGAAAATAGTCTGGCTGGTGTTGTTCAGTGGTTGAGCATCGACCTGTGAACCAGAAGGTCATGGATTGATTTCAGGTCAGGGCACATATCTGGGTTGTGAGCTTAATCCCCAGTAGGGGCCAGGTGATCAATGATTCTCTTTCATCACTGATGTTTCTCTCTCTCCCTCTTCTTTCCTTTCTGAAATCAATAAAAATACATTTAAAAAAGGAACATTGGCACACAAGTATTTATTTTAGCTCCTGATTTCAATTCCTTTTGGTATTTACCTAAAATTGCTGGGTCATATGATAATTCTATGTTTAACTTTTTGAGGAACTGCCAAATAATTTTCATAGCAGCTGCACAATTTTACATTCCCACCAGCAATGCACAAGTGTTCCAATTTCTTCATGTTCTCACCAACACTGTTATATCTTTATTTCTTTACATTTTTATAATAGCCATCCTAAAGTGTTATCTCATTGTGGCTTTAATATGCATTTTCCTAGTGACCAATTTTGTTGAGCATTTTTTCATGTATTTATTGTCCATTTGTTTATCTTTGGTGAAAGATTTTTCTTTCAGTCCTTTGCCCATTTCAAAATCAATTGTTTTTCTGTATTCTCACAACTGTATGTGAATCTGCAATTATATAAAAATAAAAAGTTTAATAAAGAAATTTCTTGATTTTTTTCAGCCTTTAGCTGTCTTTTCCTAAAAGCATCTTATGCCCTAAAAGGGAAAAAGTACCCCCAATATCTAGTTTATCTCCTCCCAAATCTCCACCCCATTTTTCTTCACTGCCTTTTTTTTTGCCCCCCTCCCTCCCTCCCATACATACCCTCCCTCCCCAGAGTTTTATGTCCATTGGTTGTACTTATATGCATGTATACAAGTTCTTCGGTTGATCTATTATCTCCCCCAGTTCTCCCTCCCCTCCCCACTGTAATTTGACAGTCTGCTTGTTGCTTTACTGTCTCTATATCTATCTTTTGGTTCATCAGTTTATAATGTTCTTTATCATCCATAAATGAGTGAGGTCATGTGGTGTTTCTCTTTCATTGATTGGCTTATTTCACTCAGCATGATGTTCTCCAATTCCATCCAGGGTGCTGCAAATGATGAGAATTCCTTCTTTTTTATGGCAGCATAGTATTCCATTGTGTAGATGTACCATAGTTTTTGGATCCAATCATCTGCTGACGGGCACCTAGGCTGTTTCCAAATTCTGGCTATTGTAGATTGTGCTGCTATGAACATAGGGGTGCATATATCCTTTCTGATTGGTGTTTCTAGTTTCTTGGGATATATTCCTAGGAGTGGGATTACTGGGTCAAATGGGAGTTCCATTTTCAGTTTTTTGAGGAAACTCCACACTGTTCTCCACAGTGGTTGCACCAGTCTGCATTCCCACCAGCAGTGCACGAGGGTTCCTTTTTCTCCACAGCCTTGCCACATTGTTGTTTTGATTTGCATCTCTCAGATAATTAGTGACTTTGAGCATGTTTTCATATGCCTTTTGGCCTTCCTTCTGTCTTCTTTTGAAAATATTCTATTTAGGTCCATTGCCCATTTCTTAATTGGGTCATTCATCTTCCTTTTATTTAGTTGTATAAGCTGTCTGTAGATGTTGGAGATTAAACCTTTATCAGTGGTATTATTTGCAAATATGTTCTCCCACACCCACACCGTGGGCTTTCTTGTTGTTCTGTTGATGGTTTCTTTTGCTGTAAAAAAGTTTTTTATTTTGATGTGGTCCCATTTGTTTATTTTCTCTCTAGCTTCCATGGCCCTAGGGGCAGTGTCAGTGAAGAAGTTCTTTTCACTGCCTTTTTAGCTCAACAGTGCCTTCAAGCAGCTGTTTTAAACATTTTGTCCAGCTTTTCTGTCTCTCCACATGACCTTATCTACCATTATTAGGAGTCTCTTTTTGTTCAGTTATGGTTTTGAAAAAGAAAAAAATATTTAAATGAATGTAAGAGTAATTTTAAAAAATCAAACTCTGTATGCAGTTTAAACATAACACTAAGTCTTTACCCAGTAAAAACATTTCTGCATGAGATAGAGATAACATGGACTAGGTATATGGGAGAAATGGCAGTTCCTTCTGCATCTTACAATATTTTATGGGAGAAAATGTACTTAAAGTATTCTATTGCCAGAAAAAATACACTTATTTTATTAGGGTCTCTTACTTAAAAATCACCTCTGCAGAGAGGCTATGTTGGGGGTGCCCCTTGATAATTCACTAGGAGGATTCACAGGTTCCAGAAAAATCAGCAAAAGAAAGAGGTACAGGGGTGAAGTCTGGAAGAAACTGAATTCTTGGAGGCATGCATCTGGTTGTCCAGGGTTCTTTATTGGGGATCTTCACATAGACATATAGCCCCTCCATGGGTAATCTCAGTTACTGAAGCTCCAGACCCCCACAGAGAAAGCAGGGACTCATTATAAATCACATTTACACTAATAAAAGAGAAAGATGCAAATTGACCATACCTTTGTGACTCCACCAGCTAATTAGGAGTGAGCATGCAAATTAACCCAACAAAGATAGCAGGTTAATTTGGATGCACAGGAACCAAACAGGATAGGACTCAGGTGTTCCACACCACCCAGCTGCTCCAGGCCTCTGGCAGTGTGGGAAGGAGGAAAGGACAGAGCAAAGGTGGTGCCAGCAGTCAGAGGAAGGAAGGCCCATTTTTACATGAATCTTGGTTCATCAGGCCTCTAGTTTCAGCATAAATTATCTGGATAAACGAGTACAGTGTGACTCAAGGCCTCAGGCATGCAGAGTACTTTTATCAGGCTGATCAATCCAAGGAAGAGCTTGGCTCCCAGGTGCCAGACAAAAACAGTCCTTTCTTGAGAATATGCAGGGTTTGAGCAACCTAGCTCTGCTAAATTAACCATTTTTCACCCAGAGGTCTATCCTGACCAAACCTGAAGAAAGAAGCAGCCCTTGTTACTCGTTAGTTCCCCACCCTATTTTTTAATGGCATTCATCACTGTAAGAACCTGGGCTATATAATTATTTGTTTATTTGACACCAATGAAATAACATATTATTTACTATCACTCTTTCTCCACTAGACTATCAGTTCCACGAGGCCAGAGGTTTTGTTTCGTTCACTGCTGTATTCCCAGTGTCTAAAACGGTACCTGTAGTAGGTACTCAACAGGTGTTCGTTGTATAAATAAATGAATAAAAATGCTCATGCATGCAATTACTTAGGAATGCCAGTAATGTTGCCTGGATCTAAAAATTTGGGACATGCTGCTGTTGCATGAACGACAATTTCCTCACCTGTTTACTTCTCTCTCCTGAACAGGTCTATAATTCAGCGGCCACATCTTTCCCTCGAAGATTTGTTTTGCCCTTACATGCCAGTTTGAACGCCCCTGAGGGAGAGAACCTCAGCCCGCTGTCTTACTCCTCAGCCAGTGCTGTGAAACAGGCTGATGGCAAGGTAGGCTCTGAGCAGATATCAGACGAAGACACTGACTGTTAGTGTTGTTTTCACTCACTGGCCGTTTCCCACAGTGTTTGATGGACACTAAGTTTCACAACATTCAGCTGAGCAGGGTCAGGTCCAGGTACATTGCTTGGACCGCAGAATTCAGTTTGAACCGCAGAATTCAGTTTGGGAGTGAGCACTGTGTTCACCGATCTCTTTTGTGTTTTGAAACAGATATACGAAAAACTAGAAACGGTTGTAAAATGTTTAAATATTTCAGATTGGTCCTGGTCACCCCTGCCTTTTAGATAATTTGTGCTTATCACAGGCGTATTATTGGCTAGCTATCAATGTCTTAGCTTTAGTAGAATAAAAAGTTCACTTGTACCTCCTATCAGTTTAGTCAGAAAACCAGGTAATTTTTTATGCATTTTACCCATGATGGCAAGAAGAACAATATAAAAATTACATAGAACCTTCATTTCCAAGCCCTGTCAGAAACTCTTCCACAGTATGACCCCCTCACAGACTTTTACACTGATGAAAATAAGTGAGGATTAGGCAATCACTACAAATCTTTTGGAACCTTTTCAGATTTGGTGCTCTTATGAAAATCTACACCCTGAGAACTTAGAACAAGTAGGAGGTATTGAGTTTCCCCAGATCAACTATGGCCAGTTTTGTGGCAAAAAGTATCGTTTCTTCTATGGCTGTGGATTTCGGCATTTGGTGGGGGATTCTCTGATCAAGGTCGACGTGGTGAACAAGACACTGAAGGTAATGAAAATCTCTCTTGTTTTCCAAACCCTGAAAGGACCTGCTCTGCCCTTGGAATGAGTCTGTTTTGATTAAGGCAGCTTTAAAAAAAAAAAAAAAAAAAAAAAAAAAAAATATATATATATATATATATATATATATATATATATATATATATATATTTATTTATTTTTTACCGAGAGGAAGAGAGAGGAAATAGAGAATTAGAACATCGATAAGAGAGAATCATCGAAGAGCTGCCTCTTGCACACCCCCACTGGGGATGTGCCCCCAACCAAGGTACATGCCCTTGACCGAAATCGAACCCAGGACCTTTCAGTCTGTAGGCCGACGCTCTATCCACTGAGCCAAACTGGTTTCGGCTAAGGCAGCTTTTGAGATTCTCTAATGTTTAAGCAGCTCAGCTACTTACTTGTATTAAGTTTGAGAACCATGGAATCACCTAAGTAGGGTTATGTTCCCTCTAAGGAATCTAGATAAACCACAAGCCCAGAATTCTGAGCTTGATGTTATTTTGAGAGAAATCATGGGGCTAAGGTTGTTGGCATAACTATATTTCAGGTTGATGGGAAATTATAATTTCACAAGTTGTGTCTGATGATGATAGACAGTGCAGCTGCAAAAGCTCCCTCTCTCTTTCCTACTATATTCAATTCAGTAAGTCTGGTGTGTTTCTTTTTTATTGTTGGAATATTATATTGACAGCCAAATTTATGCGTGGAGGGGAAAAAAGCTATTGAAAGCTTTCAGCTCTTAACTAACCTTCTATCAAATACTTTTTTGGGGGAGTTACAGGTTTGGAGAGAAGATGACTTTTATCCGTCAGAACCTGTTTTTGTTCCAGTACCAGGGTCCAGTGAGGAAGATGGTGGGGTTATTCTTTCTGTGGTGATCACTCCCAACCAGGTAAATGTATGTCCCTGTCACCAATCAGAAAGAAAAGTAACTCTGAGCCTTTTGAGGTCTGTATGAGGGATCTATTCAGTGAAGCTGCTGATAGTTTACTTTTATTCCAGTGTGGCACCTTCTCTTTTCTTTCCCTCCTTATCATTTACATACCTTTTGTGATAACCCATACTTTTTATTGGTTTAGGTTTCTATTTGTAGAACTGTAGGAATTTATATCTGCATAGGAATGCAGTTACAAACTACTTTCATACATATTATTTTATTTACACATCAAGCAACTTTGTGGGATACCATTTACACATGTGGAATTTGTAACTTAAGAAAGCTGAAAGAGACTTGTATCAGATCTCATAGTACAATAGTAAAGCCAGTATTTAACCCCCGTCTTCTGACTTCTAGTCTAATATTCATACCATCTGTGCTGCCAAATTCAATGGAGTGACCTGAAAGTCTAATGTGGTGAACCCGGGACCTGGTGTCTCCATAATATCTAACGTCTCTGGGCAATGTTGTGGCAACTAGGTTCCCCTTGGAGACCAGCTCTGATGAACTCGTGGAGGCTGCCTGGGAGTTAGATCTCTGACCCTTCCAAAGGGTTTGGTGAGGAATGTGCTCTGATCAGTGAGTCAGTCCTGCTCAGGGTTTAGGAGGCATTGGTCCTAATACCATGTACTTGCCACTCCCATATTGATACCAGGCAAGTCTGGGTCTGCCCTGCAGTGATATGTTTGATCAGCTCTCAAGTAACACAAAATGGAGGGAGGCATTTCTAACTTGGAAGAAAGAATTTCTGTGAACTAGGTAAAAAGATCCCTAACCTTAAAGGGATCCTATGAAGGTGATTGACGTAAACAGTGTAACTTTTCCACTCTAGGTATGAGCTTCCTTTTCAGACCCGTTCAGCAACTCAGCAAACATTTAGTGACTGGGCAGGCAAGGCTCTCGGCTAGGTACTGAGGATAGCTGTGAAGATGAGTAACATAATCTCCCTCTTAGGAATTGTATAGCCTAGTGGAGGAGAGAGATCTATTTTTAATTAAAAAAAAAAAGAATTTTCAACATTATTTCTTTTCTAGAATAAAAGCAACTTTCTCCTAGTCTTGGATGCCAAGAACTTTGAAGAACTGGGCCGAGCAGAGGTGCCTGTGCAAATGCCTTACGGGTTTCATGGCACCTTCATAGCCACCTAAGAGAAGAACCGGGAGGTCTGGGGACCAGGTTTAAGATGAATGTGCTCTGTACAAAAAGAGACCGAAAAGGGAACCTTACTTTCCAAACCTCAGACATCTGGTTTTTACATTATTATATATAAAAAAAGATTTCAATTGATAATTAGGCTTTTATATTTTCTTAGGGCTCTTCCTTGAAAACACTGAGCAAGTGTTGATACCACTTTTTGAAGAGAGTTTTACATTTGTGTTTACTTGATATATCTCTCTCTCTCAGTAACAAGAATGCATGAAAGAAAAACTAGAAGTAGGTAAGTGACAGAGACTCTCACAGTGGAGAGAAGAAATCTGAATAATTGTAGGTAGTAGAATATGAATATAGATCTGAAAAGCACCGGTTTTTTTCGTCGTCATGGCCTGCCTGTTACCACTGGCCCCAGGTGATCAAGAGGACGAGAAGCCAGCCATGTCACCCTGGTGGCTTCTTTTAGACCGGCTGTTTCTCTGCAGTCCACAGCAGATGCCACTGCAGTTGGACCACCCTGCCCCTAGTTTGGCCTTGGTACTGTTTGGAAATGTTACAGGATTCCAGGGCAGGAGAAAAAGGGGAAATTGAGACAGGAAGGTTAGGACAAGGCCAAACATTGTGAGTAATTTGCAACTGGCCTGCAAGTGACAAACCAGTGTTTTTCCCAGGACACTCTGAGAGCAGATAGTTAGAACCTCCCTGCTCAGAGAATGCAGAAAGGGAGGGGAACAGGGAAAGGAGAAAAGGGCACTTTTACTCCCTAAGCTAGGGGTGTCGAACTCAATCAGAGAAGGGGCCAAAATCTAAAATCCAGCCTAAATCGCAGGCCGAATGGTTTACTGAACAGTCATAAACTGTCATTGTGATGGAAACGCAGCGGAGTGCAGTGATGACAGTGCGGTGCGGGCCACATTGCAAGGCCTGGCGGGACGGATTTGGCCCGCGGGCCTTGTGTTTGACACATGTGCCCTAAGCAAAGCCGGCAGCCTCGGGCCTCAGCAAGGTGAAGTTGCCAGGATCCTGGGAAGACCACAGCAAGAACACCTGGAGCCTTAACCTATACCAAGACACTCCACAAAAGAATCTCCTGAAACCTACAGACAGGAGGAGGTCTATTACTCCTCCAACTTGCTCCAGACACTCTCGTTTCTGTATTACCGGGAAAGCCCCTCTGTGCTCCAAGCCTGATGAGATAGATTTGCTTGCTTTGCTTTGCTTTTTCAATAAAGGTGCATGCGTTCACCACTTTAATAAATTGTTGTTGTTTTTTTTTTCACAATGCAGTCAAGGTCTCTTGTATAAACTCATTTATATGAGAAGACAAGGTTTGAGGTTGGGGACAGCCTTCTCTCTCCCACTAGCTCAGGGGGCTGTCCTGTCTGATAACACCTTTCTGGTGTCTGTGTGAGGTGCTAAAGTCAAGCATTTCTTCTAATCTCCAGGTGTCTTGTTCTTCAGAGATTAACGAAAAGTCATTAGTTCTTCATTTATTTGGGCAATAGGTGTTACTAGAGACCATTTAATTCCCACATTTCTAAACCCAACCAGTTTTTTACTAATAGCCCAAATTAGCCTAGGTTTGTCACTGAAGCCACACTCTTGCCGACATCTTCAAAGTTCCTTTCCTTCAGTCACACTCCTTCCCTCTGCTGAATTCCAGTCCTGGGCCAGCTAAACCTCTCATGCTCCCTCTGCCTGGTGAACATCGCTGGAAAAGACCCCCAAACATGTCTTTCAGGAGCAATTGTGAATTCATGATTAGGCTTGCTGCACAGTCCTGAACCAACAGTCAGTTTCTTCTTAATTTTCTTTCTTTTTAAAAATCGTCACCCAAGGATATTTTTATTGATTTTAGAGGAGGGTGGGAGTAAAAGGTGGGGGGGGGGGGAAGAGAGAGAGAGAGAGAGAGAGAGAGAGAGAGAGAGAGAGAGAGAGAGAAGATAATCAATGCATGAGAGAACATTGATTGGTCACCTTCTGAATGTGCCCCAACTAGGGATCAAACCCACAACCTGGGTATGTGCCCTGACCAGGAATTGAACCCACAACCTTTAAGTATACGGATAATGCTCCAACCAACAGAGCCACATGGCAGGGCTCAATTTTCTTTAAAAGTTATTGTAGCCAAAACTGGTTTGGCTCAGTGGATAGAGCGTCGGCCTGTGGACTGAAGGGTCCCGGGTTTGATTCCGGTCAAGGGCAGGTGCCTTGGTTGTGGGCACATCCCCAGTAGGAGGTGTGCAGGAGGCAACTGTTTCTCTCTCATGAATGTTTCTAACTCTCTATTCCCTCTCTCTTCCTCTCTGTAAAAAATCAATAAAATATATTCTAAAAAATGAGTTATTGTAAACACCACAGACCCTACCTCTTTAGTTCCATACATACAGATGCCCTATGTGAGAGTTTACATTGTGACAATAAAGTAAAAGTTCTAAGTTTTGGGTTTGTGTTAGTGAGATACAGAACAATAGTGCAGGCACACAATGGCAAGAAGATACCTAAGTAGAACAGATATGTCATATGTGGGAGCTTAGAGGCAAAGGTAACCATCCTATCTAATAAAGAGGGAATATGCTAATTAACCATCACTCTGTCACAAAGATGACTACACCCACAGCTGAAGCCAAGTTCCCATAAGAAGCCTTAACAAGCAATCAGGAGGGACCTGAGGCTATGCCCTCCTCTACCCTGATGGGGCTTGACAGGGGACCTCAGACCATGTCTCCTGCCTTGTCACCAGGCTGGGGGACTCTCAGGCCATGCCTCCATGCGATTTTGAGGTGAATGTGGGTGGGTGAGGACTTGACTCTGTGTTCTGTGGTGTGCCCTAGACTCTGACAGGAGGAAGGTTTTCCAAATAAAGTTATATTGTGAGGTACTGGGGGTTAGGACTTTAACCCATTAATTTTGGGGCTACAATAACTGGATCACCTTTATATTGAGAAATCACCACTTATATATCAGCCACATCCATGAATTTATCTGTCTTTCCCAGTGCCGGGAATAGTGCCTCCCAGTAGATATTCAATAAATATTTGAGGAAAGCATGAATGGAAGACATGGCATGGTACTAGGCATGCAAGTTGTTTGTGTATTCCTTACGAGTAGTTGTTGAGGAAACATTTGTCATAGAATCACTTGTGTGGGTGTTCATGGGTGTGAGTTCTCGCATGGTGCCAGCACAGAGTGATGCCCGATTTCACAGTCCAAAGGCAGTCTACTCTCTGAAAGCCGCGTGGTCCTGCACTTGCCCTCGAGTTCCTGCCTCCTTTACCACAAGGCAGCAGTTCTCAACCTGTGGGTGGCGACCCCTTTGGAGGTTGAGTGATCCTTTCACAGGGGTTGCCTAAGACCATTGGAAAACACAGATATTTACAATTCATAACAGTAGCAAAATTACAGTTATGAAGTAGAAACGAAAATAATTTTATGGTTGAGGGTCACCACAACATGAGGAACTGTGGCGGCATTAGGAAGGTTGAGAACCACTGCCATAAGGAGACTGGCCCTGCGGTAAACCAGATACTGGAAGTTTCTATTGTAATCCAGGGCACCTAGATTCTCTAGGTCCTAGACCTAAACATGACTAGGAGTGGCGGCTCAGAGAAGTCCCTCGGAGGCCCAGAGGGTGCCTAGGCTGGCCCTGACTGCGTGGCATGGCCTCAGACTGAGCAGACATAAGAATCGACACTAAAACCCATTCATTTGACCACTGCTAAGTGCCCAGCTGTCTGAATTCTGGCTTTCCCGAGATCCAATTAGCAAGGGGCGCCTGCCACAGCCTCCAGGCCGGCAGAGGGAGCCCGGCCACAGGGCGTGGCGCAGAGACTTCCGGGCGCTGCGCAGAGACTTCCGGGAGCTGCGCAGAAGGCTTTCGGGCGCAGCGCGCACTGCGCAGCCCAGCCGTGAGGCTCCGCCCACCCCAGCCACCGTCACCCGGGACGTGGCAGGAGCGGAACTGCCAGGCGATGAGCGGTGCGGCTCCCGGCCGGCGCCGCTGGGCGCGAGTGTCCCGTCTCGTCTCCTTCAGCGCGACCCACCGGCTCCACTGGTGGGTTGTGCCCCCAGCGCGGGGGTGGGGCGGGCCCGGCGCGGGGCCGCGGGTGTGCGCTCCGAGGTGAGGGCGGCGCGCCCGCTCGGCCCTGGCCCGTCAGGCTCTTTTGGCGACACCGTTAGGGGACTGGCAGGGTGACCGGTGGGCAGTCCAGCCGCCGGCGAGAGAGAAGGCGCTGGCTCCGTGACCTCGTGGTCTCAGCGGGGCGGTAACGGTCAGTGGGGCGAACCACGCCCAGATCACACAGAGCCCGGCGCTTCGTAAGCACTCAATAAGTGTTAGCTTCCGAACTAATAAAAGTACAGCACAAATGTTGTCCTCTTGTCACTTAAGAGAAAATGGACCCAGTGTTCACTTCCCCAAGGCAGCTCCGAGAGCAAGCAGCACAGTTGCATCCCACTGCTTGATGGCACTAGAATTGGTTCATTTAAAAAAATATATTTTTGTTGATTTTGGAGAGGAAGGGAGAGAGATAGAAACATCAGTGGGCTGCCTCCTGCAGGCTTCCTACTGGGGATCCAGCTCACAACCCCAGCATGTGCCCCACCAGGCATGGAACCAGGATCTGGCCCATAGGTTGATGCTTAAGACTGAGCCAGGCCTGCGGGGCTAAAGTTGATTTTGAGGAGAGATTTGCCCCTCAATAGCAAGCTCCACTCTGAGTACCCACTCCCCCATCCATAAAAGAAGGATAATAGTTTCTACCTAGCAAGGTCCATCCATCATTCACTGGAGAGGTATTTCTTGGGGCTTGTCAGGCCTTGTGCCAGATAACGGATGTAGCGGTGAGCAGTGCGCACCCGTCACGCCTTCTGGGTGGAGTGTACAATCTGGTCAATACTGTGGAAGGTACAGTGAGATCATTTTGTGCAAAATCTTTGAACTGTAGCATTTTAAATGTAAGAAGTGCAGGAGCAGGAGAAGATGGGGGAAATAATAAAGTGGGTCTCAAACAGAAAGGGATTGTATAATAGAAAGCTTGAACATATGAGGGTAGTAAGGGACTCATTATTGCTGCAAAGATTGGACAGGGAGAGGCATAAAAATCCATTAAGCAAGGTGCTCTCTGCCTGGAACAACAGTTGAGTATGTAATTGTAAAGTGTCACCTGATTTGAATGCCCCTCAATGAACTGGGGAAGTTATCAGTGGAGGTATGATAAAGCAAGATTGTTAAAGAAGAGACTAATAGGTCATGTAATTATTTCTCAGGAGCAATGAGAATTTTTTAAAAAATATTTTATTGATTTTGTACAGAGAGGAAGGGAGAGAGAGAGAGAGAGTTAGAAACATCGATGAGAGAGAGTCATCGATCAGCTGCCTCTTGCACACCCCCTACTGGGGATATGCCCGCAACCAAGGTACATGCCCTTGACCGGAATCGAACCCCGGTCCCTTCAGTCCCCAAGCCAACGCTCTATCCATGGAGCCAAACCGGTTTCGGTAGCAATGAGAATTTAAACCACTTGACGACAAGCATCTTTTATCATTCAGCTGTGCCTAATATGTAGTAGGTACTCAGTAATGTTGAGTTGAGAAATGGAAGGGCCTTGAGCAGATCAGGTTTTGGAATCTTGCTATGGAACAAGGGGGTTGAAAGTGCTTATGCTAATTTGTATGGTGTAGTAGTCTAATTGGGGGGCATACAGTGGTTCCTGACATAAAGCTGAATAATGAAACCCAGGTGATTTATGATTCTCCACTTGATGAGCTAAAGTATTAATAAATTGTGAAACTTATATTGATCTTTTTCTCCCCCCCCCTCCCCGTCAGCAAATCTCTGAGTAATGAAGAAAATTTGAAACTGTTTGGAAAATGCAACAACCCAAATGGTCATGGGCACAATTACAAAGGTGAGAGGAAAACTGATGAAATTTAGCCCTTTCAGTAAGAGTGGGAGAATTTTAGCAAATACATTCTTAATGAGTAAAAAAAAACGTATGGGCAGAGCAGTAATGCTTTGAGCCTTGAATGAGAGGTTAAGTGGAAGTTTAGAATGAAGAGAGCTGTTGCCTTGGTGGGATGTGTTTTAGCTTTTATCTTGCAATTAATTATCTGCTTTGATAGACAGTCCAAAATAATTAATGGTTTAAATAATTTTTTTTGGCTTTAGTGTACATATTGAGATTTTTTGGGCACATTTCATTGTAATTAGGTGTTGCTGAGGCTAATGTTAAAATTATCAATAGATTTGTATTCTTTGAATAAGTATGATTGACAAAAGGGGGGTGTTGGTTGGGAATATGCTGTATGGAGGGAAGTAGGTTGAGTTGAAAATTTTGCCAGTAGTGTCCAAGAAAGAAAGTAATTTATACCAGAATTAGAGAGTTGATTGTTTGAAATATAGTAATTTCTCAAAAAAACAGGTATGTAAGCCGTTGAGTATCACTGTATATGGTGTGGTGGATTAAGACCAGGAAAGGTATCAGAAGATCAGGATTTCTAGTTTAGTTATTGCCTCTTACTTGATCTATGATACCTTTCATTCTTAGTTTGTTATTTTTCATATAATATCCCATGGTGTTTGTATGGAGCTGAAAAAATATGGAAGTTTTTAATTTGTAAAGTATTCTTATTACCATGATTTTTCAAATGCTTCGTATAAGCACTTGTTAATTTACAAAGTATGACTGTATACATTCGTCTGAGTAAAGGGATAAGAGTTTTATTCCCCTGCCTCTCCAAAAAGAGTTTTAGTTACAGTAGTAGTTTTGCTTGCTTAGAAAGGTAGTGCCCAAAAGGTACTGACAGAGTCTGCAGCTGGACTTCTTCCTGTACATTTCCTACTTTACAGGCAGCGATGGGGCAGCATCTTGATCCTTTCTCGTGGAGATTTCTAACTAGTGCCATCAACATCATAAGCAGAATTTACCCCCTTCTTGGCTTTGGATTAGCTCTTCTGCTTAGCTAAAGCTCCTACTAAGCTCTTCTGTCTTGGTTGACCCTTGTTTTGGTTGATAAAACAATCTTAACTAAGAGGACAGATTTTTTTTGGCAATATAAATACAGCTCTATGGGGCAGAGATTCTAAAAATGTATGCTGCTAACTTGTGCTTGGATGTTAATCTGTTGAAAGTCATGTTAGTCTTTTGGTCTTTTGTTTTCTTTCCCATAGTTGTGGTGACAGTACATGGAGAGGTATGTGCTGAATGTGTCTGTGTGTCCTCTTTCTGCCAATGTATAGATTCAGTGCTGACAAATTCTGTTCAAGTCATTATTGCTTCAATATTGTCCGTTGTGTCTGGTGAGCTGCTGCCATTCCAGGCCTTTCCTCTCTCTAAGTGTCATCTTTCATCTTTAATGTGCTGTATGTGGGCAGGTAGAAGAGCAAGACAATGAAAGGATATTTGGAGCACTTGGTGTTCCCGTGCTGAGACTGATGATTGTGTTGGGGGTGAAGGCAAATGTGGACACAATTTCTGCACGTTGTAGAGCCTTTAATATTTACCAGAGGTTTAAATATGAAGAGGATGTTATAGTAATATTCTTCTCTATTTATTCTTCAGATCGATCCTGTTACAGGCATGGTTATGAATTTGACTGACCTCAAAGGGTATATGGAGGTAATGGCATGTTTGGTGCTTATTATGTGCCATCCCTTAAGTAATTCCCATCAGCTACTGGCTTTTCACTTTCCCAGCCAAGTAACTATGAGTTCCATGATGGGGTGAGTGGAATTGGGTGTGGGAATAGGGGAGTAGTTGGAGGAACTACTTTCATGTTCTTCTAATGGTGTTTGGGTGACTAAATGGAAATTGTCACTATTGTATTACAGTGATGGAGATAAATGTAGCATGCTCATCTTATATTCCTTGCTGCCTTTAACAATTTCCTACATTTAACAATTTCGACTCTTGTTTCAAAATACAGATTTCTTCTTGAAGTTTTCTTTTTGTCCCCTCTGAATTTTTTATAAAATAAATCTTTGATAATAGATTTTAACACTACCCTGTTTTAGTCATTCTAGCCTGATTATAAAGCACTGGGGCAGTTCGTCATAAGGGTAACACAAAAGAATGTGTTCAATAAAGGACTTACTGATTGTATCACTTTAGAATTCTTGCATTGTAAGAGACTGTAGATAATATCTACAATAAGTAATTTCTTCATGTCACAGATTGTTTGAGAGATGCTAAACAGTTAACTCCAGGTCATAAACTGTAATTAGTCCTTTACAAAGTTGAGAGTAGATTTGCTTGTATCCAGCTTAGCTTTTATTATGTCATCATTTCACCTGTTTATTGAGTTCTTTGCTTCAGGTTTGCTCCTTCCATTTGTTTCATAAAAATGTTATTTATAAACATTATTTCTTGCACATTCATTATCATCCATATATTCAAGTTTGCCTACTTTGCATCAGTGTTTGGGCTAAGTACTAGGAATGCAAAGATGAATGGTTCAGAGCACTTTCCCACAGGATGCTCAGGTCAATTTTTTTTCTAGTAGGCAAACAATAAGTTCTCACAGGGTAAAAAAGATGAAGGGATTGAGAACTACAGATTGGTAGTTACAAAATTGTCATGAAGATGTATAGTACAGCATAGAAAATATATTCAATAATATTGTAATAACTATGTATGGTACCAGCTAGGTATTGGAAATATCAGGGGAACACTTTATAAAATATATGGTTATTTAGCCATTATGCTGTACATCTGAAAATAATACAAAATAATATTGAATGTAAAGTGTAAGTGAAAAAAGGTTTTCAGCAAATTGGTTGAATAAATGAATAAGGGAGTTAGTGAATGAACAACAGCGCTGTGCTTAAAGTGCTTTTGGAAAGCTATAGAGACAGAGTTCTTACATAGGGTGATATTTAAGACAGCAGTATGAGAAATATGAGATGCCCTAAGTAAGCATTATGATTAAATACATCTTTGTTTACCACCTTGAAGGACATCATACACTCCCGTCAGTAAAAGTGGCTCATCATGGCATATAGTGCAAAGTCAGAGTCCTGTTGAAGAGGCTGCAGTGGAAAAGTTGAGACTTGAACTGGAATTAAAGATAAAACAAAGATATTTCTTTTCATGATATCTATGTGGATATCACTTAATCTATTTTAAAGGTAGTTTGGTTTAGGACTTACTATTTTTGTGATTATGATTTTTCTAAAAAAATGATTGCTATTTTTATTATTTTTTAATTAAAAAATATTTTATTGATTTTGTACAGAGAGGAAGGGAGAGAGAGAGAGAGTTAGAAACATCGATGAGAGAGAGTCATCGATCAGCTGCCTCTTGCACACACCCTACTGGGGATATGCCCACAACCAAGGTACATGCCCTTGACCGGAATCGAACCCAGGACCCTTCAGTCCCCAATCTGACGCTCTATCCATTGAGCCAAACCGGCCCTGGCTATTTTTATTATTAATGTACACTTGTTAGACCATACCACATGGAGAATTAGATTATTTTGATTTTGAACAATATAGCTAATTAAAAGTAGAAAATTAGAAAATGCTTAGCTTTTGTACAATATAGCTAAAAACTTAGAATAAAGCAATTACAATTCTTGATATTGATAAAGGAAAACATGTTAATATATAAGCATTAGGAAGAAATGCAGTTATGTCATATTTTTTCTTCTAAGGGTTCAAGATAATTTTTAAATTATTCCTTATAGCAGAAATGTGGTACTATTAATGTAATATCAGTTTTAGTCTGCCTTATAAAATGTAGTACTCACTGAATCTCTCCTAGTGACATTGTGGCATTGTCTTGAAGGTGAGACTCTTATGGAGTAGTATTTTTGGTAACTTTTTGGACAGCATGCAAGAGTGTTAAACTGAATTCTGAATCACAGTGGCTGTTATGAGAAAACTCCAGTGAATACTCTACTTATTGGTTTCTTAACCTCTTTGCATTCAGTAAGAAGGAAAAATAGTCATTATGGAGGGCTAATGTTATTTCACAATTTTAAAATTTCTGAAATTGCTTCGTAAGACACAGATAAAGTACACAGTAAAAGTATTGAGTTAGTGGCTGAATGATAACTTTTAGAGGCAAAGGTAGAACACTTTGGAATCTGAGACATAAATGGAATTGATGTTTTTCCTCTGTTTTGTCTGTAGGAGGCAATCATGAAACCCCTTGATCATAAGAATCTGGATTTAGATGTACCATACTTTGCAGATGTTGTAAGGTGAGTGTGACTATATAACCTAATAAGAGTAATATGTAAATTAGCCATCACTCTGCTATGCAGGCCACGCCCACCAGCCACACCCAGTAGCTAATCAGAGCGAGTATGCAAATTAATCCAACGAAGATGGCAGTTAATTTGCATATGTGGAGGGAGGGAAAGCAAGGCTGCTGCGGCTGCTGGAGGGAAAGCGGCAGCAGGTGCGGGGTGGGGCAGGGCAGGGCAATGTGTGCAGAGTGGCATGCACAGAGGTGGTGGCTGCGGGAGACAGCAGGGGCGGTGGGTGTGGTGGGTTGGGTGAGCAGGGTGGGGTACACAGCAGCAGCCTGTGTGGGCCCCAGAGGCAGCGGCAGCGGGCGTGGCCACAGAGGCAGGGGCAGTGGGCGGGTGCAGTGGGTCCAGTGTGCGGGACAAGGCGCACAGTGGTGGTGGCAGCACGCTGCGCAGCCGCACGCGGGTGTGGTGGGGTATGCGGGGAACAGCAGAGGTGGGGGTGGCAGGAGGGAAGCCCGCCGGAAGTCTTGCAGGAATATTCCTGCAACAGGTGCCTAGTCTTACATAATATAGAGAATAAGAAAGAAGATGTTTAATGACACCTTTTAAAAATAGAATTTCTGTTCTCCGTAAATATTAAACATTAAATTTAATTTATTTGTCTTTTGATCGTCTCTCCTTTTCTCTACAGCACAACAGAAAATGTAGCTGTGTATATCTGGGATAACCTCCAGAAATTTCTTCCTGTGGGGATTCTTTATAAAGTAAAAGTATATGAAACTGATAATAATATTGTAGTCTATAAAGGAGAATAGCCCTTAGGAATCAATACTATAGATTCTATAGAAATCCATAGTATAGAAATATTCAATTTCTGTCCACATTTGAAAAATATCTTTATCCCCTTGGACTATTAAGACACCATCACATAGTTACTGCACCTCTACACTGTTCTGGAATGCCTGATTCATTGTAATCATTGTAAGACTTCTGTTAAATTAAAATCTATTTTAAAACCAAATTTGTAATGTATCATGAGTATCATTAAGAGTGCCTGTTTTGTATAGATTAAAAATCACTTCACTGCAATTGTTGCTTTATGTTTTTGATTTTCACCACCCTGGATTCCTTGTGGGCAAAGTCTTTATTCTAAGCAGAGTACCTAGTGATTTTTGTTGATTAAATCAATGGCATATTGATGGAAACTTGAAACTTATAGTGCCTTAGCCATGATGAATACTTGGTCAATATTTTTAGAATTGAAAAACATGAAAGTTTTGAGGCTTCAATTCCAGTCCCAGTGCTGTTACTGTTCATTTGTGCCACTTCTATCTCAGAGCCTTAGGGTTGCTTTACCAGAGGCTTCCTAAAGCTGCTCCTGTCTGCTCTCAGAGTTATATCTCCATAATTTTAAATACCAAATGAGTATATATTCATTTATTGATAGATAAGGAAAAAGATTGATATGGGATTGTGTGGAGCTCTGACCAGAGTACACTGGAGGTTAAAGGCCCGCTCAGCAAATACACACGAGCCGGCACTGACATGGCAGTGTTGCTATCTTAAAGTCCCCTTTGCCCTACGCATGTGCCAGGGCAGTGACTCAGCAGTAGCGCTGTGTGTACTGTGAAAGTGCATCCTCATACGACCTGCTTATGTTAATGCAGCACGAGTGTCACTAATTTTGTTTGAGTATATATGGTAAAGGACTTCCCAGACAAGAAAAAGCTAAAGGAGTTCATCATCCCCAAATCAGCATTAAATGAAATATTATAGGATCTTCTTTTAGAAGAAAATAAAAAATATGAACAATAAAAAATAAATACATAGCTATCAACAATTGAATCTAAATACAAGATAAACAGAAAAACAAAAAACAAAACAAAACCAGATAAACGAACAAGCAGAACAGAAACATATTCATGGATAACAGAGAACATGTTGATGGTTGCTAGATGGGAGGGTGGTTAGGGAAATGGGAGAAAAGGTGAAGGGATTAAGAAGTACAAATTGGTTGTTACAGAATAGTCATGGGGATGTAAAGTACAGAATAAGGAATATAGTAAATAATAATCTTTAAAAAAATCTTTTAAAAAAAATCTTTATTGTTCATATTATTACAAATGTTCCTCATTTTTTCCCCACTCCATTGCTCCCCTCCATCAGGTTCCCACCCCACCTCTGCCCTTTCCCCACCCCCCATTGTCCTCATCCATAGGTGCACAGTTTATGTTCAGTCTCTTCCTACACCCCCCCCCCCATTCCCCTTTTCCCCAAGAATCGTCAGTTCACTCCCCTTCCATACCTCTGATTCTATTATATTCACCAGTTAATATTGTTTATCAGATTTTTAGATTTCCTTGGTTTTTAGATTCACTTGTTGATAGTTACATATTTGTTGTTCATAATTTTTATCTTTATTTTCTTTCTCTTCTGAAAGAACTCCCTTCAGCAATTCATATAATTCTGGTTTGGCAGTGATGAACTCTTTTAGCTTTTTTTTTTTTTTTTTTATTAGTGAAGCTCTTTTTCTGGCCTTTGATTCTGAGTGATAGCTTTTCTGGGTAGATTATTTTTGGCTGTAGGGTCTTGCTATTCATTACCTTGAATATTTCTTGCCATGCCCGTCTGGCCTGCATGGTTTCTGTTGAGAAATCAACTGATAGTCATATGGGTGCTCCTTTATAGGTAACTACCTTCTTTGCTCTTACTGCTTTTAATATTCTCTCTTTGTCTTTTGCTCTTGGAATTTTAAGTATGATGTGTCTTGGTGTGGTCCTCTTTGGATTCCTTTGGTTTGGAGTTCTGTGCGCTTCCTGGACTTGTAAGTCTAATTCTTTCCCCAGGTGGGGGAAGTTTTCTGTCACTATTTCTTCCAGTATGTTTTTGGTATCTTGCTCTCTCTTCTTCTGGGACACCCATAATTCTGATGTTGGTTCACTTGAAGTTATCCCAGAGGTTTCTTACATTATCTCAACTTTCTGGATTCTCTTGTTCTTGCTTCTGCAGAGGAATGTCTTCTGGCTCTTTATGTTCCAAATCTTTGACTTGATTCTTGTGATCTTCCATTCTGTTTTTAGGACTCTGTATAATATTTTTTATTTTAGACAATGTATTCTTTATTTCTTGTTGATCCCTTATTATTTCTAGTTTATTCATTTTCATATCCTCATAGGTCTCGTTTATTTTATCGGCCTTTTCTAGGAAATTCTTGAAAAACCTTATAAGCGTGGTTTTGATCTCTCTATCCAGTCGCTTTTTGTCCTCTATTTCTTTCGTTTGTGATCTGTTTTCCTGTATCGGCATTTTTGCAGCTTCCCTGAGTTGGTAGCCTTAAAAGTCTCTGTGTTCAGCTTGGATGGGGTGGAGTTTCAGGGTGGAGCCTACAGCCTTGGCTTCCGTCAGCCATGCCCTATGCGGCTCCTGAGTCTCAGTGTTCCTCAGTGTCCTTCAGTACTCGCTGCAAGCACCTCTGAGGGAAAGGTGCCCTCGAGTTTCGCCTCCTACCAAACAGTATAAGCTCTTCCCCAATGAGCCTGAAACTGGGGTTCAGTTCAGTTGGAAGTGGGGTTGGAAGTGGGGTTCAGAGCAGTCTGGAACTTTTGTCTCCCTCCTGCTAGGGCAATCCAGTGGCACAGTCAACTGTCCATTCTCTGCGCGCAATGTGCGCACCTCCGGGACTTCCTTTCGCCACTCCTCTGAGTTTCCGCCTTACAGCCCAGGCTCCCTCTGTATGAGCCTTGGTCCCCAGGGTCTGGCCTAGAACTGGGGTTCAGTGCTGTCAGATCTGGGGTTCAGTACAGTCTGGAGCTTTTATTTCCTTCCCTCTAGGGAACACCAGCCAGGCACTCAGCCTCCCCCTCCTCTCTGGCTCCATCCTCTTCGCGCTTGCAACATGTCTCCGTACCTTAGGCTTTTACAGCTCCTCTGATTTTCCTTCTGGTTTTCTGTTTCCTTCTCGTTGTAGAGTTTCCAGTCAGTCGACTCTCCTGTAGTTCTGGGTAATGTCCATTTTGTATTTTAGTTGTATTTTATTGAAATTGTTGTGTGAGGCTGCAGTTAGGTGTTTACCTGTGCCGCCATCTTGGATTCTCTCTAGTAAATAATATTCTAATAACTGGTGTCAGGTGGGTGCAAGATTTGTTGGGATGATCACTTAAGTTATGTAATGCCTAATCACTGGAGCAAACATTCAAAACTAAAATAATATTGTAGATCAACTGTAATTGAAAATAAAAATGATATAAATGAATAAAAAAAATAAAAGAAGGGCTAGTTTTATCTGTTACTTTTCTGAGTTTTAGTTGCTCCTATGTAGAGCAACAGATGGGCAGTGGGTTGTCTTGTGTGCATCTCATTTCCAAAGTCAAGTTCTGAATTCTTTAAAATTTATTTTCCATTAGTCTTTCTTAAAAATGATACTACCATCCATTTATTTTTGTCAAGCCAGAAACATGGGAATGGTCTGGATTTCTACCTCTTACTTCTGTCAGAAAGTTCTGTAGGTCTTACCTTTAAAATACATAATTGTCTATCTTTACATTTCCAGTGCCACCACCCAGTCCAACCGCCACACTTTCTTGCCGGGGTTACTGACATGGCCTCTTTCCTGGTCTGCTTTCACTTTGGTTCTCTTCCACACTCCTGTCACCACCTCTCCTCCCCCTCTCATGTTACTACTTGAAAGCGTCTGCTAGCCTGCTGTAACTTAATACCACATCTCGGAGTTTTGCCCTTGTCATGCTCCCCTGCCTGGAATGCTGTCCCTATCCTCTGCCCCATCCTTTTCATAAAACCTATTATTCTTCAGATCTCGGCCTAAATTTCACCCTCTTGATCACTCATTATATGTATTTTCTATTATAATACCTACATACTCCCCTATCTTCCAGTGTTAAAATGTATATGCTTCCTTTGTCTTATTTATTTGCTTATAAGTTTATTGTCCATCTCAACCACAAGGATGTCAATGTCATGAGGGCCAGAGCCATGTTTGCCTTATTCACTCTGGTTGCCCCAGGACCTAGTCCAGTGAGTGTTGATCTATGAAGCAAGAGGTCATTGGTTTGAGTCCTGGTCAGAACACATGCCTGGGTTGCTGGCTAGATCCCCAGTGGGGGGGCTGTGCAGGAGGCAATGATTCATGTTTCTCTCATGGATGTTTCTATCTCTCTACCCTTCTCCCTTCCTCTCTAAAATCAATAAAGACACTTAGAAAAAAACCAAACTAGACTTAAAAGATTCTTGAATATAATGAAAATGGTGTGCAGCCACTTACTGGTGGGAGTGGCTGGAACCCAGACCTCGCCCAGGGTTTGGAGGCCACTCACCTCCTTGCAAAGAGGACCACTTGGCTCTGAGTCATGGCTCACAACAAGATCCTCCCGCGATGGCAGGAAGATTCTTACCTCTGAAGACAATGTTGGGACCAAAATATGATAGTCAAATTGCTGAAGAAAATTGGTTCTATCCCAGTATACTCTCAAATTATCTAAAGAGTTTGAAGTTTACTAGGGCTGCTGTAACAAGTTACCACAACTGGGTGGCTTAAAACAACAGAACTTCAGATTAAAGACAATCAGAAATCTTAAAAGCAGCTGGAGAAAAGCAGTTAGTTACCTACCAGGATGCTCCCATAAAACTGTCAGCTGATTTCTCAGCAGAAACTTTGCAGACCAGATGGGTGTAGATGAAATATTCGAAGTGATGAAAATCAAGAACCTACAACCAAGACTACTTTACCCAGCAACATTATAGGATAGATAAGGAGTTCCCAGACAAGAAAAATCTAAAGGAATTCATTACCACCAAACCAATATTACAAGAAATGTTAAAAGGGTCTCTTTTAGAAGAAGAATAAAACACATGAATAATAATAATAAAATAGCAATAAATATATATCAAAAATTTCTTTAAAGGCAAGTGGATTAAATGCTCCAATCAAAAGACATGGTGACTGAATGGGTAACAAGACCCTTATATATGTCTACAAGAGACTCAATTCAGATAAAAAGTAAAGGGATGAAAAAGGTATTTCATGAAAATGAAAACAAAATAAAAAGATGGGGTAGTAATACTTATACCAGATAAAACAAACTTTGAAACAAAGTATATAAAAAGAGATAAAGAAGGACCTAGCAACTCTAATTCTGGTTATTTACCCAAAGAAACTCAAAACGCAAAATTGAAAAGACATACATATATATCCATATATTTATTGCAGCATTACGTACTATAACCAAGATATGGAACCAATGTAAGTGTCCAACAATAAATGAATGGATAAAGAAGTGGTGCATGTATACAATGGAATAGATGCAGCCACAAAAGAGTGAAATCTTGCCAATCTGCTACAAGGATAAACCTAGAGGGTATTATGCTAAGTAAAATAAGTCAGAGAAAGACAAATGCCAGATGATTTCACTTATGTGTGGAATGTAAAAAATAAGCAGAACAGAAACAGACTCATAATATGGAAAACATTTGGAGATTGGGATCAGTGAAAAAGGTAAAGGGATTGAGAAGTAAAAATTGGTAGGTACAGAATAGTCATGGGGATATGAAGTTCAGCATAAGAAATATAATCCTATGTAATAAAGAGAGAATACGCAAATTAACCACCACTCCGCCACAAAGATGGCAGCACCCACAGCAGAGGTGAGGTCTCCCAACATAAGATGGCTGCACCCAGTGGAGGCTGAGTTTCTGTAATGAGCCTTAATGAGCAATTAGCAGGGACCTGAGGCTGTGACCTCCCCGCCCCCGTGGGACTTGACAGGGACCTCAGGCCATGCCCCCCACCTGGCAGGGCTGATGAGGGACCTCAGGCCACACCCCCTGCCCTGGTGCCAACTCGGGGGACCTCAGGCTGTGCCTCCCACCCCAGCACCGGCCAGGGGACCTGAGGCTGCAACCCCCTGCCCAGTGGGGCTTGACGGGGGGCCTCAAGGGGCGCATCCCACCTGATGGGCTTGACAAGGGTGGGACTGACCAGGTCTGGATCTAGCCCAATGCGGGGGAGGGGGGGTAGGAGAGAAGGTAGGGGGCATGGCAGGGTCTGGATCAATTTTGAGGTGCATGTGAGTGGATGGGGACTTGACCCAGCAACTCCAATTCTGGTTATTTACCCAAAGAAACTCAAAATGCTAAATTGAAAGACATACACATCCATATATTTATGGAGGAAGATTTTAATATACATTTTACTAATTTTATTTCATCTCTTCTATTATAGAGAAAGGGCAAATAGCAATATTAAAATACTTCCTCTAATTAATCTCCTTTTAAAGTGCACAAATTTTATGCACCAGGCCACTAGTCATCTATGTAAAAGCCTAAGTGACCAAATGACCAGTTGGTTGGTTGCTATGACACCCACTGACCACCACGGGGCAGATGCTCAACACAAGAGCTGACCTCTGGTGGTCAATGCACTCGAACAGTGAGAGTGTTGGTCAGCTGACATCCTGCCCACCAGTAGTCCTGTAGGTCTAATCTCCAGAGAATGAGCCAGGGACCAACTGACCGGCACCATCAGCACTTTCCCAACAGCATCGCCCGCATCCTGGAAGTTGGCCTCAGGCACTTCCCCTCCCTAGATGCTCCGCAAGGAAGAAATGATATAAAAGTGGCTGCCAGGTGGCTCCTGAGAACCGGCACAAATGTCAGTGGGACGAGTTCAGATCCGGATCCTGGGGCAGCAAAGGCATCCCACCACCTGCTGGAAGGGCTGATCACGTCCCGGCTCCCCACTCCCCTTCAGGATGGGTGCCAGAAGCAGGGCTCACGGCTGGTGAACGCTGCTGTGGTATCGCGAGCCTCTCCCGATCTGGACCGGGCGCGAGCCCTCGGCAGGCAGAGCGGGGCCAGGGCTGGGGCCAGCGTGAGTGGGAGTGGCAGGCAGGAGCGGCAGGTGTTGCTGGACTGCTGGTTTCAGACCGATCCCCGAAGGCCATTCCTAGGGACCCCACCGGTGCATGAATCCATGCACCAGGCCTCCAGTTGATAATATAATAACTATGGTGTCAAGATGGGTAGTAGATTTACTGGAGCAAGTTATGTAAATGTCTAATCATTGGGTTGTACACAAACTAATATTGTATTTCAACTGCAATTGAAAAATAAAAAAAAAAAGATACGTGGCTTTCTTATATATCAGTGTATCATTTGTGATAGTTTTTTAGGCATTAAATACTTATATAGTGTTTATAATACTTTGTGCCAGGTGTTGTTCTAAGTACTTTACATATATCAACTGATTTAATGTCAACACAGTAACATATGAGGCGGCTACTATATTTCTTCCTACTTTACATTCCAGGAAACCAAGGTACATGGAAGTTAAGCTACTGGTGTCAGGTCCCACAACTAGTAAGAGACAAAATCAAATGAAATTGAACCCAGGCAGTCTAACTTGAGTTTATGCTTTAAGATAATTTGCCTAATGCTTTACTTCATTATTACATCTTTTTCAACATCTACTTTACAGAGTAAAGTGGTGTTGGCAGACACTATCCAATACTGTCTCAATTGTCTGCCTCTTCTGAATGGCTGGTGTTACAGTTGGTCATTGACCAGGTTGGGACTCTTTCTGTGAAGGCCTTTGAGGTAATGGGATTTGCAAGGCATCCATTTTCTTTTCTACTTTCTCAAAGTGCGTTATGCTGGGCAGCAGTTGCTGTTTCTGTCACAGAATAAAAATGCACTGAATTTACAAAGCATGATGCTACAAGCCAGAAAAGTAGGACAAGGTTGGGCAAGTGAGTGTGGGAGTGATAAATAGTCCATCACTTGTTCATCTCTTTACTGTGCGTGAGGTCAGAGCCTGTGGGCTTCCTTGCAGTTGCTCATGTGCATTTTTTTTTTTTTTCCTGTTGGTGTGTCAGTGTCCTATCAGGATCGGGAGGTTTATTACAAAGATGAGGATCAGGATTAGCTATTCCTGAGACTGAGAATGTGTGGACTTCTATAGTCCTTCTTCTCATTCCACAATCCCAGCTGCTTAAAGAGTGACCAGGAAGGCCAGCCACCTGGAGGTTGTGCTGCTTTAATTCCTGTCTCAGCCCAAGGAGGAGATCACTTGTTTGAGCACAACACTATTTCTGAGCCTGGATTTCGCTCCAGAATCCTCCTTAACAGTGCTCCCGGCAGCCTCTGTCAACCAGTCAGATATGGCGTAAGATCATGCCTTCTTACCATCTCTGACTAGACCTTACCAAAGATGTCAGGCTGTGACAGAGAAATAAAAATTGAGACCTTCAGATACCTCTTACACACAGATGAGAAAACCAAGGTGGGAGATATGATGCCACTTGTTAAAGGTTATCTTTCTACTCGCAGCAGAACTGGAATTTACATGCGTCCTGCCTGCTGGGCCAGCCCCCTTGCTCAGCTCCTCTGCATTCTCCCAGGTTTCTTTGAGTCTAAAAGTTTCCCAGCTTCAGAGAATATCTTTGCTGGATATTTGTCACACCTTCCACATTGAAACTGGGATGGGAGCCAGGTTGGACCGTGAAAGTTTTAAATATGAAACTTGTTCCTAGCCCGCAGGTGCAGGACTCACTGCCGTTAATATTTAGAATTTAATTTAAAGCAATCCAAACAGCCGAAACTGGTTTGGCTCAGTGGATAGAGCGTCAGCCTGAGGACTGAGGGGTCCCAGGTTTGATTCCGGTCAAGGGCATGTACCTTGGTTGTGAGCACATCCCCAGTAGGAGGTGTGCAGGAGGCAGCTGATCGATGTTTCTCTCTCATTGATGTTTCTATCTCTCTCCCTTCTTCTCTGTAAAAAATCAATAAAATATATTTAAAAAAAATCTAAACACACCAAAAAACAAACCTGACACATTCTGGGGGATGCTTAATGAAGAAAGGCTGTCAAATTCAACACTTAAAATCTGTCAGGTCAGTGGCTGACTGCTGCGACAGCAGGAAAGAGACTGAGGTGACCACACGACAAGGCAGCCTTTGCAGAAGTCATTTGGAAAAATCACTGGACAGATGGATGACTCAATAAGCAGCAACCATGGAGAGAAGCAAGAATATGATTCTAGAGTCACTGTGTTATAATATTCAAAACGTTCAGTTTTAAAAAATATAAAAGACCTACAAAATAGGAAAGCATGGCCTATTCACAGGGAAAAAGGAGGAATTGAAAGAAACTGTTCTTGAGAAAGCCAGTCACTAGATGTTGGCATTCTAGAATCTATACTAATAATAGACAAATATCTAAATTGACTGTACCCTTGTGACACCCAAAGCCAATCAGGATTGAGTATGCAAATTAACCCAACAAAGATGGTAGGCCTGTGGGCAGTGCGCAAGCTGGGGGGGGGGGTGAGGGAGATAAGGGTATGGGGGTGCAGTGGGGGGAGAGGGTGGGTTGGATGAGAGGCATCCCTGGAACCCCACCCCATTTGAGCCTGTGGCCAGTGCATGCATGTGCTCTGGCACTGAGTGGTTGGGGTCCCGGGGCCCCCACTGGAGTGTCTGGTCCTGTCAGCCTGGCCTGGGTGTGGCTGGAATTTGCAGTCCTTTTGGTTTGTGCAGCCCCTGAACCAGAAGTGGAAACCAAGAGCATGGGGAGCACTAGGAATGCTGGGAATCGTAGTTCTGGTGGCAGACGTATTGAGGGATCTCCTAGACCACATGTGTCAAACACAAGGCCCGCGGGCCAAATCCGTCCCGCCAGGCCTTGCAATGTGGCCCGCACCGCGCTGTCATCACTGCACTCCGCTGCGTTTCCATCACAATGACAGTTTATGACTGTTCAGTAAACCATTCGGCCCGCGATTTAGGCTGGATTTTAGATTTTGGCCCCTTCTCTGATTGAGTTCGACACTCCTATCCTAGACACTAGAGCAAAGTAAGTCTGGAGCAAGTTACTGTTGCGGGTTGGGGATGGATGGAAAGCAAAGGTGAGAGACATAAATAAAGTCAGAGTGTTGAGGAAAAATTAAAGGAAAGATATCCTGCAACTTCTAGGAAATCACCAATAAAGCAAAGAAAAAAAAAAGACTTCTATTATTCTGTGAGCACTATACCAATTCGCTCATATGATTGCAAAGACAGACAGAAACTCCCAGATTGGAGAGGGCTTCCCTGAGGGCTCCCAGACTGGAGAGGGTGCAGATTGGGTTGAAGGACCACCCCTGAGCACGAATCTTCATGCACCGGGCCCCTAGTTTAACATAATTACTAAAAGAAAACTTTGTTGGCTGTTACAGGAAATGCCATGCTTTCTTTTGATTTCACATTGTATTGTGAATATTATAAATATTTTGCCCATTTCTCCTAGTGGACAACACTGTTAGGGGAAAAATGACCAGTTTGCACTTGAGGAATACTAAAATTGAGAAAATTTTACCCATAGACCTGGTCTTGAAAACATACATACTCTCATCATTTTATTAAATGTTTAATGTTTGCACAAATGAATAAAATTAGATAACATTCACTTATTAAAGAATTTGAATTTAACACATTGTTCTTTTTTGGAATATAGTTTTTTTGGGTATGACATAGAAAATAATGCCTTTATCCCATAATCTGTCCCTATTTTTGGCTGCTCAGACATGGTACATTCCTATTTCCTTGCCCTTCTAATGCTAGTGGTGTTGCCGGCAGAATGAGAGTTACTTCTCCTTTCCTGCTGAGTCACATGAGCCAACACACTCTGTGTAACCTGGGTGGGTTTGGCCAGAAATCGGAGATCATCTTGAAAGCGAGGAAAGGTTCTTCCCACAGAGACTCAGGGGAATCATTTGTCAATGAACAAAAGTTTAGACTGGCGATGGAACTGGCTGTTAACATGTTAAACCTACAGCCAGAATTCCGGGTTACCCCCAGACCAGCTCTAAGTAGTTACAAAAAGCCTGAAAGATTTAGTTGCACATCTGTGTGCCCCAAGTCCACTAGTGAGTGAGCTGGCTACTCTCAACCGAGTCTCTTTTTTAGTCCAAAGCAATGGCAGGAGAGCTGTACATTTGAGAACATGAGACCTTCATGCACACACATGATGGAGCCCTGGCTTGGAACCAAACGCAGGAGGATGTAGCAGAGGCAGGAACAACGGTTCCCTTAGCATCTTTCTAGAAGAGGAGTTTGCTGGTGAGGAAGACGAGCAGGATCTGGATGGCATCTGTGATGGGGCTGAGGAAGATTTTGTTGGCGAAGCTTTTGGCTGTGGTTAGAGTTGAAGTTGCGGTCTGGGCTGTGGTTAGGATTCGGTTTGTTGTTGGGCTTCGGGTTGAGGTTAGGAATCGGTTTGTCGTTAGGCTTTGGGCTGTGGTCGGCCTGGTCATGGAGGTCATTGAGGTCGTGGAGGTCATGGAGGGTGATGCTGTGATCATTGCTGGAGGAGAAAAGGACATCAGAACCCACATTGGAAAATGAGGCTAATCTGATGGGACACTGGGGCCAGAGTTCATGAGCAGAATTCAGTAAGCACGTCTCAAAGGCCAAGTGTATGTAGCGGAAGGGAAAGCTATGGTGTATAAAATGTTACGGAGAGAAAGAACACTATCTACCCCTAAGGTCTACATAGTCCCGGAAGGAATTTACATAACTACAGAATTTGTTGTTGGGTAGGTTGTCAGCCCTCAAGTGTCCTTAATATTGCATTAGATCCATCAGGCAAATATGATCCAGAATGGCACAGTTTTATTTTTTGTTGCTAATTTCAAAGGTTGCATGTGAAGCTTGTAAGAACTAGTTACCAGCCAGAACTGAGAATGGCCACTCCTGCTTTAAAGTAAATGGAAAGAGGTGCTGTCCAAACCTCTGAACCCCTTTCTGTGGTTGCTGAGGCCCTGGCCATTTCCTGTGCAGTGATCTGATCACACACTGGTTCTCTGAGGTTGCCTTGCTGAGAAGCAGAGAAAGCCAGGTCTCTGGGGCAGGAGGTGGGGGTGAGGAAGTGGGAGAATGGATGTCTAATACTGGAAAAGCTAGAGTTTGGCAATGATACCTGCAAAGATCTAAGTGGACCACAGAGGGGACTATAGAGAAGAAGGGACAGCTCGACCTGTGTTGCTCAGTGGTTGAGGTCATGGTTTGATTCCCAGTCAGGGCACATGCCCGGGTTGTGGGCTTGATTCCCAGCGAAGGGCGTGCAGGAGTCAGCCAATCAATGATTCTCTCTCATCATTGATGTTTCTATCTTTCTCTCTCTCTCTCTCTTCCTCTCTGAAATCAATAAAGGTACATTAAAACAAAAAAGAAGAAGAAGGGACATGAGCAGAATTTAATAAGCAAATCCAGTGAGTTGCTTAGGCCAATGCATTCTTCTGCTACTTGGAGGGGCCTGTAAGTCTGTGGCATTGTCTTATCTCCCTTAGTATTTACCCAGGGCAAATGTTTCTCTAGCATCTCACCTAGCCAGAAAGTCTGACACAACTACTTTATTATTATTTTTTTAACTGGATTTTATTAGCATGGAGATAAGGAGTCCTGATAAGAAACATACTTCTCCCCCCCCCCACCCCCCTTACTTCTTAGCATTTACACTCATGCTCATCTCAAAAATGTCCTCGAGGAAGAAAATAACACCCAGTCTTCTCACAGAGGGGAAACCACCAAGGCAACAGTGAAGGCTTTCACATAATAGTTTGTTAGGCATAATCATGTCAACATTTGTTTTGAAAATGGATATCTCTTTGACCGCATTTGCAGCATATGATGGGTGGGAAACCGGCAGCGGGATCCTGAGGAAGACTAGTTACCTGGACATTAGGGAGGCTGATATTCCTTGTGTGTAGTTGAATCTTGTATTTAAAACCTTCATTTAAAAAAGGGATTGTCTATATAGTTTTGATGTAAGTCTAAGGAAAGTGTAAGAAGTATAAGGTGGGATTTGAGCCCTGGTTTTTCCATTTACTTTCTGAACCTCAATTTCTTGAATTTGTTTTAGTTCCCTAGAGGGGAGTGAGAGAACACAGGGGACAGAGAGAGGGAAGGAGGGCGAGAAGCCTCAGGATGGTTTGAGGTTGAGGACCACACCCTGGGGAAGAACAGTGGAAATTCCTGGTGGTAGTGGTGGTGGCCAAAGGCCATTCTGAGAATGAATGAGTGTTTGGTATTCTTACGCTGTCAACCCTTCTGTGTGCACATCTGCCCCCTCAGTCCTGTAACGCCTGCAGCACTGTGAAGGTTTTATGTGAGCGGGAAGTCTTTGTGGAAACTAAGGAAGGAGCTGACTTTCACGCTGGTGTCTACGAGGTGCTGAACAGGAATGGGTCCTGAGGAAGCAGGATTCTGCAGTCACAGGTGAGTCTGAGGATATAAGGCCCCTGGGGATTGGCAGAAATCTTGGGGATGGCTTTTGTTTTCTACAGAGCATAGAAAAAAGGGTGGAGCCAATCTTATATAGGTATCAAGGTGCTAGGAGGCTCAACTGATATCTGGGTAACACACGCCCAGAAAGCTTTTGTAGGCCCCCCACTAGGTAACTTTCAGGCTGATTGTGTGCACTGCCAGATATGTAAAGGGGCTGCAAAGGAACTTACCTTGATTTTCCAGTTTCAGATAAGAAACGGTGGCCACTTTGAAGAAATTGATAACGAAGGCTCTGTGGAGGGCAAATCAATGAAAGATACTGGTGAGGACCTCAGCCGTGGAGTCCACAAGTTCAGCTCACATTTCTGCCTTCCAAGATGACCCCAACCTCTTAATTCCTTTTGTGCTTACTTTCCCTACAGATCATTGAATACTGGTCTGCTCTATATCGTCTTTTTTTCTTTCTTGTTCCACCTATCCATGCATTCATTGGTTACCTTCTGTATGTAGCCTGATCTTGTCCTATTGGGATGATGTTCTAACTAACTGAGCTACTTGGCCAGGGCCTCTATATTGTCTTAACTAAGATCTATGATTTTGCTCCTGAGAAGATCATGTTTATCCCCCCACCTCGCTCCTCCCAAACCAACCAGCTTCATTCCCTTAAACTCCCCATAGGCTGGTATACACCTCGGGTCTTTGTTCAAGCCAGTCCTTCTGCCTGTGATATCCATCCAGACCATGTCTGCCCATAGAGGTAACAGTAATTCTATGAAGTTGTTTTCCCTGTTATCCTTCACCCAGACAGATCTCCGTCAGAGGGACAGGCCCCTCTACGGGTTGTCCTGCTGTGAGCCTCTCCTCCCACTAGAGGGCCAGCTCTTTGAGAGCAGGTTCTGTTGTCAACAACGATTGACACATAGTATTATAGGTGCTTAATGTTCATGAAATGATCCGTAGAGCTTGGTCTGTTGTTCTTTTATTAGTGGGTCCATAATTATATCAGCCTCTTGTTCACACATTCGACAGTTAATTGAGGAGAATGTACACCATGCCAATCACTGTGCATGGTGCTGAGGGGCAGTAGTGAATCAGTTAGGCATGGTCTTACCCTTGTGGCACTTCAGAGAGACAGATTTTAAATGAATAATCAACCAACAGACTGAGTAATTGATCACAGTGGTGACATGAGCTCTGACAAAGTAGTGGAAGTTGAGAGAGTGGAAACAGGGCTTGGGAACTTATCGGGGAGTTTAGGGACAGTTCAAGTACTGGATGGTGAGCAAGTGATGTTGAACCTCAGTACTCACTTCTGCACAGGCCCTGCCTCACTGTAAGTAAGGCTCCTGTGCCCTCCCAGCACAGTGGAACCCTCACAGTGCCGTGCTGCTCCCCTCTCTTTGTCAGCTTTGCTGATCAAGGCCGTGTGTGTACATTGCCACCAAGCAGCAAAGCCAGTGCATCACAGCCGCTGTGAGCCAGGAAGGTCTGGAGACCGCACTATCAGCAGGAATGTGCTGTTTCTATTGCAGTGACACCGCTTTGTCTTTTACCTATTGTTGCATGGGGTGTGGAGGCTTTAATGAGGAGAGATGAAGGGACCATTGTCTTAATTAGCCTGGCTTGGCTTTTAAGGGACTGCGCTTGGGCAAAGTTGGATTGTTGGAGCTCCTTCGGGATTTTACTTTTGCAAGTGGCTCTGTGGGAGCCGGCGAGGTCCAAGGGCAGGGCAGGTGAGGAGGGATGGCGGTGAGATGGGAGGGTATGGCAGCATGCTCACTACCATGTCCATAGAGCCTCGGTGGACAGGACCCGCTGGATAAACTTGTCCTTTCAGCACAGAAAGGACCGCAAGGACCCTCAGCTGGGTTTCTGAAGTGAGCTTGGGAGCCATCCCTGGCTGCAAGGAAGGCTTTTGTTAACGAGCTGTGTCCATTCAGTGTGAACTAGGAGGGGAGTTATTACACAATCAGCACACTTTCTGTTAGAAGCTGTTTCCAAAATGAACCTATGTTTTGAAAATGACTCAGCAGTGTGAGTATAGAGAATCTGAAGCAAACAGGGCGCAGTGACAAAGATTCTTTGCTTGACCTTACCTCTTCCTGGCCCATCTCTGCTCTTGCTTATAAAATCCAGCGTTAGCAAGAACGCTGCTAAGTCTGTTTAGCAAGAACCTCTCACCCTCGATATCTGATAACCCTCAATGTCTGATTGAGTTCCTCATTTGCTGCCATCCCCACATGGTATCTGATCACCTAGGCCTGCCTCCAGCAACAATCCTGTTAGGCCAGCTTAGCCAGAATTCCTCTTATAGGCCTGATGTTTCCTCTCAGGAACTTTCCATCCACTGACCCCTCCCTGCTCCTTGGCTATAAATTTCTACCTGCTCATGTTATATTCAGAATCGAACCTGGTTCTATATGGAGGTCTATTCTCCTATTGCAGTCGTCCTGAATAAAATCTTTACTTTACTATATGTATATATGGATTATTCATTCTTTCATTCATTTTGCTTTAACCACTGTCCAGCTCTGGTTTTCTTTATCACCAGTTCTTTCTATTTATGTTGTGCAGACTTGGTGCGCGCGCGTGTGTGTGTGTGTGTGTGTGTGTGTGTGTGTGTGTGTGTAAACTCCTATAAATAAAAGGTAGGACAAAGAATGGTAAGGCAGAAAAGGAGTACAAGTACACTTCTCCACATCATATCTGTATTGTATTTTGTGTCCTTCAAGATCAGTGTAAAACTGCATAAACCCAACATGAAACTGTAAAAGCCCAAGCAAATCATATATAGGTAGGTTCTTACTGTATCTCCACTGTGATGTTCGTGTAACGAGGAGATTGCCAGTTGGCCTTGAGGAAGTTTTCACGCGTGTCGGTCACGTGATAGAGGACGCTGCCGTCGCAGTACAGGTCCGCTCTGTGCCAGAGGCCTACTGTGCTGTTGTTGCTTGTGTCCACCGCTCTCAGGGCCACAGAGTTGGTGATGTTGTTCACAGGCACCAACACTGAGAAGAAATGATAAGGCGACAGTCAGCCATCTATGTAGTAAGACAAGGGATGAGGGCTATGAAATCAAAATTAACTGTAAAAAAAGAAAGTTACAAACAGCATGCAAATGCAGTATTTTTGTAAAAGAAGTTGAAGGAAAGACATCAAGATATCAACTATAGTCATTTCTGGGTAGTGGGATTACAGATGATTTTATTTGCATTTGCTAAATTTTCCATGGCCAAAGGTAGACAAAAGGAGAGTTTTGCTATCTACCAGGGGTGAGATTCGAGGCCCCCTCCTAACTCTGGGGCCCAGTTCTCATCTGTCTGATGAGGGATAAAGATGCTCTGTCCTTCTTTCAGGGGGAGTGGGATGTGGGCAGAGCAGGAGTTGGTGCATGTGACAGGGTCACGTGGGCCCCAGAAAGTGTTCCCGGAAAATCGGGAATGTTATTCCAAATTAGAGCGGAGCCCACTTCCTAGTCTTGCCGAAGCTCTTGGTGTCTGTAGATGAGGGCGAGGGAGGGGGCCTCTGAGCTCCAGGGGCCCTAATCCAGGTACCTCTTAAATGACTCCTCACAGTCTCCAACCTCCACTCAGGTGAATCTCTTATGACCTCGCTTAGCCTGCATTCACAGGAGACCCCACTGACACCTGTTAATTCCAGCACTCTGATTTGTAATGGGGACAGAGTTTCCAGAGAACGTTTCAGTGGGTTCATTTCCTCTCTTAGAAGGTCCCTTCTGAATGAATTCCTCAATGCTAACGTCTCCCCAGGGCCCGTTCAGACATCAAAAATTCCTTCAAGGACTTTTTCACAAACCAAAGAAAATGGATCAGGTAGCACAATAGGATGCACCAGTGCTGGTTCTGAATTCCAGCTCTAACAAGTCATTTCCCCTCTGAAACTCAGTTCCCTTGTTCTTCATTATTCACTCCACAAATAGTGGTTGAATTCCAACTTTGCACAAGCCCGGTTCTAGGTCCAGAGATAATGACATTGTCCTTTATTACATGGAGATCATGACACCTTATTTTAAAAGGTTCCTGGGAGGAGCCCGGCTGGCGGAGCATCTGGAGGGCAGTAAGTAACTTGGGAACCTGGAGGGCAGTAAATAACCTATAAACCAGGAGGAGGTCACGGTTCAATTCCTGATCAGGGCACACGCCCGAGTTGTGGGCTCAATCCCTAGTAGGGGGCATGCAGGAAGCAGCCAATCAATGATTATCTCTCATCAGTGATGTTTCTATCTCTCTCTCCCTCTCCCTTCCTCTCTGAAATCAATAAAAATATATTAAAAAAAGAGAAATGTCCCTGGGAGGAATAACAAGAACAGTGCAAAGACTTTAATACATAGTGTGTGTTAAACAGTTGCAATTTTCTTTTAGCTCAATGCATTTCTCTATTTTATTCCTTTGCTATTGCCAATTAAGGTGGGTGGAGCCAGACTCTATGGACCCTTCCTTGCTCGGTGAGAACCTGACATTTGTCCTAGATGTGTGTGTGATGGTGAGGTGGACTGTGGTAAGCCATGGTGTGTGTCATCCAGGTGGTTACCAAGTCTGTCAGCTCTCCCTCAGGCATGCTCTTACCTCTGTCCTTTCTTCTGCTTTCCTTCTCTCACTCTGGCTTATATCCTCCTTTCTTCCCTCCTAAGCATCTGTATTTGGATTTTTGGGCCACATTCTCCTCCCCATTCAGCCATGTATTTAGGCTGTGGCCAGATCAGGCTCCCACACACAACACTCCCATCAGGAGACACTCTTCTCCAAAACTTTCAAAGTGCCCTTATTTCTAGAGCACAAAACATTCTGCTTCTGTTCTATCAGGTACAGCGCCCAGCGTGTGGCTTTCATGACCTTCAAAACCTAGCTCCTCCTGTTATTTGCACCCCGCCTCTCAGGACAGCCAGCTTTCCTGTGGTTCCGCAGACACACGCAACTCACACCTGCTCCTGGTCTCTGTTTACGTCTGTCTGTCTGTGTGGAATCCTTACTTCATTTTCATCACACATTTCCTTCCCATTTACTCTCTAAGAGCCTGCTAGGTCCCACCTCTGGGCCAGTTCAGCCTTCTTTCCCTCTCACTCCTGAAACATGTGTGTGTTTTTTTCTTTTTCTTTTCTTTTCTGTGGAGCTGAGTGTTTAATTACGTTCTGGCTTAATTACATACTGTGGTTTCCTCTGTGTCAGTATCTGGCCAGCCCAGTGCTAGGCACCTGGAGGGCAGTAAGTTACTTCTAACTGATTGGTTTAGCAAACTGTGCATCCGATGGTGTACAGTCAGTGCCCTTAAAGCTGATGATGTAGGAATAAAGGCAGGCCACATCCCTCTTGCCCATAGAGGTAAAAAGTGGAGGCGGATGCTGACCTGGTCTAGTCTTACTATAAATGTCACTGCTTTATGGATTTCCTTCAATGGCATTGAGACAGACCAAGGGAACTTGTTCTAAGATACTGCCTGAGCTGCCACTGTGTCTTGGGATCTGTCAAACCATTTCACATGACTAACTAATGTTGACACAAACCCTGAAAATTAGAAAGTTTCAAATTAAAAATAAGAAGTTGGCTTGTGTGGGTATTTATCAGTCTCCGCCAGCCGTCTCACAGTGATACTCTACGAGGAAATCCGGAGACTGTGGTGTAATCCAGGTGTGCAATCGGGCACTTCACACCTCTTAAGGGCACAGGGTTTTGACTCAACTTAAATCGTTTCTACAGTGAGTCAGTCAGCGCATCACGGAGTGACAACACATCTGTGGTGAAATGAGGTGAGGCTGGGGACGGACATTGCATGTAGTAGGCATTTAATGAACCTGAGACCCCCTCCTCCGTCCCATTCCCCCCTATTGCCTTTGTAAATGCCGGGATTTCCCTTTCAGCCAGCATAGCCCCTTCCAAGGGTCTTTCCTTTGGAAGGCATCTTACTGATCACCTTTTGACTCTTCTTTCTCCTGTTTTCCTACTTCAGAAGGCTCATAACCCCCTTCTCTGCACCCCAACCTTCACAAAGTAGGTTCTTATTTCTTCCATTTTAGCAGCAAAATCCTCTCCTGTGTGATGTGTTATCTCAAGGTAGTAGTCCCTCTGGCCCCCAGGTAATTTCCCACATACAAGGTCACACACATGCCCTCCTTTTTTTCATCTTGGATTACAAGATGGTCCTCCCTGTCCTGCAGGACAAGATCCACTGCCTGAACGAGTGGGACGTAGTGAGCCTTATCACAACTGAGGCATTTATGGTGACAGTCCCCGTGGGAAAAAAAATAGGAAAAAAGCACAGGCTGGCATGGGCGTGTGAAGGCAGGCAGTAGCCATTTTCCTGCTGAAGCCCGGAATCTGTGGGCCATGGTATTCTTTCAAAATGTGGCGAGAGTTCTAAGAGAGGCAGGAGAACATAGTAGATAAGAAGACCGGCTCTGAAGCTGGATAGCCTGTCTGAACAAAGCGGGGCTGCTAGTTACATTCAAATATTAGCTATGCTACTAGTGAGCTTGGGTAAAACTTTAACTTACCTGCCTCAGTTCTCATCTGTGAAGTGGGAAGATAATAGTATATTGGCCCTTAGAATAGTACCCACTGCATAGTAAGAAGTATCCGTTCTTATTTACTATAACTGAGAGGCACATAGTGTAGTGGTTAGAGCAGTGTCTCTGACTGCTCAGCTTCATGTCCCAACTTCACCACTCAAGTAGCTCTGTGACCTGAGTAAGTCACTAGCATTTCTGTCTCCTCATCTACAAAACAGGAACAACAGTGGTCTCTACCTAATGGGTTATGGGGGCTACATGAACCATTACAGGTAAGCCACTATATTAAATGTTGTTATGAAATTAATTATACAGCACTTGCCTGATTTGTAGGTTTGTCTGATCCCAAAAGGGATATTTGTAAAATATTACTAGGTCCCTCTAAGAAAAGCATTGGATTAGGAATGAAAAGAACAAGATTCAACAGCCAGTTCTGCCACTCGCAGTGAGACCCTGAGCAAGTAATTTAACCCTCAGCTTCAGGCTCCGCAGAGAGAAGATGGGAGAGCAATACTTCCTTGTCAAGCGAACTGAGCTTTTCACATGTGAACTAAATGCGAACAGCGCCTCCTGGAGTTGTGCAATACACAGTCATCCACGGGGGCACTGTCTTATCAAAGATGTGGAAAGATAACTGTGATGCAATCTTCATCCCTCACATAACAAACTGACTTTAAGTCAGAACTTGCCGTAGGTGTGCTCTTGCCGAGACTCAGTTAACCTGGGCGTTGGCTCCTTGCTGTTCAGCTTGGCACAGAAAACATGCAGAAGCATCCCCACCCAACCCAAGCTCTCACATGTCCTCATTCTTTCTGCCCCCAATTCCCATCCTGGTAAAAAATGCAGGTTTTGTATAATTGAGAGCAGAGATGGAGAGTCATGTTCTGAAATTCTGGTAAAGTGCCCTTAGAGAAAAAAGACAATAGAGAAAGGCTCTTACTTACCTGTGTAGACCCTGTTGCTCTCATAGATGTTTGAACTGATCTTGATGCCTGGACCAGTGGTGGGGGAGACTGTGCTGAAGAACATGCATCTATCAGGGAAATCTGCGGAGCTGGCAGAGATGAACAGTGTGCCGAGGCACAGGGACAGCAGTGTGGCGCCCAGGACTGCCATGGTTGTGACTTGTCTGGAAACAGCTGGGCCTGGAGCTGCTAAGACCTCACCTATTTATATGCTTCAGGGCTGGAGTTTCTGGGTGAGGTCATACATGCAAATTCCCCTCTCACCCGCTCCCTAACGTGAGCTGGCTTCTAGAATTTGTCACCACGATCCTTTATCAATTCCAGTTTTGCTCAAGAAAGGGCATGTACTGATCATGAATTTATTTTACATCTCATTCACCACAGTACCTGCCATTTGAAGAAAGCTGCCGAGAAAGGTTTAGTGCTGGCAAAGTGAAATTAGGGACGAGTAATTATCACATCTCTCAGAAGTTCCACTCTCCGCCCTGTAGAAAACTCAGGCACAAAACCCATCTTTTCTGGAATATTACATATCCATTTTCAACTCTACTTAATTGAACATGTCTCCAATCTCAGCTCACTTTGTGACTAACATACAACTAAAACATGGTGCTTCTGGATTTATTTATTTATTTGGAAAGAAACAGAGTTGGCCCATGTTGCTCCTGGCACTTCCATCCATCACACCATAGAACAAGGCAACTACTAGAAAAATAAAATCAGAAAACATGTTTTTTCATATTTCTCTTCTGATGGTTAGAACTCATTAAAAAAAAAAATCAGTAAACTTGAAGATATTAAAATAAACTTAATAAAAGACACACAAGACTTATACACTGAAAACTATACCAGGGGACCCAAGATAGCCAAAACGATCTAAAAAACCCCCACCAATAAATAAGTTGGAGAACTCACATTTACCAATTTCAAAACTTACTATAAAGCTGTAATAGTGAAGACAGTGTGGTATTGGCATAAGGGTAGACGTACAGATTAATGTAATCGAGTTGAGAGCTCATAAATAAACCCACACATTTACTTTTTAAAATTATTTGTTTGTTTGTTTTTGTTTTCAGATCGGGCTATCTTTCACCTAGTGAGTGTTACAATGTCTCTTTTATGTCAAGTGGAAATAATACTAAGAAATAGTGATCCATTGATTAAAAAACCCAAGAGCCACAGAATTTACCCACTGTTAGTAACAATGAAAACAGGCACATTTTAGTACATGCAAAGAGCAGAGATGGTACTAAGAATTGAATTTATATAATCTTACTTAATTTTCACATCCTCTCCCTGCCATGCCAGATGGTAGGTATTATGGTATTAGCCACATTTCAATGAGGAAGAAATGAAACTTGGGGAATTTAAATAACTTGTCAAAGTCACAGGCTAGGAAATGGACAGAGAAGGGATTTAAACCCCAATTCTTCAGAATCCGGTGGTTATGCCTCCTGGTTAGACTGAATTATTTTCTTTTCTTTTTTTTAAATTTAAATTCTCTATAGTTGAAAGTATTACATATGTCCCCTTTTCTCCCCATTGTCCTCTCCCAGTTCCCCAACCCCCAACCCAGGCCTTCACACCCCTATTGTCTGTGTCCATTGGCTATGTCCATCTGCATAGAAGTTCTTTTAAAGCTATACAGTTATGGTCAATTGAATTTTCACAAGGGTACCAGGACAATTTGATGGAGGAAAGAACAGTCTTTTGAACAAATGGTGCAGTGGCAACTGGATATCCACATACAAAAGAATGACATTAGATCTCTACCTCACACCATATGAACTCAACATGGATCAAGGACCTAAATGTAAGAATTTAAACTATAAAACTCTTAGAAGAAAATACAGGTATAAATTTTCATGGCCTTGGATTTGGCAATAGTTTAATAGATATAACACCTAAAGCAAAAACATCCACAGAAAAAAATAGACAAGTTGGATTTTAGCAATACTAAAAGCTTTTCTTCTTCAAAGGACAATACCAAGAAAGAGCAGACAACCCAAATAATGGAAAAAATATTTTCAAATTATATGTTTGATTAGAACCTGTTATCTAGAATATATAAAGAATACTTACAACTCAACAATTAAAAGACAGCCGAAACCGGTTTGGCTCAGTGGATAGAGCGTCGGCCTGGGGACTCAAGGGTCCGGGTTCGATTCCGGTCAAGGGCATGTACCTTGGTGGTGAGCATATCCCCAGTGGGGGGTGTGCAAGAGGCAACTGATCGATGACTCTTTCTCATTGATGTTTCTAACTCTCTATCTCTCTCCCTTCCTCTCTGTAAAAAATAAATAAAATATATTTAAAAAAACAATTAAAAGACAAATATCCCAAGAGAAACAAAGAAAAAATAAGCAAATGTGACTATTTCAGATTAAAAAGCTTTAAAAAACAGGCAAATGATTTGAATACTTGTCCAGAGAAGACATACATGGTCAATCTACACACGAAAATGTTCTCAACATCGTTAGTCGTTAGGAAAATGTAAGTCAAAATTACAAAGACATACCAACCACAGCCTTCCGGGGAGGCATGGTAGAAATGACAGGAGGTGTTGGCAAGGACATGGTGAAATTGGAATCCTCATGTACTGCTGGTGGGAGCATATAATCATTAGGCCAACAGTTTGGCATTTCTTAAAAAAAAAAAAAAAATTAACTATAGAGTTACTATTAGATGGCCCAGCAACTCCACTCCTAGGTGTATATACTCAAGAGAATTAAAAACACATGCCCACACAAAAACTTGTACATACAAGTTTTAGGAGCATTATTTAAAATAGTCAAGAAGTGGAAACAACCCAAATGCCCAACATCTGTATAGATAAAAAAGCGTGGCATTTCCATCCAATGGAAATTATTCAACTAGAAAAAGGAACAAAGTGCTGATAGATGCTACAACATGGATGAACCTTAAAAACATGCTAAGCAAAGAAGCCAGGCACAAAAGGCTACATGCTACATGATTTCACTTATAGGAAATCTCCAGAATAGGAAAATTTGTAGACAGGAAGTGGTTGCCAGGGTAAAGAGAGAATGGGAGTGGCTGCTAATTGGTTTGGGGTTTCTTTCTGGTGTGATGGAAATGTTTTGGAATTATTTAGTAGTGATAGTTTCATAATCTTGTGAATATATTAAAAACACTGAATTGGATCTTACGGTCTGTGAATCATATCTTACTAAAAATCTTTCTTATATAATGTTCTGTGTAGGCAAGTTGGGATAGTACAAAGAATGCAGCAGAACTTGAGTATTAGATCTGGTTTAGAATCCAGGCTTTGGGAGAGTTTTAACCTATCTGAACTCTAGTCTCCACTTCTGAAAATTGGGGCATTAATAGCAATCTTACATCATTTTATGTATATTAAGTGAGAAATACTTGTTAGCTGGTTTGAGGGGTGGGGTGGGTTGAACATATAGTAGGTTTATAACACAAGTTAATTACCCCCCCCCCCCATTCTTTCCTTCTTAACTCCCTTCCTTCCTTGCTTTCTTAGTTTGTACCAGGTTCTAAGAGAATCCCAAGGTCAATCCCAAGATCAATCCCAAGGTGGATCCAGGGATACAAGAGTCAAAGGGGTGAGGGTTAGCAACATGGCCACCATGCCAAAACCGATTTGGCTCAGCGGTAGAGTGTCAGTCTGCGGACTGAAAGGTCCCAGATTCGATTCCAGTCAAGGGCATGTACGTTCGTTGCTGGCACATCTCCAGTGGGGGGTGTGCAAGAGGCAGCTGGTCGATGTTTCTCTCTCATCGATGTTTCTAGCTCTCTATCTCTCTCCCTTCCTCTCTGTAAAAAAATCAATAAAATATAAAACAACAACAACAACAACAACAACACACACACACACACACACACACACAAAAACACACAAAACAAAACACAAAACAAAACAACAACATGGCCACCATGGGGACAAGTCAACAGGCTTTAGCAGGCAGAAGCCTTTGTCTGAATCCCACCGCTCATGCTGTGACCTTGGACTGTGCTTAACTAGTCTGAGCCTCAGTTTTTGTATTCATCTTAAAAAAATAATAATGCCAGCATTGCAGGATTGTGTCCAGGATTAAGTGATTATGCAGGTGACAGTAATTGGTGGTTCCTTCCCACCAATGGCAGGACGTGGTGCAACTCTAGGAGGACGGGCTGGAGAGTGTTCACGTTCTTTCATTTGCCCAGAGTGGATGCTTAAGTCAGCATGTGCAGATTTAGGGGCTGATTAGGTTGTCCCCTTCAGCTCTGTGGTTCAGAGCTGAACCTTAATGTGGATCCTTATGTTTTAGAGGAGAATCTAGTGGTCAGTTTTTTAGAAGATGTGCACCGTCCTCATTCCCTGAGGCCTTATGCATTCTCAGAGTGATGGCATGTTATTACACGTGTACGAGTTTTCAAGTTGAACTGTCCCTAAGAGATCATTTTAATGGGATGAAACACCGAAAGATTAAATTTGCCTGAGGCTATAGACCCACTTAGCCCGGCCTCCTGCCTCCTGCCTCCTGCCTTCTGCCTCCTGCCTCCTAGCTAGGTATGGTTCTCCACTGGACAGTTCTACTATTTAGTTAATACACACCAGCTCAATGTAGCATTTTTAAAAAATATTTTATTGATTTTTTACAGAGAGAAAGGAAGAGAGACAGAGAGCTAGAAACATCGATGAGAGAGAAACATCAACCAGCTGCCTCTTGCACACCCGCACCAGGGATGTGCCCGCAACCAATGTACATGCCCTTGACCGGAATCGAACCTGGGACCTTCCAGTCCGCTGACCAATGCTCTAACACTGAGCCAAACCGGTTTGGCTCTATGTAGCATTTTATTTTATTTTATTTTATTATTTATTATTATTTTGTTTGTTTTCAATGTAGTAGTTTAGATTCAAATGGGTCAAAGTTAAGGTATAGTACATGTTAATTTTAATAGGCCACATGTATACTTCCTAGTACATTTGGGACTCTTGCCCAGTCAGTATATGGAACATGGGGAGAAGTTTACTATCGCAGTAGTTATATCTTTGTTCAGGACTTTTGCTGATCATGTCTGTGACTACATTTGATCCTAAAGTTTGTCAGGGCCACAGTCGAATGGCATAGTACTCCTCCCACAGGGCCTTGCTTGTATGCAGTGGCCATCGGGCTCGGTTGGGGGACACTGAATAAACTGCTCAGGGGTACACAGCATTAGGGAAAAATACCGCCTGCTTTATAGTCCGTTGTCATCAGACTCCAGCCTGTGAGAGTCTTGACCAACTGTTCACAGGTCTTCATGGAATGAGAACAAATGGAGAGATCCTAAAAGAGAAAGCAAACCTTTATCCAACTTAAAGGCCTGCCTTTTATTCTGATAGTACAGCTTTTTGAAAATTTATTTGTAAAATATCCTTTCTTTTATGAAATTATGGTCATTGTAGATTACAGATAGTAGTTTCCTCCCAGCTGTTAATTTTTTAATGTCATCATTTGGGAAAATGAAACACTGACACCCTCTAGTTTACTTTCCATCCAAACTCCTAGAAATGCTGTACGTTGTGTGGCAGGCTAAGTAGAGCTGGAGAGCTGATGCAGGAAAACCGTTTAAGACCCCTTTCTAAGTGAGTGGGAGGTTGGTCTCTGAGCTCTCCTTCCAACGTTAGAACTCATGGTCCCCCGCAATTGGAAATTGATTCCATTCATTTTTAGACAGAAACAAAAGTGTGAAAGGCACTTGGGGGGTTAACGGAGAGTATTAGTAGGTGAGGAATTGAAATGAGACAAGAAGGGAAGTCAGGGTTCAGTTCCCAAATAGAAGAGGAACTAAAAAAGGCAGCACGAACAGAGGGAGTGGGGAGGTTTGGACATCCTCTTCTTGGACCCAGCCAGCCTGGATCCTCCCTGGAGAGGCAAGCACTCCCTGCCCGTGGAAGTGCATTGCAGGTGCCTGAGGAGAGCATAGCAAGCCAGGTCAGTTACCTCTGCAAGGAGTGGCTCTTCTTAGTCCTTGTGAGCTACACTCCAACATTTCTTTGGAGGGCACACCATTTTATCAAGCAGTTGAAACGCACTGTCCCTACCACTTAACCAAATAATTCAACAGTGAAAAAACATGGTGCAGCTTACCTAGCTGGGCATGAATGGGAACTCCTAGGATTACTCGTGACCAGTCTGTGCTCTGACTAGAATGTGATGGAGACACTGCTCCACGGACAAAGTCAAGGAAGTTGCTACTCATGGGAATTTCTTTACAGCCAATTCTTCTTCTTCTTCTTCTTCTTCTTCTTCTTCTTCTTCTTCTTCTTCTTCTTCTTCTTCTTCTTCTTCTTCTTCCTCCTCCTCCTCCTTCTCCTCCTCCTCCTCCTCCTCCTCCTTCTTCTTCTTTAAAGTATTTTCTTTTTAAAACACATTTTATTGATTTTTTTTATAGAGAAGAAGGGAGAGGGAGAGGGATAGAGAGTGATTTGTGATTGATGAGTGAGAAACATTGATCAGCTGCCTCCTGCACACTCCCTGTTGGGTATGTGCCTGCAACCAAAGTACATGCCCTTGACTGGAATTGAACCTGGGACTCTTGGTCTGCTCTATCCACTGAGCCAAACTGGTTAGGGTACAGCCAATTCTTAAAAGTGTATTGGTTTTCTAATGTCTGCCTTAGTCACATAGGTCTTCGGGTAGCTTCCAGGATATAGGGAAAATAAGGATAGAAAGACTAAGATAATATGAGGGTGGCAGATTCATTATTTCAGAAATGTTTGTTGAGTGTCTCTGAGGGTTTGGTACTGCTGTGGGCATGGGGAGAAGGAGACCAACTCCTGACTCCTTGGGGCTATGATGTGCTAATGACGTGCACACTTTCGTGGGTGATCTAATATGTTATAGCGAGGCTACAAACACAAACTGAATCCAGCCTATGCCTTTCCCTTTTCAGTAACATTCCATTAGTTGAGTCACAAGAACATCCTTTAATTCACTTAATTCCCTTAAATGCTACTCACTTTAGCCTTTAGTTGTAAACTATAATTTTTTTACTTTGTATGGATGTGATGTTATGTAGTAGTGCTGAAATATCATTACTGTACACTACAGTATCTTACCATTCCTAAAAACAAAACAAATGACAGCACCTACTCTCCTGGTAGCAAGTAGGCTTTATCCTAGCCTTGTGTACAAAATTTGTCCCTTATGTAACTTGTTATTGACACATTAATTTCTGAATTATTTGAGGCATTGTTTCCTAAACTTTGAAAAGCACTGACTTGTGCTTCATTCTATGAACATATCCTTCATTTGAGGATTATCACTTCAAAGACTGGGGAAAAAAATAACACGAGAAAGCCCATTTTTAAATGGTCATTGAAATTAAAACATAAAATCCAAAAATCCTAATGGGACTTGTGGATCTTAAGAATACAATAGATGCCATTTGGAGATACATTGATTTATTTAAATTATTTATAAGCTATTAATTATTAGTGATAAATATACAATGACTATATATATATTTTTAAAAATATATTTTATTGATTTTTTACAGAGAGGAAGAGAGAGGGATAGAGAGTTAGAAACATCGATGAGAAAGAGTCATCGACCAGCTGCGTCTTGCACACTTCCTTCTGGGGATATGCCCGCAACCAAGGTACATGCCCTTAACCGGAATCGAACCCGAGACCTTTCAGTCCACAGACCAACACTCTATCCACTGAGCCAAACCGGTTTCAGCTACAATGAATATATTTTAAGAACTGGTTCAAATATTACTGTTTTATTTTTGACATTAATAAGGTTATGGGAAAGATAGTACTAGTATGTCATGAGTAATTTAAAAAAATTACAATATGTACTTTCAAGTAGAGAGTCTGATCAATATGTTGGCAGTGGTGTCCAGACATCGGCATTTTTAAGGCTCTGCAGGTCTTCTCGGGGCAGCCAGGGGTGGAGAAAACAAAACCCAGACATTTGCAATGCTCTCAAAGGCCTGGGACAAGTGAGGACAGGAAAAGGGAAGAGTATTTCTGAGCCTTGTAGAGCCCAACCTTGCTTGATAGTTGCTTTCTAGCTGTATTTACTTTTCACAATAATTCTGAGTTGGGCACTGCCACCCATTGTGAGGCCCAGTGAATATGAGTAGAAAAATTGAGACTTATGTCTGCTCCCTGCTGTTAACTGCAATGATTTTAAGCCTGTGAGCTGAGATTTGAACCCAGTCATATCCTTTTTTGGCCGTGGGCTCCCTCCAGCCTATGGCAGGAAGTGATTGGATCAGGCAGAACAGGAACATATCTTGATTTCCTGCTATTGGTGCCCTGGGGCTTTGACTATAAGTAGTTTCAGGATCTCTCATATTTATTAACTATTTATAAAAGTTATATATATATATATATATATATATATATATATATATATTTTTTTTTATTTATATATATATATATATATATATATATATATATATATATATATATATATATTTATATATATATATATAGTTATATAACTATAATAAAAGCCCAGCGACCAAATGGTGGAATGACCTGAATGACTGGTCACTATGACATGCACTGCAGCAGACAACAGGCCCAATCAGGCCCTGATTGGCTCTGCCCAACCTCCCATGGCCTCTCCCCCAAAAAGGCCCCATCCACAATCACCTGTGGCTTCTCCCCCCCCTGCCCCTCCCACGACTGGACCCCCCCCCCCCATTGGGGGCAGGGCTGGCCAGCTAAACCACCTGTGTCCCCTCTCCCCCACTGGTCCCACCTCCAATCGGCCCCCATCAGGGCATGCTGGCTGGACCCCACCTGTGCACAAATTTGTGCACTGGGCCTCTAGTACACTGTACTAGTAAGTAATATGAGTGCTCTATTGTAAGTAGAAACAAGCTTTCTTGCTGTCTTACTTTCAGGAAATAAATACTATTAGTTTTACCTGGTTACTTTAGACTAGTAGTACTTAGAGCAATAGAGTCTCTAGAGCAATAGATCCAAAATGAGGGTGATTGGCTATCCAGGAATGTCTGGAGGCATTTTTGGCTGTCACACTGTTGGGGGTTCTACTGGCATCTAGTGAATAGAGACGAGGGGTCAAACATCCTCCAAGGCATAGGACTGCCCCTGCAACACAGAATTATCTGGCCCTAAAATATCTATGGGGCTGAGGTTGTCAAACCCTGCTCTAGAGGAAAAGAATGGAACTATCTAGTGTATGGAACATTAATGGTTTTATAACAGCCAAATAAATAGCATTTATTAAACATCCATAGTGTTTAGAACCTTTGGTTGGCCAGTTAGCATTTGTGTTGTTGGTGTCACTGCCAAAGCACCATTGAAAATGATTTCTAACCTCAGGAAGCTTACACTCTGGCATAAAAGTTGAGCAGCTGTGAAAAGGGAAAAGTCATAGTTGGTGCAGTGAGGAGAAGATAAGCACAGAGGCAAGGAAGCTGGCCCCTTCTGTGGTGCCTGAGAGCAGGATCTCTGACATCAGGAAGAAAGATCTGTGATTGTCCTGCTTTTCTATCTGCTCCCAGGTGACCTCAGACCAGTATGGAACTGCTCTATTTCCTCGTCCATACAATGGGGATAATATTAGCACCCACCTCAAAAGTTTATTGGAAGCTTTAAATGAAATAGTACAAGTAAGATAAGATGCCCGACATAGAAAAACACTCAGTAAGTGCTTGTCTTTCTCGTTGTTGTTATCACTGGAGAGATTCCACCGAGATGCTGCTTGGGAACTGCCCACACCTTCTCCAGAGAGGAATTGCAAGATGCCAAGGCTTCCCCATCCTTGAGCAATGCAAGGCCAGTCACTCCGGCTCCAGGATGGCCTGTAATGAGCTTCCATTGCAGCTGGGTTGGGGTGGAGCTGGGAGTGGTTGGCTAAGGAGAGGTGGGAAAAGAGGAGAGCCAATTTCTTTTCCTTGTGAATCTTTGTAAACGGAAGGCCTTTATTGGAGTCTACAGAGCAGGTGTGTGAGTCCCCATTTGGAAGGTCCAGTGTCCTCTGCCCAGCCCCTTCCCCGGCAGGAAGTACGTTTTCCTGCTCCTACAACCAGTGAGGGGAGGTGAGAGGTTGGCTTGGCCCCCAGAGATTCAGCTGAAGACAGAGGGTGGGGTGTTCTTGCAAATGAGGTCCTCCTGGCTCTTCATGGTTCTCTGATACGGAGTTTATCAGAAAGACTGCCTTACCTTTACCCTTTGTTAACCATACCATAGGTGCCCTTTTCTGTGCTCTGTCAACACTGGATGGTATTTTTAGATTTCTGTCCCTGGTATTATTCCAACCCTATGTCCTTTGGCCTTCCTTTAGAACAGTCTTCCAGCCTGCGAGCCCAGAGGGAGGTGTGCAGGGGAGGCCATATTTGGACGCCCGCAGCTATGGGGCCTTTGGATACTTGCACAGTCCCCCTGTTTGCTTCTGTTGCTGAATATTCCCTTTGCTCTGTGGGCTCCTGAGCTTTCCTTGGCTGGTCTCATGCCTCTGCCTCTTAGCTCCTTCTGTTGGCTGCCTTCTGTATTTCAGGTGGTCGGGGAAGGCTGCTGGAGGGTGGGTGGAGCAAGGTAGGGACCTCCAGAACTTGGCAGCTCTCATTCACACAGGTCCATGTTTACTTCTCTCCAAATATCCTTTGGCTACTCCTGTTGGTCTATACTCGGGGCTTCCTGGAGGCTTGTTTCTAGGGGAGGAATATGTGCAGGTCTCAGAGAATATTTGAGAAGCAGAGCGTGAGGGTTTTGGGGACATCGGCCGCTTCAGGCCCAGCATCTGGAGTTGGCTCAGGCCTGGGACCGCCAGCAGGTTTTCGTATCAGGGCTCTGCTTAGAACCAGCAGTGCCTGGGCCCCGAGCCCTACCCTTCTGCCCACAGCATCGTCCCCACCTCCATTTCCCTGGATTTCTCACACACACCATCACCCTTAAGCTGGTGCCCTGACATGCCGTTCTTATCTCTATCTCCACACTGAGCCTGTTCCCCAGGTTCTACTTGAAAGAGCACAAGCCTCAGTGCTGGTTTCATGCAGCTGCTTTCCCATCCACTAGTGTAACCTGTTATCTGAGTGAGCTTTTTCACTTAAAATACTTCCCTCGCAGCCCAACTGCGATAATCAATCCAGTAATTACTTTTTGAGTATCTAATATGTGTTCAGCATGGGGGAGGGCACGTATGGCCAGTGCACAGAGATTCCTGCTTTTGAATTTGGTTAAATTTTGGGACGTTAAATGTAGGTCATTTCAAAATAAAGGTAAATGCTAAGATAAAGGGGAACACTGGTGTCTGGAATGCTTTTTGTAGTAAATGGTGGATGTGGGGGAGGTGACCCACACCAATGGGGGGAGGACAGTGGTCTTCCTGGACAAGAGCAGTGTGGAGGTATGAAACTGCATGATGTGAGCAGGGCATAGCTAAAATGTAATGCTCAAGACAAGAAAACATGGGCTGATGCTGGTGAGTGACTAGGAAGGCTTTGTAGAGGTTGCCTTCCAAGAATTTAAAAACTGTCTTACACGCAACAGGGGTTTTAAGCAGAAGATTGACATGCCAGACCTAGGTTTAGATGAATCACTTTAGTGATTATGTGGGGAGTAGATATGAGAGAGAAAAATTAGGAGCCCAATTAGGGTATGAATTATCTTGCAATAGTACAGGTAGGTGATGATGAATTATCACAAAATAGTCAGCAGGTGTAGGGCTAGAAGGAGTGAAAAGATTTTAAAAATGAGGGCAGTAAAAATAGCTGGCCCTAGAGGTAGATTGCCAAGGAGAGGGTGGAGTTAAGGATGACTTCAGGTGTCTGACTTGCCTGGGTGGGTGGATGATGGTGATTAACTTGGTGATCAGAGGAGGAGCACGTTAGGGGCTAGGGTGGAGATAATGAGTTCAGTTTTAGACAGGCATAATGTGAGGTGCCTGGGTAATGTGCTAATGGACATTGTATACACATGCATGCAGCTATATACACAACTCGGATGTTCAGGACAGAGTCTAGGCCAGAGGATAAAGTTGTTAGTTATCAGAATATAGGTGAAAGGGCTTTGGGTTGGGGGTGGTGCTGAAGAAGGCTGTGGAGATTGGAAGGCTTCCTGAGGAGATGGGAGCAGAGGCCTACAGGTTCCTTGATGTGCAGCACTCAGACGCAGAGGAGTCTGGAGACCATGGTGCCAGCATAGAATTGCATGCTTTTATTCAGCAGCACTCAGGGCCTGGGGAGAAGTGGGAGAGAGTGGATCGTGGAATTCATTAGGGTTGGATTTTCCCAGAAAATGAGATTGAAGGTAGATAGATGCTTGTAAGAGAATGGCTCAGCAGTCAACTGTGTGTTCTAGGCTGGGCAGGCAGAAAACGAAGGGCTCAGGGGATGGGTTCCATGATGCCAAGGAGCAGATGTAGCAAGAGTGGGAGCAGGAGAGGGATGCACAGAAGTGGATCGTTGCTTGGGGCTGGGCTGCTGGAGTTTGAGATTTCTGATGAGGGGCAGTTCTGACAAGGTTCCTGGGTGTGAGGGAATCAGAAGGGAGTGGAGATGAAGACCACTGGACTGAGGAGGTTTGTGAGCTGTAAGGCTCCGGTGCTGGACAAGTTATAGCATCCAGGTTACACAGCAAGATGGCGAGTGTAGGGGAGAGAAAGGCTATCAATCTTCAGGGACGAAGTTGGAAGTTGGTCTTTGTAAGGGACATTAGAGGCTGATACAACCTCTTGGCTGAGGCTCAGAACAGTGGAGGCTTTAACAGGAAGGAGAAGAGTAAAGGTTTGGAAATGGCTTCACTGGGGAGTGAAGATAGCAACAACCTTTCTTTGACCTGTTGGCAGAAGGAGTGAGAGGTTGAGAAATCTCCATGGAAGGTTACAAGGAAGTGGTCAGGCTGCAATTTGTGTAGTTCCTGCACTGTCTAAGGAGGGGAGGGGCTGAAATCTGAGTTTTCCCCATACTTGCGTCCTTAGGGACTGGATTGTCGGGGTCAGGGGAGGCACTTTTAGCAGATGTGATCTCCCATCCAGAAGGGACACCTTTCTCTAATTTAGCAGAGGCACTGTAGAGGCCAGTGGTGGCCTGGGAAGTGGTACCCTCTGCAGAGCTGGGTACAGGAAAAGGGTTAAAGATATTAAGGAGCCAGGCTGGTGTGGCTTAGTGGTTGAGCGTCAGTCTGTGAACCATGAGGTCATGGTTTGATTCTGGGTAGGACATATTTCTGACCCAGAATCCAATCGTGCAGGAGGCAACCAATCAATGATTCTCTCTCATCATTGATGTTTCTATCACTCTCTCTCTCTCACTTCCTCTCTGAAAAAAAAAATAAAGAAAGAAATCAATAAAAAATATTATGGGAGTTTATCACAGAGTGGGGGCTTCAAGTGGCACAGCAGGAAGGTTGGTGTGTGAGAGAGAGAAACAGGGAGAGCAGCACTGAAGTGTATGGAGGAAGAATGACTGGAGGGGATGTCATTGTCCACAGACACTGTGGATGGAGGGCTCCGAGGCTGACTCTAAAGGTATGAAAGAAAGCCTCTGGCTCACAGGGCCAGGCGGGAACTGCATAGAGACACTATTTGGGTAGACTACAGTGGTCCTTGGATATCTGCATCACTCTCACAGGATGCTTATTAAAAACGCATGTTCCACTCCAGATCTAAGGAAATGCACTTCTGAGTGACATTAGTCAGATCTATGGTGATTCTTAAGTACCCTGAAGTCTAGGAACATCTGATTGGGAGTCTTGGTGGTATTGGGCATGTAGTTGGTGGTGTCCAATGAGGTGACAAAGATACAGAATCCAACATAGGGCCTGCCTGGGCGATGATTAGTTGCTATACACAAAGCATCCTTTTGATCATACCAGTGACATATAGGAGGGTGTATAGGTGCAGGCACCGTCTGTTACCAGTATAAACCAAAATTAATTTTAGACTTTATTCGAGAATAAAAAATGCTTGAGCATGAAGGAGCTGCAGGCCTGGACACAGACACAGAGTCAGGTAGCAATTTAAATTGCGTTCCACTGAAACAAAGGGGAGGTGCCTTTTATAGCAACAGTTCCTGCCAGGTTCTCAGTGAGGTCCACTTTATGTAGACAGGGTGTCCAAATCGTGCTGTTCTGATGGCACAGGGCAGGTCTCAGTTCATTGGTAGAAAGACAAAACCAGGGCTGCCCTGCAGTGGTTGACTCAGACAGCGTGAACAGTGGGGCCTAGTGTGGAAAGCAGGGAGGACAGTCTGAGCTTCTTCCTGGTGTGCAGAGTATGTGAGGAGCCCCTGTCAGCAGATGGCCATTAGGCTCTTATTATTTATAAAATTTGGGCCCTCAGTTGACTATAGAGCATCATCTCAGTAGATAAATTCCTTCTCAAGGTCCACCTCAATGAATCTTTCTTCTCGGGATCCACACTGGAAGAAGAGTTTATCATGTGCCAATGCACATGCTGTCCCAGAAGGTGGGGCAAATATGACTTCACCTTTCCCTTACAATGCCTCTCAGTCACTCTTCTGGGAATCCCCTTGTTGCTCTGGTCTCTCCTCTCGCCTTTCACAAGCCTTGTAGTCTTTCCCTCTGCCAGTCTCTCAGGGCCCTGCTGCATGTCTGAGGGCCAGGTTCATCCTTATGTAGCCCCTGGACAGATAGCACTCGCTGCCTCTCCTCACCCCCTTCAGCACTATGCTAACAATTTACCTCTTTTCTGTGCCTCATTGAAGGCTCTTAAGAAGTGGGTAGAGATGAAAAGGAAAGAAAGGGGTGGATGAAGGGACAAGGCCCTACCCATCTTGTCCCCTAAATCTTACTTATACTTTAGGCTGGTTCATGTCCCACTTTTAACAGCCAACCCCTGCAGCTCATACCAATCTGAAACTCTTTTGAAATTTGAATTAATTCAACTCAAATTCAAAATCAGAATCTGAAAGAAGCAAATGTGTATTTAGCTGAGCTGGCCATAGATGCTTTGGGCTATACAGATAAAATATATCGGTGAATCATAAAGGGAAAACTCAGGTCACATTCCTTCATGCTATCAATCTTGGTATCAGTCTTCAGCAGACAATCATGACGTGCAGGTCCTGGAGGGCAAGAAGTCCATGTGAATGTCCGTAAGGTATGAAAAAGAGTAACAAGCAAATAACCACCAAACGCTTGACACCCCACCCCCACGTGTTCAGCCATGTAAATGAATTGACATGAAATCCTAGGGCTTGGGCCGAAACCGGTTTGGCTCAATGGATAGAGCGTCGGCTTGGGGACTGAAGGGACCCGGGTTCGATTCCGGTCAAGGGCATGTACCTTGGTTGCGGGCATATCCCCAGTAGGGGGTGTGCAAGAGGCAGCTGATCGATGACTCTCTCTCATCGATGTTTCTAACTCTCTATCTCTCTCCCTTCCTCTCTGTACAAAATCAATAAAATATATATATATAAAAAAAAGAAATCCTAGGGCTTGGGCAGTTGAAGGGCATGAGATGGTGGTTTAAGGAAACCAATGTTAATGTTGTTAATGGAGACTCCTAAAACCTGCATTTGAGGGCCACCTGTGGTTCTGATGCTCTCAGGCATGCAGTGGACTAATGTGGTGAGTGGGGATGGGAGTGGGTAGAGGAGATGGCAACTTGCCACTATTTTACAACACTGAGTAAAAAACTGTGAAGAAATCATGAAGTCATTGGCCTTTACATGATGGGACAGGAGTCTGAGTAAGACACCATCCGGCGCTTTGGGGCTCTCAGATGACTTGCACAAGAGGCATGTTTAAGGTTGACTCACAAAGCCACAATGGAGATAAGAAAGGCAGTTTCATGGAAGAACAGGGAAGGGAGAAATTAAGTTCAAAACACCTTCTGGGTGTTGCTTTCCCCTCCCCAACTAGATTGCAAGTTGTTGAAGGATAAATACTGTACATTTTTTTCTCTCTCATGATATTTAGGATGCCTGCTGTTGAGCATAGAGTAGGTGCTCAATATTTGTTCACTCTTACTAATTTTAATGCCTGCAGGGCTTATAACATACTCTGTGTATGTCAGGTACTTGGTTTTTGTTAAATGAATAAAATTAAATGTCCCTTTCTTTCATTCCAATACTTTATGTCTCTCATAACTTCCAAGGATTTGTATGAGATTTTTATTAGAATGAATCATGTGATGATCCATGACATTAGAAAGAAGTCCAACTTTATAGACAAGAAATTTCAATTACTGAATCAGCAAAGATGAATAAAAATGAGGTAATTCCCAACATTAAGGAGGTCACAAGTAAATGGAACGTTTATAAATTGTTAAAGGGTGAAGAATAGTTCAGTTTTGGGGGAAGGGATCCTGATACTATTTGTCAATAGCCTTAAGAATGCACCTATCTTTTGACCTAGATATTCAACCTCTGTGAACCTACCCTAAGGAAACAATTATGACTGAGTGGAAAGAATTACATGGGAGGAAGATAATCATAGCATTGTCCATGACAGTGACAATGGAAAATATCTTCAATGCTATCGATAGCAAGGAACTGTGTGTTGAGTATCTTGAAGCAACTTAGATAATGTGGTAGAAAAGTATTTGAAAAATGGGAACATGTTAAAGCTACATTAAGTGACAAAGGAATCACACACAAAATAAAGCAGCTCAGGAAGCTAGTCTGGCAGGAATTCTAGAGTTTTTTTGCCCTTTGGCTTTCTTTTCTGTAAAATGGTGACATTGCTATCTTCCCTGAAGGGATTGGTAATAAGTATTCAGAGCACTTGGTTCTGAGCCTGATGTGTAACAGATGTTCAGTTAATCGAGGATATTATTACCCAATTTCTTTAAAAAGGAAAAGACATATGTATATTTGCCCAGTAAAAGGGAGACCAGTAGAAATTACAGCAAAATATTAGCAACTAGTTTCCAACTAGTGATATTGTAGTGATTTATTCCCCTTCTTTGAGCTTTCCCCTTTTGACAAATTTTCTACAGTGAGCACTATAAAAATGATATTAATATTACTCAGAAACAAAGTACTTAGAAAATAAATGTTCCTGGGCTTGTATTAAAAATAAAAGAATTAGCTGAAACCTGTTTGGCTCAGTGGATAGAGCGTCGGTCTGTGGACTGAAAGGTCCCAGGTTTGATTCCGGTTAAGGGCATGTACATTGGTTGTGAGCACATTCCTGGTATGGGGTGTGTAGGAGGCAGCTGGTCGATGTCTCTCTCTCATCAATGTTCTCTATCTCTCTCCTCTCCCTTCCTCTCTGTAAAAAATCAATAAAATATATTTAAAAGAATTAAATGAATTATGAATTCATGTGTGTCAGAATTATGAGACCTTAAAAATTATTTGTTTAACATCCTTTTATAGTTCAGGAAACTGAGGCACTGAGAGAGAAAGTGACTTGCCTAAGCTTATACATAAATGACTCACAGGTTACACATTTCCAGAGCCAGTGCCTTTTCAACTATACTAGTCTGCTTTTGAGGACATGAGGCTCAAAAAGAGGGGCTCCTTGAGGTCTGGATATGCCTCAAACCACTGGAGTCACCAGATGTAGGGAGCAGCTCTAGGGTCAAGCCTCTGGCTGACCTGTGGCAAAGCCACAAACAAGTCCCAGCCTGGAGGGCAGAGCTCTCCTCGCATAATTCTAATCCTCCCTAATTCCTTCCTAAGCAGCTAATGGGCTGAGGGAGGTTCACCAAGTGTGGCCAAAACAAGAACATCTGTATACATGTTAATCTACCCTTGTTTTATTTTATTTTTTTATTTTTATTTATTTTTTTAAATAAGTTTTTATTGTTCATATTATTACAAATGTTCCCTCCCCCCCCCCCCCCCACCATTGCTCTCCTCCACCAGGTTCCCACCCTGCCCTCTGCCCTTTCCCCACTCCCCATTGTCCTCATCCATAGGTGCACAGTTTATGTTCAGTCTCTTCCCACGCCTCCCTCTCCCCTTTTCCCCAAGAATCGTCAGTTCACTCCCCTTCCATACCTCTGATTCTATTATATTCAACAGTTACTATTGTTCATCAGATTTTTTTTTTAAATTTCCTTGGTTTTTAGATTCACTTGTTGATAGTTACATATTTGTTGTTCATAATTTTTATCTTTATTTACTTTCTCTTCTGAAAGAACCTCCTTCAGCAATTCATATAATTCTGGTTTGGTGGTGATGAACTCCTTTAGCTTTTTTTTTATTAGTGAAGCTCTTTATCTGACCTTCGATTCTGAGTGATAGCTTTGCTGGATAGATTATCTTTGGCTGTAGGTTCTTACTATTCATCACCTTGAATATTTCTTGCCATTCCCGTCTGGCCTGCATGGTTTCTGTTGAGAAATCATCTGACAATTGTATAGGTGCTCCTTTATAGGTAACTACCTTCTTTGCTCTTGCTTCTTTTAATATTCTCTCTTTGTCTTTTGCTCTTGGAATTTTAAGTATGATGTGTCTTGGTGTGGTCCTCTTTGGATTCCTTTTGTTTGGAGTTCTGTGTGCTTCCTGGACTTGTAAGTCTAATTCTTTCACCAGGTGGGGGAAGTTTTCTGTCACTATTTCTTTCAGTATGTTTTCGATATCTTGCTCTCTCTCATCTTCTGGGACCCCCATAATTCTGATGTTGGTTCGCTTGAAGTTGTCCCAGAGGTTTCTTACATTATCTTCAATTTTCTGGATTCTCTTGCCTTCTAGCTTCTGTGGAGAAGTGTCTTCTGGCTCTTTATGTTCCAAATCTTTGACTTGATTTTTGCGATCTTCCCTTCTGTTTTTAGGACTCTGTAAAATATTTTTTATTTCAGACAATGTGTTCCTTATTTCTTGTTGATCCCTTATCATTTCTTGATGACTCCTTATTAATTCTAGTTGATCTCTTTTCATATCCTCATAGGTCTTATCCATCTTTTCTAGGAAATTCTTGAAAAACCTTATAAGTGTAGATTTGAACTCTATATCCAGATGCTTTTTGTCCTCCATTTCTTTTGTTTGTGATCTATTTTGTTGTCTCATTTCGCAGTTACAGATGGGATGGGGTTTCAGGGTGGAGCCTGCAGCTTTGGCTTCCGTCAGCCCCGCCCTATGCGGGTCCTTCAGTGCTCGCTGCCAGCGCCTCTGAGAGAAAGGTGCCCTCGATTTTCGCCTGCTGCCAAACAGTCTATGCTCTCCCCCAATGAGCCCGGTATTGGGGTTCAGTTCAGTTGGAAGTGGAATTGGAGGTGGCGTTCAGAGCAATCTGGAGCCCCAGTCTCCTTCCCGTCAGGGCAATCCCGCAGCACAGCCGACCGTCCCTTCTCTGCGTGCAGTGTGTGCGTGGCCGGGACCTCCTTTCGCCACTTCCCCGGGGTTCCGCCTTACAGCCCGGCTCCCTATGGCTGAGCCTGAGTCCCCGGGGTCTGGCCTAGAACTGGGGTTCAGAGCAGTCGGGGGCCCAGCACAGTCGAAGTTTTATCTCCTTTCCGCTAGGGAACGCCCGCCAGGCACTCCGCTTCTCCATCCTCTCCGGCTCCATCCTCTCCACGAGCCGCGTCTCCGTACTTTGGCTTTTCCAGCTCCTCCGCGCCTCCTTCTGGTTTTCTCCTTGCTTCTCGCTGTAGAATTTCCAGTCAGTCAACCTACCTGTATTTCTGGGCAATGTCCGTTTTATATTTTAGTTGTCTTTTATTGAAATTGTTGTGTGCTGCTGCGGCTCGATGTTCACCTGGGCGCAGCCATCTTGGATCCTTCTACCCTTGTTTTAATGAGACTATAAAATAAAGCCTTGGCTTGCAGGCTGGGTCTTTGTGTCCTCCTTTAGGCACAGGAGATCCACAGAGCCCCAGCCGTATTCTCTTGTCTGTCTTTTCTTCAATCTCCTGCCTCCTCAGGTTCACCCTTGGCCATGCTGGCGCAGCACAACCAGTAACACTCCAACTTTCCTACATTCCCTCCAAGGTCCCAGAGGAAGTCTTCTTTTTCCTTTCTTCTCTGTCAGGATAGAGCCAGACAGACTCCACTACTGGAATTTACTCCTTTCTGCCATGTAAGTTTGAACAAATTCCTTCTCCAAATTCTATTTTTTAATTCATTAAATAGAGGCAGAAATTCTTTGCATAATTTCCAGCCCAGCTCTGTCTCCTGGGAGTCAGAACCATCTATTCTATTCATCTGCACGTGGATATCTCACAGGCATCTCCAATTCCACATGTCTGACATGAATTTATTGTCTTCCCACCCAAGCCTGTTTTTCTTCCTGTATTTAACTTTGAAAAATGGCAGTATTAATGGTGAATGTGGGATCTTGGTTTGGCTAAGAAATAATTCAGTGCTCACTTCAGCTGCACATATACTAAAATTGGAATGATAGAGAAAACCAGTATGGCCCCTGTGCAAGGATGACAAGCAAATTTGTAAAGCGTTCCATCTATATCTATATCTATATCTATATCTATATCTATATCTATATCTATATCTATATCTATATCTATATCTATATCTATATCTATATCTATATTTTTAAAATATATTTTATTGATTTTTTACAGAAAGGAAGGGAGAGAGATAGAGAGCTAGAAACGTCAATGAGAGAGAAACATCTACCAGATGACTCTTGTACACCCTCCAGTGGGGATGTGCCCACAACCAATGTACATGACCTTGTCTGGAATCGAACCTGGGACCCTTCAGTCCGCAGACCGACGCTCTACCACTGAGCCAAACCGGTTTCGGCCACATATATATTTTTAAATAATTCTGAGCCAAGAGCTCTAATACAAGAAGTTTATTTAGGAAGTCACAGAGTAGAAGAAGTGAGCCATCTGGGCTGCATGGACTCAGGAAACAAGTTACAGAGGCAAAAGAAGGGCCCTTAGAGCTTAGGAGAATAGCAAAAATATGTGCCTGAGAAAGAAGGCACAGGCCTGTGGGAGAGAGAAAAGAGGAGAATGGGGGAAATGGGTCCTATATCTTAAGAGTTTTTATCTGTTTTCTAAAGGTGGGGATTTTAGGGTTGGTCTCAAGGGAGAATCTCAATAGAATATTCATCAACTTTCCAGGGTGGCCACTACTGCTTGGTCAGCAGTAGGTTAGGGAGTCACTAGTCATTGCAGCCAGTCCTGATGTGAGCCATGGCCTTGCTTCATCCAGATTTGTTGCTTTTCTGGACCTGGAGCTGAAACACAACTGAGACCTAGATGTTATCTCTAGTTTCACCGATACTCTGTCTCTGTGGTCAATAGACCCAAGGTTTTGTTTCTGAGATTATTTGATGCTGGTCAGAAACTCATGGTCCTGAGGGCTTAATGATTAAGGGAGTGGTCATGCAAGGGCTTCTTAGGAAGTCCTATGAAGTTATTCTCTGAACTAGGGGTGTCGAACTCAATCAGAGAAGGGGCCAAAATCTAAAATCCAGCCTAAATCGTGGGCCGAATGGTTTACTGAACAGTCATAAACTGTCATTGTGATGGAAACGCAGCGGAGTGCAGTGATGACAGCGCGGTGCGGGCCACATTGCAAGGCCTGGCAGGACGGATTTGGCCCGCGGGCCTTGTGTTTGACACAAGTCTGAACCATTGTTTGTCCTCTAAGAGGTCTAAACCACAAGACTAACGGCATGCTGGGGCAGGAGGGGGGGGGTGTGGAGTCCTAGCCTATAATTGTTGTTTTCTCTAGTTCTGCCCTTTGCTAGGCACCTGAGACATTATGCCCTGGTGACATTCTGTATCTCGCCTATATACAGTTCCTGTTCTGCTCATTCCTGTCTAACTGCTTACTCTATCAGCAGCGCAAAAATTCACAATGTCATTCTCTGTACTTCCTCCATTTAACCCCTTACTGATTAGTTGGCAGGCCTTGCTGAATAGGAGGAAGGTGGGAGGAAACATGAAAATAAACCAAATTGTCCTCAAGGAGCTTATCCTTGGGAGAGGGTTTGAGGAACATCAATCAGGTGGGAGGGAGGGTCACCATAAGCAAAAGACAGCTAGGGGACCGTGGGAGTTGAGATGAAGGGGAGATTAGTTTTAGCGGGAGCTTGGCGGAGAAGAGCTGGCATTTGATCTGGACCTGGTGGGCAGTGTAGAATTTGGACATGCTGGGAAAAGAAATTACAGACATGAATGCACAGTGGGGGAAAAACCCAGGAATGTTCAAGGAGGAGTTGAGCATTGTGGGAGAAGGAAGGAGGGTGATAGTGGGAGACAGAAGAGGAGAGAAAGGCTGCCATGGGCCTGGGGAAGGCTTTGACCTTCTTGAACAGGCCTCCTAACTGCAGAGCCCAGGGCCAGAGTGGCCACAGTTTGAGAAACAGGGCATAGAAAATTTCAAGGACATCATTTCCACTCTTTGGGCTGTTTGTATGGAAAATAACAAATAATAAATAAGTAATTACGCAGTAATGAAGTCTGTGTTTCATGTACTCACAGCTGTAAACCTACTTTTGCCCCACTCTATATGTTTAGTTCATTCCATGAGACTCAGCACTACTCTGTGACAGCCTCCCTGTCATGAGGTCAGCAAGACAGCCCCTGCCCCTATAGATAATCTGGTGGTACAGACAGACAATTACACATTTTCTTAAAGGCAGCTTTCCTTCTTGTATATGCTTCAGGCCCCATGAAACTTAGATGAGCCTGAAGCTATGAGATTGAGCAGTGATTTTCAGCTGCAATACCTGATTATTTAGTCAGGGGCACTGACCTCTTTTCCCTTACATTGTCTCATAAAACAAATGACGACAGCCAACACAGCAAGAGCTATCTGGTGTGAAAGAATCGAAACTATACCAATTTTATATATATATATATATATATATATATATATATATATATATATGTATATAAAATTGGTTTTTTTACAGAGAAGAAGAGAGGGATAGAGAGTTAGAAACATCGATGAGAGAGAATCATCGATCAGCTGCCTCTTGCACATCCCCTACTGGGAATGTGCTCGCAACCAAGGTACATGCCTCTGACCGGAATCGAACCCGGGACCTTTCAGTCTGCAGGCTGACACTCTATCCACTGAGCCAAACTAGTCTCGGCCTATTTTTTTTTTAAAAAAATCAGATCAGCAAAAGAGACAATTTTTTTTTGGCATGCCACAGACTTTTTGTAATTAGTTTGTGTGTGCCATGACATGAAAAGGCTGGAAATCACAGAGATGAAGGGTAAGGAGCTGGGGAGGAAGCCGGCTGACATGGACACTCCACCACGAATCTCACCTGTGTGCCTCTCAGTACAGCTGGCTTGTACCCGTTCCCCACAAACGCTGACCTCGTCACCTCTTACTCTACGTTCCTGAAGCACACAACACAGGGCTTCTCCTTCTTTCTCGCGTGGCTGAACCTCAGTCACACAATGCCCCTCTCAGTTTCTCCAAATTCTTTCCTGGCTCAAGGCCTCTCACATGCCATTGCTGGGAGCTGTCCCCTCAGCTTCTTGAATCGCAGGCTCCTTCTAATGTTTTCTGGGCTCAGATGAAATGTCCCTCCTCTGTCGTGACTAGAAGTGCCCCACAGCCTTGCTGATCCCTGGAATTGTCAGGCTGTAATTTTTGCATACCTGGCATGAATCAACATCTCATTTTTTCAAGGCACATTTCCTTTATATGGGTGACTATGTTGACTTTGTGTTCCATAAGTGACTCTTCTTATCCTTTATGTCATATCTCTCTTTGGTTGTTTGCTACTTTCTTAGTGATTTGTAGGAGTTCCTTATAACTCTGGATACTGAACATGTGTTGGTTGTGTATTATATTTTCCCTTAAAATGTGGCTTGTCTTTTACCTTTCTTTGTAGTGTGTTTTGCTGAACACACGTTTTTAATTTTAACACAGACACATTCATAATCTTCTCTTTGATGATTAGTGCTTTGTGTGTGAGGTTTTGTGTGTGTGTCCTAGAGAGGTCAACACTGACCCCTCAATATCTTTTTCAAAAGAAACAAAGCAACAGGTAGACATGAGAAAAATGTTTAATCTTGGAAATATAGTCATTAAACTTAAATACTCATAAAAATCTCTACCCTGGTCACAGGCAGAGAGGGAGTTAGAAAGAATGCAGCCAGGGCATGAAGAGATCAAAGGCATGCTCTAGGGCTGCTCCTCTTGGCCCCTGAACCTCTAGTCTGGAAACTGTCATGCTGTTGGCTGGTGGCTGGTGATTGGAGAGATACCTTTGATCTCTTCATGCCCTGGCTGTATTCTTTTTTCTTATTTAAAACATCTTTATTCTTATTTAAAACACCCTCTCCTTCTGTGAGGTTTTAAAAAGATATCCCCTATATTTTCCTTTAAACTTTGGATGCTTTGCTGTCACATTCATAGGTCTTGAATTTACCAGGGATTAATTTTGTGATTGTGGGAGATAAGGGCCCAGTTATTTCCCCCATATAGATAACCAACTACATCAACACCACTCACCGAAGAGGCCGTTCTCTCTTCCCGGGTATGTAAGGCTGGTGATGTAGGGTGGGCAGGGTGTTTAGATAGAAGGATAGGGAAGCCCTCTCTGATGAAGGGACATTTGAGCAGAGAGCTGAATGTCATGAGGGATGCTCACCTGGGGGATCTTCCGCTAGGCAGAGGGAGAAAGAAGTGCAGATGCCCTGAGGTGGAGTGGCTCAGTGTCAGAGGAGCAGCGGGGATGTCAGTGCAGGGCGCTGGGCCAGGAGGCTGGGATGAGAGGCAGCACTGGCCATTGGCATGCGTGCATCGCAGTAACGCAGACGCCCAATTTCTTCAGGACTAATTTTACAAGCCAGATTATTTTATTTATTTACTTAAAAATATATTTTATTGATTTTTTACAGAGAGGAAGGGAGAGAGATAGAGAGCTAGAAACATCAATGAGAGAGAAACATCGACCAGCTGCCTCTTGCACACCCCCTACCAGGGATGTGCCCGCAACCAATGTACATGCCGGTGACCAGAATCGAACCCGGGACCTTTCAGTCCACAGACCAATGCTCTACCACTGAGCCAAACCGGTTTCGGCTACAGGCCAGATTATTAAGGAACTTGCAAGACATAGCAAGTAAGGCCTTTGAACTTTGTTCTAAATGGGATTGCAGCCATTGGAGGGCTTGGGGCAGGGAATGACACAGGCAGGTTCACGTTCCTCAGTGAGCCCGCTGCCTGCTGCTGGAGGCTGAGCAGCAAGGCGGCTAGAGGTCAGCTAGGAGAGAGGTTAGGGCGGTTTGGATCTAGGCACAGGGAGGGAAGTTGTCAGATTCAGAGAACATTTCAAAGATTGAGTCACAAGAATTTGCTGATGGATTGGATGTGAAAGAAAGAGAGAAATAAACTAAGATGTCCCTTCATTCTCTTTTCCTGTTTTCCTGAAACTTCAATTGTGTGTTTATCAGATCCTTTTAATCCATCTGCCATGTTTTTTTTTTTTTTTTTTTTTTTTTTTTTAATCCTCACCTGGGGATATGTTTCCTTTAAGTAGAGAGAGAGAGAGAGAGAGAGAGAGAGAGAGAGAGAGAGAGAGAGAGAGACAGAGAAACATTGATGTGAGAAAGAAACCTTGACCAGCTGCCTCTGGTATACACCCTGAGGCCCTGACCAGGGATCAAAATCTCAACCTAAGTATGCACCCTGACTGGGCATTGAGCCCACACCTAGGCCAGGGCTCCATGTGCCATCTTAAGTAATCTTTCATACCTTTGATCTCTTCATGCCCTGGCTGCATTCTTTCTAATTCCCTCTCTGCCCGTGACCAGGGTAGAGATTTTTATGAGTATTTAAGTTTAATAACAATATTTCCAAGATTTTGTTTTGTTTCTTTTGAAAAGAATATTGAGGGGTCAGTGTTGACCTCTCTAGGACTGATCCTCTGTGGTGGTCCTCCCAGAAAAGGAGTGGGCATCCTGCAGGGACCCACAGGAGCTGTGCTCGTCAGGCCTGGACAGGGCCCGTGCTGTTCCAACCACGGGTCCCTGCCGCTAGGTTGCTAGCTCATATACTTGCAACCGCCCCGCTTGGACCCCAGCCTTGTTCACATCCAGGACTCCTGGTGTACCTCCCCACAAGGACACCGATGCCAAGTCCTGCCCCATCATTCTGCCGTCACACACATCGCAGCCTCTGGTTGTTCCAGGAAGAAGCTGATGTATACCTAGTCAACAGCTTCAAGGGCCGAAACCGATTTGGCTCAGTGGATAGAGCGTCGGTCTGAAGACTGAAAGGTCCCAGGTTCAGTTCTGGTCAAGGGCATGTACATTGGTTGTGGGCACATCCCCAGAAGGGGATGTACAAGAGGCAACTGATCAATGTTTCTATCTCTCTATCCCTCTCCCTTCCTCTCTGTAAAAAATCAATAAAATATATTTGAAAAAAATAGCTTCAAGGCCCTCGGTCTGAGGGTCACTGTCCCTCTGATGTCTGATGTCTGGCTGTGGCACCTCGGTGTCCTGCCTGGGGAGAAACGGGGCATGGGGACCGCCACATGCCCTCATGTTCCTCCCTATGAGCTCCCTGTGGCCTCTGCATGTGCTGCTTGGCCATTGCCCTAATTGGTACAGCAGACAGTACGCCTTCATCTCTCTCTGGAACAACCTCACCGCACTTCTGTGTATCGATTGTGCTGCTTCCAAAAACCAATGTCATCTGGATTGCTTCATGGTCAGATTACGAATGTTTTTGTCTGTTATGCTTAGCACTTGATTTCTTCATGTGTTTTGTAATTTTGAATATGCAGGTTCATTCTGAAAGGGATGGTTTTGGATGTTTTTCTTCCCGTATGTCCAACTCCACCTGCCTAGGGTTGCTCCTCTTGGCCCCCTGAACCTCTCGTCTGGAAACGGGCCTTATGCAGGCAGCTGGTGGCTGGTGATTGGAGATAATCTCTTGGTTTCTCCTTTTTATATTTTTCCTGCCTTTGCAATGTGTTTGGAGCAGCTGGGGTGCAATAAAACCAGCCCCATTGTGCTATCCTGTCCTAACAGATAGCCTTTTAATCCAAGGTGGGTTTTTAGCTCTCAAACTGTGGCTCTGAAAACCTCCTTGATAAGGCTTCTTCCAGAGTAACTGCGCCCTCTGGTGGCATGTAGGGGTATGGCTGACAAAGAGCCACCCAAAGAGCCAGGGGACATCGACCTCTTGTCTTCTGTGGACTCAGAGTTGGAAGCAATCTGAGACCACGAGACCAACCTCCCACCCAGTACCGAGTCTCATCTCCAACACACCCAGAAGATGGTCAGGTCAGTTTGGTTAGTTCCCTGTCTAGCAACCCACTCCATGCTGGACAGCATTTTTGAAGGAGCCGTTCTTGTATTGAGCAGTTAAGTTTCTCCCTGTAGCTCTCACCCACGGGCCCCCTTCCTATTTCTCTCAGTTGTTTGAGGGCAGCATTGGGCTTCTCTTCTCCTGGCTCCCTCCTTCCAAATGCAGTCAGCTGCTTTGTTCTGCATGAACTCTGGGATATCACGTAAACACGGCCTTATTTTGACCAGGGTGGAGACAGACTCCATTTGGTTCCTGTGAGGGTGCTGCCTCCTCACGCCTCTAAGCGGAAGAAGAACCGTTCCCTGCACCTCTGGTGGCCTCAGCTTAAGAATTCTCCCTGGTAGCTAACGGGTGTGGCATGTTTCACACGGAAGCATCTCCCTCTAGTGGCAACCAGGGTGTACTCCAAGATGTTTTTCTCCTTTCCCTAGATCTTTGCTCCAGAATTTCGTTACAGCTCAAGAAGGTCACCCAGATAAATTAAAAAAGAAAAAAAAAAAAGGATCCACTGAGAAGTGGGTGGGAGAGCTGCAAATTGCAAAGCTCCCCATCTGGCTTTCTGATAAAAATGAATTGATTTTGCAGTGGTGACTGGAGAGAGAGAGAGAGAGAGAGAGAGAGAGAGAGAGAGAGAGAGAGAGAGAGAGAACAAGCATGTGGGTGGGCTTGGCTTCCATTTCCATGTTTGTCATAAGTTTTCCATGCTAAAATTTGCAAATGGTTATACACATGTTAATTCGTCTCATTCCCAGAAACTCCAGTTTAGCTGTTCTTTTAGGCGGCTCCCTTATGAACTGGCTCCTTTCATTATTTTCTCTGTCCATCTCTACTTGCTAACGGTTCGAGTGGAGTTCCTTTAGCTGCGATAAACAGACTTTTTCAGACCCGTGGAGGGAAGTTAAGGAGGAAGTGGCACAACCGGGAGAAAGAAGGTCCAGAGGTCACACTAGAGCAGGAGCCCAGATCTTGGTCTGATTGTCCCAAATAAATCCCTGCCTTCTTCGCTCTGCAGGTCTCCAGTCTCCGCCTGCTGCTGACCAGCTCCCTTGCCTGGAATTCCCGCTTGCCTTTTCTCTCCATCACAGGTTCCGCTGATTCATAATGTTGCTTTATTCTTAGCTCATTGTGGTCCCTCCGGCATCTCTCGGCTCTCTTCACCTTAAGACACAACAGCGTTGGCGCCTGCCGCCCACTGACTTACTTGTGTGTGGCATCTCCCAGTTCTGTGTTCTGAGACAGAAACCTAGGTAATTAACACCATCTCCCAGCCTCCTTTTTCAAAAAATGTTAGGCCACACCTACGACCTCCGGCCAGCCAGCGAATTGACCGTTTGGGGGTCTGCTTCCTATTGCAATCATGTGGGTGGGGGGGGGGAGTGAGATACACAGAACAGCCTGGGATGCCCTTGTAGCACAGGCCCGAGGCAGGCCGCTCCTTTTGGAAGGGCAGGTGAGCGTGGCTCTCCATAGGGCTGTCCCATTGGAAGCTCCTGGGTAGTGGCTGTGAGTGGAGCCCTGTGGGAGCAAAGTGCTTTGCACTGGGGTGAAGGGGGGGGGGAGGGGCTGGCAGCTCCCACAGAATGGAAGCTTCAGGACAGCTCTGGGTGGATCCATCCTCTCCATCTATCCTGCTCTTTCCCATGCTCTTTGTGTGGCTGGTGTTGAGGGCAGGGGTGTGGGTCCCTGGGGTGGCACCACTAGGAATCACCTTGTGGGTAGGTGGACCGGTTGCTGATGGGGGACAATGCCACATTAAGCCAGCGGAGACTGGGGATGGAGGTGGCACCCTAGCCACTGGTTGATCAAACAAAACTGATTGAACTTAGAAAAAGATACCATTTCCTCAAGACACTTCCAATGGCATTTTCCAGAAAACTGACATACAACCGGGCTGAGCTTGCTCTGCTGCTTGCGCTGCCTCCCTGGCCACACTGAGCCCAGCCGCCACTCAGCCTGCCAGCGCCAGAGGTATCCTTGCAACGACCTCACGTGGCTGGAAATTAGTGGATCTCCCACTCAGGGGACATATAATACATGCATGGGTTTGGGAATATAGAAAACTTTCAGGGGGAGGGTGGAAGAAAATGAGCCATTGCTGAGAACTTCCCACATACGAGGTGCTACGCTGTTTGATGTACAGTATCTCTACTTTTGCATCAGATCTGTGTTGTGACCGTCATCACTCCTGTGTTACACTGAAGGCCCGGGGGCTCAGGGGCTCAGCTAGGGCTGCTGAGGGGGACGTGGGCATTGCTCCAAGGGGTGCTCTGTGCCTTGTGGTGACAGGGGCCAGAGGTGGGGCCAGCAGGTCCCCTGCCCAAGCCGCTCAGCATGAGAAGGCAGAGCCGGGAGTGGAAGCCATGCTCTTTCCACTGCACCAATCTCTGGAGACCCCATAGCAGTACAAAGCAACTGAGCTAGTTTCCCCCCCTCTCCTTAGAGACAGTTCTATTCGTGCATTCTGAAACCAAATGCAAGAAACATGGAGTTTTCTCCAAAACAACAGCAACCTCTCAGAAGGAAAAGTGAGAACCTGCTACATGTGACGCCTACTGCTGTCCCAGGCTATTATCAGTGAGACCCAGAGTCCTCTGACGTCTGGGCTGGACTGTGACCGGCACCAGGTGGCTTTGGCTAGGAGGACGCCAATCGGAAGACGGAAGTCAATGCTCAGTTAGAGATTTCCTTCCCCACAGAAGTTTGGTTTCCGGTCTGGCATGGGACCGAGCATCTCAATCTTTAAAAGCTCCCTGCTGAGTCTAGGGACAGCCTGGGCCCAGAAGCCTTCAGCAATCAGCCTTCATCCTGGGGAGGGAGGGGCAGCCCGGAGGAGGCAGGTGGCTTGCTCAGCACCAGCTGGTCAGTGTGGCTACTGAGTGAGTGTGTGATTCCCTCTGGATCCTCTGTTGGCCTCAGAGGGCCAGGAAAAGGTGAAGCAAGGGGAAGGAGAGAGAGGTGGATGACTGTTGGGAGAGAGAGCGATGTCATGCGTGTCTCTTAGGCTAGGTGGTGGGGGCAGGAGGGAGACAGCTAATTGTTCCCCCGGGGGCTCAGTGCGCTCTTACCCACCACGTCATAGTACGCCGATCCCTGGAGGTATCACTGTGTGAGCAGAAACCAGCTGTGACTCATGCCAGGAAACTGCCTGCTCCTGCTACTAGTGAGGGTGAAAGGCAAAGCCGTTGAAGAAAAACACCTAAGAATACAGCGGCTTAAAGAACCTCATGGCGGAAGGAGGTTCCTTTCTCCCATTCAGCAGAGTGGTGGGTAGCTGAGCTCATTTAGTCCACACGGGCACACAGAGATCCACACCACCCGGGGCACCAAACCGCCAACTAAGCTGGGCCCGGGAAGACGGTGCCCTTAGGTGACATGGGCCACTGTTGCTCATTCCCAGTGATGAAAACGGAGTCCCCTGAAGCAAGGGGCATGAGAAATGAAGGCCCTTCCTGGCAGCAGGGCCCAGCCACAGCTGTTCCTCTCGAAGGAGAAGGCAGATTTGGTAGCCTTCAAAGGAACTTACCCCTGGTTCCCTCTCCACCCACTCTTCCGGTCTGAAGCATTTTGAGCACCTCCTGGGAGTTGGCCAGGCCTGGGAGCGGGCACAGAGCAGGATGTTTTAAGCAGGGAACACTCCTCAGAAGCTGTTTGGACTGCGCTGTGAAGATGAATAGGCCTGCGACGAGGGGTACGCCAGGCAGAAGACAGCTGTGCGAAGGTGGGGAGGTGGATGGGACGAGGGAAGGACTGAATGTGACAAAGTGCCTGGTGGTGGCCAGAGAGAACAGGAGAGCCAGATCATGTGGACTCTCTCATGAAGCTAGGACATCTGCATGTGTTGGGGTGTGTGTGTGTGGGGGGGGGTTGACCCCAAAATTTTAAACTTCATTGAAAAGAAAGTTACATCTCCTAGGACAATGGAAATGAAGGAGAAAATAAACAAATGGGACTACATCAAAATAAAGTTTCTGCACAGAAAACAAACAAACAAACAAAGAAACAAAAAAAAAAAACATCAACACAACAACTAGAGACCCCACTACATGGGAGAACATATTTGCCAATGATACATCTAGTAAGGGGTTAATCTCCAAAATATATAAGGGACTCATACATCTTATCAAAAGGAAGACAAACAATCCAATAAAAAAATGGGCAAAGGGCCTAAATAGACACTTCTTCAAAGTGGACATACAGATGGCCAGGAGACATGAAAAAATGCTCAAAGCCACTGATCATCCGAGAGATGCAAATCAAAACGACAATGAGGTATCACCTCTCACCTGTCAGAATGGCTCCATCCACAAATCAACAAATGACAAGTGCTAATGAGGATGTGGAGAAAATGGAACCCTCGTGCCCTGCTGGTGAGAATGCAGGATTGGTATAGCCATTAAGGAAAACATATGGATTTTCCTTAAAAATTAAATCTGGGACTTTGCTGTGGAGAGCACCTCCTCTGTTCTTACGTGCTGCTGTTTCCTCATGTTAGTCATTTTTGCGGAAGGCGGGCTGCTGTAGGGAGGCTGGGGTTGCTGCGGCATGTGGAGGTGCTGTCACCAGGAGGCAGCAATAGGGACCAACACAGAGCTCAGGGATTCCCGGGCCCCAGGGCAGAGATGGTGAAGCTGAGTCTGGGCAGTTTCTTCTAAAGTCACGAGGCAGGCTCAGCCATGAGAATGACAGTAGCCTGTGGCCAAGTTCTTCCCAGAGTCATTCTCTTGTGGGTTGTGATTTTAGCAAACCACCCGACCAGTGCAGGGCCCTTGGATGCACATTGGGCTAGATGACCTCCAAGGTCTTTTCCAAGGTCCTCTGGATGCTGACAGCAGTGAGACTAGAATAATGGTGACTGTGTCTTCCCAACCAAATGTTAGAACACGTGACCTGGCAGTTCTCATTCTTCACAGAGATTTAGTAAACTCCTACTATGTGTCAGGCATAGTGCTGAAGGGACAACAGTGAATAAGTCATGGCTCCCACCTGAAAACATCTCCCAGTCTGGTTGGGGAGACACCACACATCCTATGTAATAAAAACCTAATATGCTAAGTATCCGGCTGTCTGTTCAACCAATCAAAGTGTAATATTCTAATGATATGTTAAGGCTGCTCAATTACTCGCTATGATGTGCACTGACCACCAGAGGGCAGATGCTCCAACCAGTAGGTTAGCTTGCTGTTGGAGTCTGGCTGATTGGAACTGAGTGAGTCAGGCCAGACACAACCTGGAGCCCTCCCCACTCCCTCCCCGGCTGGCCAACCTCCTGTGTTCCTTCCTGGCCCTGATCATGCACTGTTGGGGCCCTTTGGCCTAGCCTGTGCCCTCAGGGGATGTCAGAGAGCTGGTTTCAGCTGGATCCTTCTCAACACAGGATCTGCCCCCTGGTGGTCAGTGCGCTCCCACAGAGGGAGCACCGCTCAGCCAGAAGCCAGGCTCATGGCTGGCAAACTCAGTGGTGAGGGCAGAAGCCTCTCCCTCCTCTGTGGCAGTGCTAAGGATGTTCAGCTGCTGGAGTGGGCCCAAGCAGTCAGTTGGACATCCCCCAAACGCTCCCGGACTGTGAGAGGGCACAAGCTGGGCTGAGGGACCCCCTGCAAGTGCACAAATTTCATGCACCGGGCCTCTAGTATAATTATAATGCAGTGTGTGTTGAGTAGCAGAATCCTGTTTTATGTGCACAGAGGAGGTGTACCCAACCCAGACTCTGGGGTTAGGGAGGTTCTCTGGAGGAGGAACCAAGGGAATTGAGTCTTACAGAATGAGCAGTGGTTTGCTGGGCCAGGCAAAGGGAGTGCAAAGATGAGGCGAGGGCAGGTGGGTGGTTTTTCTGCCTGACCCTCAGGTTGAGGTAAGGTCTAAAGGCAAGCCCTATGAAGAGGGGACAATGACAAAGCACGGGCCCAAATTCAAATGAAGGAGAAGGGCCCTCCCCTTCCAATGAGGGTCTCCAACTCAGTGCCCAGCCGCCAAAGACTGACCTGTGTGACCCCTTTGGAGTTCCTCCCAGGAGTCACGGCAACCTAAAACTCCCTGGGCCTGCAGGTGAGGACCCCTGCTTCATTGGAGGACTGTCAAACGTGGGCCCCTTATGCCCAGTGCAGTGCTGAGAGCAGGAGGTGGTGGTGGGGGCAGCCTGTGTATGCGACCTGACCGGTCGGGGCGATCAGCAGGGATGTGGCAGTGAGAGGTGTCGTTAAGTTTACAGCGGGCAAGGGCCAGGCCAGAAGACATGTCTCCAGGAGGCCCCTCTGTGCCTGGCTGCAGGCGTCCAGGAGGCAGGGCCTTCCAAGGAGGACACCGCTGCTGGTTCTGCTGGAGGTGGGCTGCCCTCCGGGCCTCCAGAAAGTGCATTCCAACCTGGCCATTTCCTCTTCTCAGACTCTGGGAATTAGCCCGCAGGCTCTGTTTCCTGACTTTGCTGCTGGCCTCAGCCCTCTGAGGAGATAATGGAAGTCCACGGAAGGCACAGTGGTCTCCCAAAAAGCAGCCTCAGGGTCAGTCCGACTGGAATTTGAACCTTAGCCCAGCCATCTGCAAGGTGAGCAGCCCTCAATGCTTTAACTTCTCTGAATCCTGATTCTCTCCCCCAGGGAACGAGGTTAATCGTATCTATTTTTAAACAGCTGCTGAGAGAAGCAAAGGGACTGACTTCTAAAGCTCATTCTTCGTACCTGTGGTTCTCTGGTAGCGGCTGCACTCATTCACCCACCAACAGTTACCTACTGGCTACTTAACTGCTAAGCATTGCTCTCAGGCTCTGTGCTGTGGGGTCCCAGGGCCCGCCGTGAATTCACAGCGCTCCGCAGGCCATATGAAGTGCTTAAGCCACTCCTGAGATCTGTCTGGCTCTAAGCAGACTGACTCGCCCGGGACAGTTTGCATTTCCCCCGTTAGATCGCCTTACGGGTCTTTTGATGGCACCGTGTCTGTGGGGGTGCTGGCTCTGAGTGGTCGCTGTGATAAAAACCAAGTGCTTGGGGAAATCAATACACAACAGGAAATGCGGGTGGTGGTGCCCCCTCTGACTCCCAGGTTTGAGATGCTCTTCGCAGTGTCCAAGCAGCACACACTTCCCATTAGCAAGTAGTTGTGGTTATTTAAGAATAAATTAGAAATATCCCCCCCACCCCCATGGATATGTGTTATTATTTTTCTAATAGCCGCTCAGTATTAGGACCTTATTACAGTATCTGGGCTTTAATGAACAGAACCCTTAAGTATTTCTTTTGGCCTAGGAGCCCCCAGGGGCAGGCACCCTGAGAGGAGCAGCTGGAAACCCCCGTGGGCTGGGGATGAGCTCCGGGGAAATCTTTCTGTTCCAGCGCGGGGCCCATCCTGGGTGTTTGTCCTTCCACAGACCCAGGAGAGTGTGTGTGCGCGCGTGGGGTGGGTAACACTGCCGACCCTGCGGGTTTTCTAACTGGCGGGCCGCCTGTCTGACCTTAAGATCACCTGGGGAACTCTGCAAAAATAGCTTCCCACCTCGCTCTAATTCAGTGGGTCTGACAAAGGAATCTGAGTTTAAAAACCCCTGCTCCAGCTCTCATTCCCTTAGGCGGCAGGATGGCCCAGATTTGGGGGGGCTGGAGGTTAACCCGGGTACAGCGGGGTGGGAGGACAGGGGACCGGCTGTGGTCGGGGAGCGGTGCGTTTCCGGATGGATCTCCAGTGGGTGAGGAGCGCGGGCACCTGCCGGCCGCACTCGTGTCCACGTCCGCCCTGGGCGCGCAGCGGGCGTGGCCCGGAAGGGAGCCCGGCGGGCGCGGGGAGGGTCACCCGGTGGCACCCCTGCCCCGGGCCCAGAGATCGTGTGCCTCCCCGCCGAGTGCCCACTGCCCCAGACGCCGGGGAGGGCTGGGGCGGGGCGGCTGTGGGCGGGGGAGACGGCGGAGTGCAGCGGGAGCGCGGCCGGGAGGGGGCAGCAGCGGCCCGCCGGCGGCCGGCCGGGTGGGCGGGGTCCGGGCGGCAGGACCGGCTCCGAGGCCGGTGGGGGGCGGGGACCCCCGGGGAGGAGCGGCGCCGGACTCCAGGGATGGGCTGGTTTGGCGTGGGACCGTCTCCTTGGCGAGCTACACCCGCCGGGTTCATTCTCTGCACACGGTTTGTGGGGGAGCGAGACGGTAACCCCGAGCTGAGCCGAGGCCCTCGATGTCCGCTGGAAGCATTGTCTAAATGTGGTGCCATCGCTTCTCGGCCTTTTGGCTAAGATCAAGTGTAGTATCTGTTCTTATCAGTTTAATAAATGTGGTGCCATGTGCAGAATGAGTGTTTTTTTTTTTTTTTTAGGGAAATGAGGGTGTGGGGATTAATAATAATTCCCTTGGCGGTGTCTAAAATTCTATTGAAGATGCGGGTTTTTTTTGGTCTTTTTGGGGGTGGGTGTGTTATTTTGATATATATAAATTTTAAAAAAATTTTTTTCCCCCATCACCATGTATTCGCTCTATGCCTCTTCCATCCCCACCTGCGTTTTTGTGCCTTAAGTACTGTCCCCTCTTCCAGGCCCCGGGAAGGAGCAATGCATTAGGACATAAACTCTGTGGAGTAAATCGATGACTTAATCGAATCTTCCTTTCTGCCAAGAGAAAGGGTAGCTCAGGAAACACAGAGCGCGAGAGCACATTAATTGGTGCTTGCTGATGGAGCCTCGGGGAGCAGTGCCCTCCTGGGGAATGTCTCAGAATGGGCTGCGGGAGGGAACAGCCAGCCAGCTGTGACTGCACTAGGGAGGACTACCGGGGTTGTTCAGTGCATTGCAGCGCTGTTGTTATTATACCAGAGGCTCCATGCTCGAAATGCATGCAAGAGGTTTGGCCCCCCCAGCCCCTCACAGCCCTGGCTTCATCTGGAAGGTCATCCTTACAGTGGTTTTGCTGTTCGGTCTAATTAGCATATTAGCTCTTTATTATATAGGACTAGAGGCCCAGTGCATGGGTGGAGTCCCTCTGCCTGGCCTGCAATGGTGTTGATGGGGCTGATGGGGGCAGGGGGCAGCCAGCAGGGGAGGGGGCGCCGGGAAGGACCCTGGGAGGTTGGTCGCAGTGGGAGGCTGGCTGTGGGAGTGCACTGACCAGCATGGGGCATCTCCATTGAGCCACTGCCCCTTGGTGGTCAGTGCGTCGTCATAGCGACTGGTCCACTGGTCCTAATGGTCTCTTAGGCTTTTATATATGTAAACAAGAGGAAGAACCTGTATTTATACTTTAATAAATTATAAAATTTGTCCGCTTGCCTTCTATGTTCTCTCTTTGAATTAGGGACATGGTATGGCATGGTATGGCGTGATAAACTTTTGAGCCAGGCCTTCCTGGCGTGGAGATCCTCCCTCCCTGCCACCCAGTGGTTACTGGCTGTGCAATTGTGGAAAACACTACTTCTGAGCCTGTCTTCTCATCTGTAAAAATGGGAAAACGGTGGCTACTTGACCGGTTGGTGTGAGTGTTAAATAGTGGATGGAAAACACCTGGTATAAGCGCTGACTTCCAGTCCAAGTGCTGTGTGAGTATGACAGTTACCGCGGAGAGCGTCCCTGTGATCTGAATTTCTGTGACTTTCTTGCTGACACCAGGGATGCTGTTGAACAAGGCCAGTCCGTAAACAAGAGCTCTGCATCCCGTCCTTCCAGACTGTAGGAATGGAAACTGTTCCTTCACACCAAGGAATAGAAAATACTCGTATGCAGTAAGGTCCAACCATAATCTGAAGACTTCTTCCAGGAATTTAACATTTGTTTATTCTTGCAACAAATTAAAAGCTAACCTGTGTGTTGCCTACAGGTCTTCACCCTAAATACCTCGAGACAGCTGGAGGAGGTCACTGGGGGAAAATAGAAACATATGTAATACTTTCAACAATAAAGAGTTATTAAAAAAATAAATACATCAAGACAGGGATGAAGTTTTATTTATCTTTTTATAGTCAGCCCCCTACTCTCATATGTAATGGGTTTCTTTACTTAAAATTTTTTTTTTATTGTTTTTTATCTAGAGAGAAAGGGAGAGGGACACACAGAGAGAAGCACGGTTGTGAGAGCATAACATTGATCTGCTGCCTCCTGCACACCAACCAACCAAGGGGATTGAGCCTGCAACCCTGGCCTGTGCCTGAACTGGGAATGGAACCGGTAACCTTAGTGCAATGGACGAAGCCCAAACAACTGAGCTGGGCTGTAATGGGTTTCTAAAAAATGTTTGTGAACACCAGTCAATATTTTTTCTAATTGGTAAAGTCAAGAATAAAATGGTGTTTTTAGGTTCAAAACTGTAGAATGAAGACTTTTGTATGCTTTTATTTCCCTCTGTTTTTCCTTCTTTTCTGAAAGTTGACTAGTATATGGGTTTGAGATCTGGGTTACTATTAAGTTATTTTTTGATGTATGTTTCCTGGTTCTTTTTTTTTTTTTCCTTTCACTTTCTGTCTTGAAATTATTTAAACAATTATTTTATACCTTTCTCTATGTCTAGTTGGTTTCAGTGCTCACTGCTAGTCCTTTTATATTTTGAGTTTCCCAATTTTGAGATCTAATTTTAAATCATCACTTGGGCAGTTGAATTTTAATATTTTTAAATGAAGAATACAAGAGTGGCAGACATTTTGAGCTTTTTTTCTTTCTTTTTAAAGAAAAAATATTTTTATTGACTTCAGAGAGGAAGGGAGAGGGAGAGAGAGATAGAAACATTAATGATGAGAGAGAATCATTGGTTGGGCTGCCTCCTGTAGGCCCCACACTAGGGATTAAGCCTGCAACTGGCAATGTGCCCTGGCCAGGAATTGACCATGACCTCCTGGTTCATAGGTCGATGCTCAAGCACTGAGCCACGCCGACCAGCTTGCGCTCCTTCTGCTGTCTCCTCTTAAAAACTAAAACTTACCTGCTAGTGAAATACTGGAGTCTAAATCTTTTCCATGTCAAAAGTCTGCCTATATTGCTCTATGGTTGTGGAGGAAAAGATCAAGGTCAGCCTGTTTTTTATCCATTTATAGATAATCCATCTTCTTCTTCTTCTTCTTCTTCTTTTTTTTTTGTCTGGATGTATATATAAAACACATTTTTTAGTTATTTATAATCTAAAAACCTGTGAAGATATTTCTGGGTATGAGTCCTTCTTATTTATTTTTACCTGGAACTCATTAGTGAACCCATTTCATTCACCTCAACTTCCCTTCTTCCCATCTCTTTTTGAAAAGTTTTCTTTAATTTTATCTTCAGTGATTGCTTCTCTTTTTGATCATCTGGATTCTTCTTCGGAAACATAATTCTTACACTGGATCTCTAGTCCTCGTCTTTCATAGATGTCATCTTCTTTTTAAATTATTGTATTTTAGTGAATCTAAGACAGTATTGATTCTATGTAAGAAGCTCTATCATTTTATGTGTAACTAAGCAAGAAAAATGCTGCTAATTAAAAGATGCTGTAGTGCCAGGATTAGAGTCCTGTGAAACTGGCAAGTTGATCATACCAGCTTCTTTTTTGCTTCAAATGTGTCTACTTTGAGAGATTTGGCAGTTTCTCCTGCTATTAACCGCACTGTTTGGCATATGACAAGCAATCCTTTTTACACACGGATCAGTTACAGAACATAACAGAACTTCTACTTAAGGATAACTTCTTTTTCCTTTTTTGAGTTCTGTAAAGAACTTGTTTTTTCTTTAAAAAAACAACAACAAACTTTCTCCAACAGCAGATATTTGCATCAATAATATAAAATTGCACCCCACTGCTCTAATTCCATGCCTTTCTGCATACACAATGCTTCTTGTTTCCATGCCAAATCACAATGTAATCTTTTAAAAGACGTTTGCAATGGCAATTAAACTCACATGTAATCACTTATAACATGAACACTGAGCCCAGGTTCCCCATGCTCAGGACTTGACAACCCACCATGACAGCCCTCTGGTCCACAGTGATTGTGAGATGCCACTGACTGTAAGGCTTATCTTGATTTTCAAAGTGTTAACATGTGGAAAAATGGGTGTCTTACAATAGATAAGTTATGATAGTTTCAATTATTGTTCTCTTTCTTGGCATCTTGAAAGTGTTTCTCAAGTTTTCCATCCGTAATTACTTGTTTGATTTTTCTGCCATGTCAATTCCACTCATTTTATTGCTTCCTATATATGGCTTTTAATTATTGTTTAATACTTTTATCTTCTTGGAAATTAAAAAAAAAAATCAAAACCAGCTTCCCTTCCATGTTTTCTGGAAGACCAAAATTGTTTTTTATAGTCCCGAAGCCCCTTGATACTTATCCAGCTATTGAGTTCTAGTCAATGGAATGGGAATCTGAGTGATGTCTGTGACTTACAAGACTTCCACATAAGAGCATTCAATGAGCCTCTCCTTCATTCTCTTTTGCCCCCATTCTAGCTGAGGGCCAGGAGATGACAATAACCACCTGGGAGGCCACCTGATGGTTACCCTGGATGCCCAATGGTAAAGAGCTGTTCTTGGGTTATTTTGTAAGTGACAGATCAACTTTTATTATATTTCTTCCAATATACAAATGTTGGCTGTATTTGTACAGCAGATGAAGTTACTGTAATAATTCAGATTCTGAAGTCATTATGTATCTTTTCTAAAATATTCTTACAAAATTCTTGCAAAATGCCTAGGAGAACTCACCTGGATTTTGCTTTCTTAGTTATTTACTGTTGCTGCAAAAAAAGAGACTAACTTGGACAATGAAACTTAACTTGATCAATGAAATTATCTCAAATGAGATAATAAAGTTATTATTGCATTTTAACGTTCCCATCATTTCTGCTAAAAAAAAAAATAAAGTTTCAGAATACCATCTTTCCCCATTGAGTGTTCCCCATGTCGTGTTCTTTTGCTCAGATATTTGATAAAGAACAAGGGGTTGACACCTGGGTGGATAATAACTGACTATTGTTTAATGTTTCAAATAAACTATTTTTAAAAACTCCACTTCTTAAACTAACTTCTGTATCTATGTCCTGAAAGGTCTATATCACTGTTATTTTAAAAGAATCACAATGAGGCTTAGCATAAACAAAGAAACTCTCTCCTATTACATTTTTGTTGGAAATTATAATGTCATCCCAGGTGACAGTCTTTGAAGCTTATCCTGGTATCAGTTTATCTCAGCTTGTTTTCCATATAGTTTTAAGTTTCAACTTTATAGGGCCACATCATGGTTTTTTTTTTAAAAAATATTATAGATGTCAATTTCCTACAATTTTCTTCTGGTTTCTATAGCAAATCTTCTTCAGAGGTGTGTTCTTTATTTTAGTCTTCTGGGTGATGTTCTCTTTCCTGTGTGTAACATTGTTTTTCTGTAGATCCCATAGCGTTCCTGCACCCCCTCATTTTAATTACCTTTAAGCAAGTAGAGCTCTATGGAGACTTGGTGTGTGCTAATGGAGAGGAAGTATGGTTGTTATTGGTTCTGCTCACTGTCCTATTCTTTAGGTCTGTAGCTGGAGGGCCAGTTGAGGTGCACAGATCTTCAGCAGTTTCCAGAATTGATAGGATTCATCTTGTGAGCCCTACTGAATGGATGTGGGATCTCCTACCTATTCTCTGTCATACAGAACTGACGGAGTAGGTGAAATCTGACTCTCTTGCACCAACTGCCTCTGGCCTGCCTATGAAGCATCAGCTGTGGGAAAAGCATCTTCCAAAATGTGCTGGGCCATTGCCAGTTCTTTTCCACTTCCTGCTTCATGGTTTCCAGGACTAGGAGCTCTGAAGCTGTTAGGAGCCCAGACCCTTCATTTACTCTTGTCCTCTGCTCCCCTCTGAAAGAAGCATTCATTGTAAACAAAGGCCTGGTCAGGACATACATGGGACTTTGTCTGCTTCTCCATGTGCATGGGGTAAGATGGATGCCTCATAGCTCCCAAGCTCTCTTCTTCTTCATTTGAGAAAGCCAGCTCAGATGGATGGCTGCCTCTCCTTGCCTGGGTGTATATAGGTATGTGAAGATAGCAGTATGACTGCTGGTTCCATCTAAGGAATGGAAGGCAGTTCTCAGAGAAAGAGGCTCACTGTGACCTGGGCAGAATCCCTAAATGTGTTTACCATTCCCAGCCTTTGGGACAAAGCCCATTAGGTCATGTCACGGGAGGAGCTGGAGTACCTGCCAAGATCGTTCTCTTGGCTTATGAGTGACCTGGTGGAATGGAGCACCAGTCTTCCCATTGAGCTGTGGGTCTTGGGGGGCTCTTGTGAGGAGTTGCTGAGTAATTTATAAGTCTGCACACCTGCATCTCCAGCTGTTTCCCATTACATTTTCCTTGGTGTTGGGCCCACTTTCCTTGAATCAGAAAGACTCTTTAATATGAAATCCACATTTTGCAAACCTTCTTTTTAGCAGTGGCTTTATTTGGAAACTAAATCTCTCTTTGATTCTAAAGCAGGCCCAGTCACAACTGGATATGGCACACTTGCCACCATTGCTTTTCTTATTTTGAGGGTAGAAATGAAAACATGTTTCTCATGGAAACATTCAGTGGAAGAGATTGGCCTAGGAGTCTGAAGTCCTGGATTTTAACCTTCTTTTTAAAAAATATATTTTTTATTTATTTCAGAGACTAAGGGAGAGGGAGAGAGAGAGACAGAAACATCAATGACGAGAGAGAATCACTGAGCAGCTGCCTCCTGCACACCCCACTCTGGGGATCTAACCTGCAACCCGAGCATATGTTCCGACCAGGAATTGAATCATGACTGCCAGGTTCATAGGTCCATATCCAACCACTGAGCCATGCCGGCTGGGCTGGGTTTTATTCTTGACATGGCCCTTTTACATAAAACTTCAAGACTTTGGGCAATTTTATCAATGCACCCAAATCTCAGTTTTTAAATGAATTAAGTGGGGATAATAGCACTTTGTTTACCACCTATCAAGTGCTTTAAATATAATAAAATATCTCTAAATATAAGGCATATTTATTTCATGACATTGAATGGATTATTCATAACTTTCCAATAATATTTCAACGGTTAAGAGAGATTTGTAGTGTGACATCGGGAGGAGAGGTAGGGACTTAGAGTGTTAACTCCTCTAATAGTATAGGTAAGCCCGAGGCAGAGCTGGGGCTAAGCATAACATTTTGGTCCTGATCCTCACCCACCTGAGGTCTTACACTCGAACACAGATCTCCTCCACATCCTTTTTCTTTCTAACAGAACTTGTAGGAAGTTTTGTAGTTGAGTCATTCTGATCTGGGATCCAGGAAGAGACTGCAAGTTGAGCAGCGCTCTTGACCGCAGCACACACGATGAGCAATTCTGTGTGCATCCTGGACAAGACCTTGGAGCTGGAAAGTGCTCACTGGGTGTCAGCGTGTAAGCTTTTTCTCCTCTTCCTTTATTCAGTCATATACTGGGGTAGTGAGGGACTCAGTAACACTAAGTGAGGCAAACCCAGTGGACAGTTTTCTCTTTCTGTGCCTTCTAGAGACTTTGTGAGGATGAATCAGGGTAATATGAAGTGACAAAACCAAGAGAAATGAGGCCTCACTCCCTTTGGTTTTGGTCTGTGGAGAAAATGTGACATGAAAAGCAGAATGAGTAGGTTCCTCATCATAGCACTTGACCGTTTGTGAGGGCATCATGGGTCCTGAGTCACAGGCCCTTCCAAACAGCCCATGGACTGGGTGTTGTTATTGCCACTGCTCTACAGTTGAGGACTCTGGCGTTCAGAGACATGAGGTCACATGCCCAAGGTTACACGGTCAGGAAGTACTGTCAGAACTGGGACCTCATTCCGGGTTTCTTCCTCTTGACATCCATCCTCTCATGCCCACATGGGGAGTTTTAAAACGCTGATACCTTTATCCTGCCCCCGCAGACTCTGAGTTATCTGGCGTTGGTCCTGCCTCATTATTTATATAGCTCGCTTCATATGTTCTTGATAGCACTGTTACGTTTTCAACAGTTACCAACATTCTTTTCCTCTGAGCCTGGCACTTTGTAGAACAAGGGGTCCCCTTCTTTCATCCTTATAATTGCCAAGTCGAGATCCTTTAATTTACTTAAAGTTTTATTTATTTTTAGTTTTCATTTTGAATTAATTTTAGATTTAAGAAAAGTCGTACAATGATAGTACAAAGACTTCTCATACACCCCTCACCAGATTCCCCCAAATGGTAACATCTCATATAACCTAGAGTAACTTGACCTCAACCAGGAAATTAGCATGGAGACAATGCTATTGTCTAATGTGTAGGCTTAATGAGTTGCCTTTGATTGTCCTGTCTGCTTGGGCTCTTTTCATTTGGAACAACTCAGTTTTAACTGGCCCTTCATGACCTTTCCACTTTTGGAAAGTCCTTCCTAGTTTATCTTCTAGATGTGATGTTTCCTTCTGATTTTAAGACAGGCTGTGCTTTTTTTTTCCCCTCACTGGAGGATATTTTTCTCCCACTGATTTTTAGAGAGACTAGAAAGGAGGGGGAGAGACAGAGACAGCTTCCCAGTTTGGAAGTTTAACTTTTAAGCTGCCTTTAAACTTCCAAATTGGGAGAGACAGAGAAAGAGAAACGTTGATATAAGAAAGACACATAGATTAGTTGTCCCCCCCACAGGCCCCCCCCTCCCCCCACCGCCCCAACACGCCCTGACAGGGGCCAGGGATTGAGTTTGCAACCAAGATACATCCCCTTAACTGGAATAAATTCTGACATCCTTCAGTCTGCACGCTGATGGTCTAACCACTGAACAAACCAGCTAGGGTCAGGTTATACATTTTTTGGCAAGCCTACAGCAGAAGTGATACTGTGGCCTTATCAGAGCCTCATGCTGGGTGGCATGCAATCTGTCTCTGTCTTAACAGTGACGTTAACCATGATCCCTTGTTTAAGGGGTGGGACTGCCAGGCTTCTCCACCATAAAGTTACTACTTTCACGTTTGTAATAAATAAGTATTTTATAAGGAGATACTTCATAAATATGCTGTTTCCCTACTGATTTAAGGACTCATCAATGATTGTGCCTAAAATAATCATTACTGGGGAGTTTAATTCATGTATAAATATAAAGATAATATAATTATAAAGCAAAAATGAAAGAGCCTTATAGGCACATGGGCAGAATTGAATTGAAGCATCCATCTTGTATGAAAACTGCTGTTTGAAAATTTTAACCCTGCTATTTGGCTTCTGTGGATTTAACCTTCCCCAGACAAGGTCATCAGTGCTGGCGCCAGGCCAGGCCTCTGGTTGAGGTCTCAAGGCCCAAGTACACACTGGCTTTTTAAGAGCTTGCAAAAGGGGCCGGAAACACTCCATATTTGGGAGATTAAGAGGGTAGGATCATATAAATAGGGAAAATTCCTGCATATTGGGGCCCAGAATTTGAGAGACATTTTCCTCTGGACCTGCACATAATAAATGTAACTGCTTCTCTCTAAGTATTGCTTTATTCTTCTTCGGTTTTCTGTAACAGGATCATTTTTTAAAATATGTTTTTATTTATTTCAAAGAGAGGAAGGGGAAGGGATAGAGACTAGAAACATCAATGAGAGAGAAACATTGTTGATCAGTTGCCTCCTGCATGCTCCCTATTGGGGATCGAGCCTGCAATGGAACAAGTGCCCTGAATGGGAATTGAACCGTGACCTTTTGGCTCATAGCACAAGGCTCAGTCACTGAGCCACACTGGCCAGGCTCACCTCTTACCCCCGGAGCTCTGTTGGCTCGGTTGTCTTCATAGTTTTGTCTCATTTGGTGTAGCTTAGCCAGTTACATGCGTGGAATGTTGAAGGTCACATCTGCACCGCTATGCTTACCACCAGGAGTAGTGATATTTCAACCTGTGCTTCATCCTTTCATCTGATTCATTTTTGTCTTTCAGAGCAAACAGTCCCTTTGGAGCTCAGAACTGCCCTCTAAATTGGATCTGAACTTCAGCTCCGTCTCCCTCTATTTGGGCTGAAGATATGTGGCACGTCTCGTGTGCCCCAGCGATTCTAATTTCTACTCAGGGCCGGCCTTTCCTTGGTGAATGATTCAGCATTTTACCACCTGACATTTTAAGAGAACCACTTTGCTGTTAAACTGAAGCCGTATATTAAAGTTAAACCCCGAAGCAAGCACGGGTTCAACGGAGGTTAGACAAAGATAAGACCATTTGTCACACCTACCAGCCTGCGAAGTGCACAGCAGAAATGAAATAAGATTCCAGAGCCGGAGAGCCGGCTAGGCCTTTGCCTACAAATTCCAATGGACAGAAACTGCCCTTGGAGGCGGCTGTGGCTCCGGCCTCCGTGGACCCGCTCTCGCTGATCATAGACTCTGTGGAGGGTCCCGCGGCCTGAGTCAGGACAGCTACATAAAGGCCGCTGAGAAGTTAAACTTCCAAACTGGGAAGCTGTACATTGGTGAGCTGCTATTGATTTCTGTCTTGTACCACAGGAGAACTGATGAAGTGGAAGAGAAAGCCTTCCCGTCCAAGTGTCAGCGGGCGGACTGTCCAGGCGATTGTGCTGCTCTCATCGTTTACTTCAATTGGCACAGAGGTGCTGATGCCTCCCCTGCCCACAGGGTGCCTCCCGGGAGGGGTGGCAGAGGAAGCAGCCAGAATTTTAGTGTAAACCTTTCTGTCTGTGATCGACCTACACAAAAGGAGTGGCCCAGCTGCTTTTCTGTTAGCCTGGCTAGGGCTTCCTTGTGCTGAGGACGGAGGAGGAAGAGGTGCCAGCCCAAGAGAGGGGGGAAGAGAGGGCAGGGGAAGGGAAGGCAGCCCTGTCTGTCTCTATCCCTTTCCAACATCTTCCCATCTGAATCCTGAGACTTCCAGGCCTGCGATTCCTCCAGAGAGGCCCAGCATGCCTAGAGATTGGGCAGCACCTCTCTCTGCTTGGCCCTTACCAAGCAGTCTTTTTTTTTTTTTTTTTTTTTAATAAATTTTATTGATTTTACACAGAGAAGAATTGAGAGGGATAGAGAGTTAGAAACATCGATGAGAGAGAAACATCGACCAGCTGCCCCCTGCACCCCCCCACTGGGGATGTGCCAGCAACCAATGTACATGCTCTTGACCGCAATCGAACCCGGGACCCTTCAGTCCCCAGGCCGACGCTCTTCCACTGAGCCAAACCGGCTTTGGAACCAAGCAGTCTTAAAGCCAACACCACCCAAAACCCTTGGGGTCCTCTCTTCCACAGGCTTCCATAGCACTCCACTCTGACCTAAAATCTACACCATTCATTCATCAGTCATTTATTCTAAGCCAGGCTAGGGGTTGTGGCTAAGTACTGGATATATAAAAATAAATTAAACACACTTCTTAACCTCAAGGAGTTCCTGGTTTAGTGGGGAGATGAGTTTTTGAGTAGATAGGCACAATGCACTAGTAAGATAGCATTTACTAGATGCCACACAGCTTTCTAAATACTTTTCACGCTCCACTCATTTAACCCTCACAACAACTCTACAAAGTAGGTGCTGTTGTGTTCAGAGGTGAAACACAGAGAGGTCAAGTAATTTACCTAAGGTCACACAGCTAAAATGTGGTCATACAGCTACTAGAGGAGCCGGCTCCAGAGGTAGGGCTGTGACCAGTATTTTTATAACCTCTCAGTGAATCAAGATGGTAGTGGGCCCCCTAGTGTTATGGGCACACATGGCAGGGCCTGGTGGAGGTGGCAGGGGTGAGGAGGGTGGCAGAGGGCTTGGCTCAGTGATCTGGACTGTGGTTTGTTCCCTCTCTCCTTATTTTCTGCCTTCAGTATTTACCAGGCATGTACTGTATGTTAGGCATGCTGCTGGCACAGAGGATACAAGGATGGGCTCAGTCGAGCCTGGGAGGTGCTAGCACAGACCTGCTGGCACAGAGCATGGTCCGCACGGACACGAGGCTGCTGTGGGAGCACTGGTGGGAGGCTTCACGGGGGCAAGGAGAGGAAGGGTGTCTCTGGTGTGAGCTGCCCTCTGACATTGGAGTATGAGTATCAAACAACAAAAATCAGCTCTATCTCTGAGTCCTGCTAGCCACGGTAGATGGGTAGTCTAAACAACAGTCATTATTTGGGACAAGCCTCCTCTCCCTACAGCCTCCCAGGAACTCCAGAACCTATGTGGGTCTTGGTCTGTGGTTTTCGTTCCACAGGGAGCTGGCGCTGCTGTCACAAGCTGGTCTCCACCATCCTTCAGGCTCCAGAACCAGTCTTTCTCAGCTTCTTGTCTGTGGGGGGCTGTTTCTCTGTTTTCCGTGTCCATCACGGAAAATGATAGGTTTCTGAGTGGAGGAGCTGGGGATTAAGAAATATTGAAAAAAGAAAGAGACAAGGAGGCAGAAATAGATTCATCAAGCTGGGCGCTAGGTGGGCGCCATCTCTCTGATGGAGAGGCAGCAAGGTGACTGAGCCACGCAACAGGTTTATTTATAGGGCCAAAGGAGCTTATTTGCCTACTTAACTAGGCCCTAGCATTACTGGATTTACATAGTTAGACCTGCCTCTGCTGACTCCTGGACAAAGGTACTCTGCCAGTGCCTCGGGCTCAGCTAACAATTTAAAGAATGTCCATGTGCCTTCTCAGGCGGCCCTCTACACTTGTTCAGGCCAGCCTGTCCCCAACATGATGAGCAGCTTTGCAACTAGCACCACACCACACCATAGCTACCAAGGCCAGGGCTTGGTGCTTCATTTTCCCTGGCACCACACTGCCATACACCTGCAAAAGCAGCCCTTACCCACAGGCTGCATTTGAGCCAACCTCTTTTTTCTCCTTCTTTGAGCTGAAATGGAAAACCATGTTGACTGCCTCTGGGTAATAGCAGGGCCTAGAATTTGAGAACAATGGCTTAGCTCTCGCAAAGGAGAGAGATTCTCCCATTTCTTTCCAGTGACTCAGGAGAAGCATGGCTGTTACCATTTCCAGTAATGGTAACAAGAGCATTGCAGGCAGAGCAGACAGTGTGAGAAAGACACAGAGGGGTCCCGGTGTTGGGGGCTGTGGAGAGGCTACACCACAGAGTAGGATGTCAATGGGAGATCAGGCCGGAGAGGGCGGTTGGGCCAGTGGTGAAGGGCCTCGAAGGCCCAGCGAGTAGGACACATAAAAATCTAGCTGTCGCCTGACGCAGAGTAGTGACATGACCAGATCTGGAGTTTAGAAAGATCATAGAAACTGTGTGTGTGTGTGTGTGTGTGTGTCTGTGTGTACGCACGCGCGTGCGCATATGTGTATGCCTGCGCACCTGCAACAAAAGGCCACTAAAAACAACTTAACCTACTGCACCCTCCTCCCCACCTGGGTGGGCCTGGGCCTGGTGCTGCCCTGTTTCCTGGCAGGGTGATGTGCCCTGTGGGGTGATAGAACTCATAGGCACATGGCTAGATGCTTGTCCTGCTTTACCTTGGCTCTCAATCCAAGCAAGGTAAAGGGCAGGGCAGGGAGAGGGTAGCCCATGTCCCATGGGATAGGTGTGTAACAAACACTAGTCAGAGCAGTGACAACATTAATTTGGTATCCTTGTCCTTGGGAAATAAAAAAGAACAGGTCTTAGAAGATTGTTCTGCCCAGAGGTGAGTAGGAGGTTAGACAAAGGCTGTTCCTTTCCCCTTGTTCCCTGCCAGATCCCGTTCCAGGATCTGGAGCTTCCTCTCTGGGCCAAGAAGACGCCTGCCTCCCCCTGGTCCTCCAGTGACTCCAACGCCACAGGGACTGCCAGTAACACTGGCGTCAGAACACCCAGAGCCAGGTAATGAGATGAGAGGGAAAAGTGCCCAGCCGAGACATTAAGCGGGATTTATTTCCATCCTCTCAGGCTCCCTATTGTACGGCACACACCTCCGCCCTGCAAACGCTCTGTATTTTAGGCTACCGCTCCGGGGCTCTCAGGGCGGGCTGAGAAATAATGGCTGTCACTGCATCGATGCGCTCTTTCCAAATGCAGCAAACAGGAAGGTGACCTGCCGACTCTGTGGAAGGCAATAAACCACACATTCAATTAGAATGACATACATTTAATCACAATTGTCTAATGGTATTTGAGATTTCTTATTTAATCAGCAATGAGACGACCTAGCAATTAATGTTGCTGAAATCGTGGCCCTCCTTACCAGGGCCGTGTTGATTTTAAACTAATCTTCCCATTTTATATCCTCTTTTTATTTCTGGAGTTAATAAAATGCTCTAATGAGTTGTATTAAAACATCAATTTTTTCTTTTGTTTCACCCACAAGTTGATCACGGCTTTTAATAAAAATACTGAGTTTGCAGGGGGGGTTTTGGACGTTGGGGTTTGTCTGGAGGGAGAAGCCCAGATGGGAGACAGCTGGCTCGTTTCCCTCCAACTGCCCTAGCAGCGTTGGCTGTCCAGAGAGGTTTGAGGACAGTAGCAGCTTCAAGGAGATGTCACCTGTGTGTTGCACAGGCCCCGTGCTCAGCAAGGCCCTGTGTTCAGATTAATGCTTTACTCTCACTTCCTGTTTTATTTCTCTATTTAAAAACAGAGAAAGAGAGTAAGATGAAAAGAGCCATAGACAGAGACACAAAGACAGAGAAATAATGCCTAAAGTAGTTGGAAATCTAAAGCTGGAGAAGAGGGCATTGAGTGAGCCTCTGTCTCCGAAAGATCAAGCATTGTCTCCATAATCAAGAGCATTTAGTTCAGATACTGGGAAGACAACCGAAAAAGTCATGATAGTATTTTTCTTTTCACATTCTACGTGACTTCCTTTATATGGAGTACCAGGAAAAGCAAATCAGTCAGTGATGCTAGTTGTCAAGGTAGTAGTTACCTGAGGGGTGGGGCACTGACTGGGACAGACACACAGGAACACCATAGTCTGTTTCTTGATTTGTGTGGTGTTCACCTGGAGTGAACATCAAGCTTATACCTTAATTATTAAACTAGTAAATATTTTTATCTAAACCTATAGTCATGTGATTCAGTGAGCTGCTCTGGGGGAGAAGGAATAGAGCTTTTTGATATGAGCAGTTTCGGGGTATTGGGGTCCTGGTCAAATTCCCCTTAAAAAAAGTCCGGGCCCCTAAGAATACTTTGTGCCCTTAAGTAAGACCGGGGGACTAAGCTGCCTCTCAGGGGATTGGATCCAGAGATCTCCAGGCCTATCCCCTCCATTATGCCTCCTTTGAGAAGGGTGGCATTTTCTTCTGTCCCAGACAGGGATTTTCAGGCCCCTCTACTCTCACTGTCCAGAAAGTCTCCATATCTTTTGAAAAAAAGACCTCACGTTTTCATTTTGCACTAAGTCCTACAGATTATGTAGCTGGTGCTGTTTGAGGATATGTTAGCACTGGCCACTCTGAGTTAGTACTGTGGACTCTGAGCTAAGGAGGGCAGTGTGTGGAGTGGGCAAGAAGTGGTTGGGGTGGAAGAAGGTGAGATATAGTCAGTCTTTGGGTTTTCCAATGGCTTTTTATATCCCTGAAGCTCCCTTCTTTTCCTGTCCTAAAGCCCAGGCTATAGGAATAGCAAATAAAAACAGATGTCAGTGAAAGGGAGCATGAATAGAAATTATTTTTTTTTTTAAGGGAGAGATATTTATCTCCCCTGAAATTCATTTTAAAAATTATAATGATGTCTAAAATTTATAGAGTACCTACCATGACCCAGGAACTGTCTAAAGAAGTGTTCAAAGCACTTTACATATGTTCGATAATTTAATATTCACAACAACCCTATGGAATGAGTACTATGATTAACCCTAGTTTGGAAACCAAGGTGAGAAGGTTCAGCAAATGCATTGTTCCAAATCTTCCTTTTTTCCACCTCACTGTATATCTCGGAGATAATTGCATAGCATCTATAGATCTCTCTCATCGAAAATTGTAGAAGGATAAGTGGTGGCCCATGTGCAATAGGACAAAGAGGATGGAGAAAGCTAAACCAATTGAGTAGCTTGTTCAATAATTCTGATTATTTGTATGCATTCATTCATCAAATATTTATTTAAGCTTTTGCTGGGCTCTGTGATATCAAATCACATAAGAAATGGTCCTTGCCTTCAAAGAGCTCAAGGGAGCTAAGACAGGTAAACAAATAAATAATAATGCAATGTGCCAAAATGTTGTAACTGGAGAGGAGTGACGAGTGTCTGGACTGGGAAAGCTCCCTGAGATAAAAAATGAGATGGCTTGAACACTTTTTCTTTGGAAAAATGACAGCAGGTATAGTCTGATAAAGGGCAGCTGCAGGTCCTCCTGACAGTGTGACTCACACATTTTTCATTTGTCCTGTACCCTCTCATCTACTCGGTCTCCCCCACCCCAGCCCCATTCACACGGGGACAAGGCCAAGGAGAGGCTTATGATGGAATGAATTGTGGTTTCTCACCTTAGCATCTCTAACTCCTGCCTGGCTGTAGCACAAATGGTAAGCAAATTCTTGATTATGCACGAAGATGAGCTTCTGATTCATTTTTGATGTTCAATGTTATGAGGCAAACTCCCTGGCCATCTGTTCAAAGGAGGAATGTGTTTACATATTTGGATTATTTTATTTTTATCTTAATCAAGTGGCAACTTTCCATCTTGATGCATCTTAACCTGAGCAGTTGTGGTTGGAAAGCAGTGGGCTTGAACAGACTGATGAGCGAGGGGGGGAAGGATATGCCACCTGGTGCAAAGCTGGTGTCAGATGCAGGAGTAGAATCTCCTGTGCACGGCCATCTCAACTCTCTAATTAGGAGAGAAATTGCAAGCCCTCCAGTGGGCACCAAAATGCTTAGAGCACCACCCAGTAGGGGCTCATTACACAAATGGGGCCAAAGACCAAACCATCAGGATCTGTTGGTTCCAGACTTGGGGAGTCTGGGCTGGGGGTGAGGGTCATGAACAGCCTCTTGAATGGCTAAAGGAAAGGTAGCTGCAGCTTTCTTGTTAGAAGCAGCCAAACTCTCTAGTCTGTTTACTGACAGGAGATTTAAGTTTTTTCCAGCTATTGGTATTTGATGGAAATGTGCAACTATGTTCCAGGAGCTGGCTCTAAGGCCTCTCAGAATTAGTGAGACGGATTAGAGAGAAATGATCTAGCTATTCATCTTAGTTTGGGTCTTCCTGAAAGAGGAGCCTGAAACAAAGATTGGAGAGCAGTTAGTTTATCTGCAGGTTATCCAAGGAAAAGGAGACAGGGAAGGAGGAAAAGTGAATAGGGAGCTGGTTGCCACAGTGGGCAACGGAGCCCCAACCTGATGAGGCCCTCTCAGAATTGTCCTCTGGCCAGGAGGCTGGAGTGTTTATTCACTGACTTCTCACCATGTTGGTTGAGGGTTACCCTCAGGGGTGTTAATCCCTTACCTTCAGACTGCTCTTAACAACTGGGATCTAGGAAAAAAAAAAAAGCCCCCAGGTAGACAAGCAGAGAGACAAAGAGGGTGCTCAGTTTGTTTCCATGGACCACACATGGGAACCGTCTATCCCAGCCACAGCTGAAACCCAGGGGGGCTGGAGGAAAGAGGTTTGGGGCACAGACAGCGTTCCCATAGCCCCTGGAGGAAGGAAGTGGGGAGGGAAGAAGAAATAGCACGTACTCATCGAAAGTGACCAGTGTGTGAGTTTTGTGGGCATGGCAGACACCAACCTCAGTCCCCAAGCTCAGATGGGTAAGAAATCTTAAATCTTTTTTTTAACCAATCAAATTGGTAAGGATGTTTAAAAATGGAACTAGTAATTCTGGGCAGCCTATGGTGAGACAGCCACCTACATAAAGTATTGATGAAAGTGCAAATCAGTACAACCTTTTTGAAAAGCAATGTACAAAATTATTAAGAGCATTTAAAATGCCTTGAGAACCATTCTGTGGATATAATCAAGTATAGAGGCTCAGAAAAGGCCTCTTCAAAAAGTGCCATTTTGGCATGTGGATTATTTTGAGCTGAAGACAAGCAAGACCCTGCTGGCTCATAAGAATCTTTTACCTCTCCCTTAAAGAATTTAAACGAGGGGCCTTGCCCATTATAAGAAACTAGAGGCTTGGTGCACAACATTTGTGCACTGGGAGTTGGGGGGGGGGATCCCCTCAGCCTGGCTTGCACTCTCTCGAAGTCCAGAACCCCTGGGGAATGGGCCTAAGTCAGCAGGTGGACATCGCCAGGGTCCTTAGTGCTGCCTCAGAGATGGGAGAGGCTCATGCTACTGCTGTTGCGCTTGCCAGCCATGAGCTCAGCTTCTAGTTAAACGGTGCCCCCAATCCCTGTGGGAGCACACTGACCACCAGGGGCAGCTCCAACATTGAACATCTGCCCCCTGGTGGTCAGTGCACATCATAGTGACCGGTCATTCTGCCATGCAGTTTATTTGCATATTAGCCTTTTATTATATAGGATTAGAGGCCCAATGCATGAAATTCGTGTAAAGCCCCGCCCACTGCAGTTTTGTCTGGAAGGAAGGATGTCTGGAAGGACATTCAGTCTAATTAGCACATTATGTTCTATTATTATAGACTAGAGGCCAGTTGCAGGAAGATTCCTGCAATAGGAATTCCTGCTGCAGTCACTGCCTTGCCTGCTTCCCTCTCTTCTCCCTGGCCCCACCTGCTTGCTTCTCTGCAGCTTCACTCCCTTCTGCAGCACTTGGCTTCTTTCTATGCTGTCTTCAGTCTTCACTCTAGCCTGGATAAGCAAATTAACCCATCTTGCTTGGGTTAATTTGCATATTCACCCTGATTGACTTGTGGGCGTGGCTTGTGGGTGTAGGGAAGCTACGATCAATTTGCACGTTTCTCTTTTATTAGGTAGGATACCCTTTTTTGACCTATCTACATGGCAAGAAAAATTACTAATGACTGAAAATCTGCTTTTTTTATTTTTTATTTTTTTTATTGTCCTGAAATGAATTTCCTTCCCTCTTAAGGCCCAAGGCACCTTACTTCATTCTTTAGCTCAGAACGTCATATATTTTATTTTTCCTTTCTGTCTTTGAACCTCTCATATAGGTGGGGTCTGTGACTCTCTCATATATATAGTATTCCCATGCATATGTATGTAATTAAATTTGGTCATTTCTCTAAAAAATATCTTAAATTTGTACTTGCTTATAAATTAAGCTAATTCTGGCTCTATGTTCCCACTGGGCTGTACTGGTGGGACATTTAATCTCACATTAGGAACCTCCTCCCCAGGCCCGGGCTGGTTTAGGTTTCTGTGAGCCACGGGTGGCCTCTGGGCCGGAAGCTTTGGCTTGTGCATGTTGCTATAGAGAACAGATGGTGATGCTTACTTTGTGCGTAGGGTTTGTTGTTATTTTTCAAATTTTATTTTGTTTGTTTGTTTTTGGTGGTGGTAACTTTTCTAGTTAACTAGTCAGGTTGAGCGAGCTGAGCATGTTCTCTTTCTCTTTTGCAAGCTGCTTTATTTTGCAACTTTGGAGGCCTCCTAGGAATTACCGTGCACAGAGAGTGACTCTGTAAGAAGATGTAACAGGTTTTGTGAGCAGTTACTGTCTCACAGTCCTTCTACCAGTAACTTGATCTAAGAGCTTGTCTCTGCGCCCATCGCCCTGTGACACGGTGGCCTCTGTGTGTGAGGTACAGCATGAGGCCTGACCTAGACACTGGCAGTCTAGACACATGCACTGTTAGTCTTCTCATGAACCAGAGCACGTTCTGTTTATTTTTTTGACTGCTGCAAAAAGACCTTTTAAAATAAAATAAATTACATTAAAAAGCCGTCATCCAGTAAGCTTGAATTTTTCTGATGTATAGTTATATGAGTTTTAACACCTAGGTAAATTTGTGGAACCACTGCCAACACATATCAGGACCCAGAACTAGTCCATCACTTCAAAAAGCTCCCTCGTCTCCCCCTTAATAATCATATCCTCTCCCTGCCTGTAATCCATGGCAACCACTGACCCATTCATTACCACTATAGTTTTGTCTTTTTGAGAAAAGATCTTTGTGTTTGAAGCATCTATACCAATAAAAGGGTAATATGCTAATTAGACCAGAAGACCTTCTGGATGTCCTTCCGGACAAAGACATGGTGGTGGGGCTGAGGAAGAGGTGGTTAGGGGTGATCAGGTTGGCAGGGGAAGGCAGTTGGGACCCATCAGGCTGGCGGGGGGAGGGGAACTGGGGGGCAAGAGGCTGGCAGGAAGTGCAGTTGGGGGTGAGCAGGCTGGTGGGGGAGGCATTTGGGGGTGAACAGGCCAGCACACAGAGTAGATAGGGGCAATCAGGTAAGCAGGCAGGTGAGTGGTTAGGAGCCAGTGGTCCCAGATTATGAGAGGGATGTCCCAGATTGGAGAGGGTGCAGGCTGGGCTGGGGGACACCCCCGCCCCCCTTGTACAAATTTTGTGCACTGAGCCACTAGTTGGAAATAAAATTCCATATTTAAAGTGGTTCTGGTTTGTTGAAGCAAGGATGAGACAACACCTGCACAATCACATGTATCTGATGAAGACACATTCAGAAAGACACCACAGGAGAAGGCAACCAATGTGCCATCCTGTCAGCCTTCCAGTATTTCAGAGCATCCAGTTCCACCTTCTCTCTCTCTCTCTCTCTCTCTCTCTCTCTCTCTCTCTCTCTCTCTCTCAAATTTAATGTATTTTAATAGCAAACTTACAGGAACAGCACAGAAGTCAGACAACATTGAAAGCATGTACCTGCATGTAGGACAACTAAGTTGTGAATGGATGAAATCTACTGTTTGATAAAAATGTTATAAATACCATTTAGTTGCCATCAATAAGAAATATACTTTTATAAAAAAAATCCAAATGCTGGCATTGTTCAGAAAAAGTTAACAGCTTTATTTATATTGCAATAAAGTGGGACTGCTGAAACTTGTTCACTGGAACATTTGACTTGCATAATGCTTTATGTCCCCACATTTATATTAAAAACATAAATGAAAATGGAAAAACTGCCAATACTTGATTTCTGTCCCCTATTTTCAACTTGCAATCATATACTTAGGTACCTTTTGACCCCATGGGGGAAAAATATCTGACATCCAAAACTACCAATAACAGGGAGAAGAGAATTTTTAAAAAGAAGAATGAAACGTTTCCCATCACAGTGGATTCTTAAGCACATTCTCTACACATGCGGCGTGCTAGCCGGATGCCTCCTGGCGTAACTGTTAAATGCTGGCATGGAGAGTGCACAGCTGGTGACTTCAAAAAGGCCAACCAGACAGGCCTCCCTTGCTTCCTGCGAAGCACTTTGGAAGCGCAGATCTATTTTAAAGTCCTGAGAAATTTCTTGCACCAGACACTGGAAGGGAAGTTTGCGAATCAGAAGTTCAGTGGATTCTGATAAGGTCTAATTTCACGAAGTACCACGGTACCAGGCCTGTAACGACGAGGTTTCCTCACCCCTCCAGTAGAGGGCGCACTCTTTCGGATGGCTTTGACAGCCAGTTGCTTTCTTGGTGCTTTACCACAGGTGGATGTGCAGGCAGTCTGCTTTGTAGGAGCCGTGGTATAGAGGCCTCTTTGCTCACCCCCTTCTCCTTCGGCTGGAGCTCAGCAAGCTGGAGGCGGTGCAGGGTTAGAGAGCGATGGCAGCTGCGAACGCCTCCACCTTCTTTCTCTTAAGCTAATTCTTCTTGGGACTATGTAAGATGACATCTTTTTCTCAACACCAATGTGAAATCTCAGCAGCAAAGCACTCATTTTGAATGTTGTAATCAGACATTGGCACATCTATCTTCTAGGTGCTTTTCCAGCAAAATCTTTTCCTGCTGATTGGAAGGAATCTTGCCTTTCACAGTTTTTATTGTATCCATGGGTTCAACGATGGTCTTTCCCACCAGGCCTTTCATGAAAATCTGCATTTTAAAAGCGGGTTTACCTTAGATAGCAAATATGGAAGGGCCAGTTCTCATTAAAAGGTGCTCCAATTTAGCTTAGGCTGGGCTCTGGGGGGAAAAGAAATAAGGAGTCCAGTATCTCAATCAGGTCTGATCTAAAGACTCAGAGGAGCACTGGTTACTACGACTGGACCATCCTGATCTTGGGCTGTTAAAGGAATTAATTGAAGCTGTTCTGAAATGAAGCAGAAGACTCCGAAAGAGCCTCTTCTTGCCTACTTCCCACAGACTCTGCCAGTGATCCCAGGGATGGGATGGAGGAAAAGGGAGTGGAGTCTCTAGGACATTTCCAGGAATAGAGATTTTTCTGTGGAAATAGAGAAGGAGGCACTTAACCCATCACTGGAACCCTGTATGGGCTTATTCTCCGTCCCAGGCAGCATGAAAATGCTGAGCTGTTTCAGGACCCTATAAAGATTTCCACAGACATATCTGATAAAGGTCTAGGACTCTTTTAAGAGAGAAGAACTTAGAAGATTTTTAAAATTCTCTTTTAGCTAGGTGTAAGCTTGGCTATGAGTTATAGAAAATCCAGCACAACAGTAGCTTAAACTAATTGAGGTTTATTTCTCATGTAAATTACCGGGCTGTCCTGAACTGGTATGACAGTCCAGAGTCACCAGGTACCCAAACCCCTTACTTGGTGCCATCTATCTTCAATGTGAAGCTTCTACCTAACAGTCCAAAAATGGCCGTTTTGCTCACATCCATCTAGCAGGAAAAATGAAGGCGGAGGAGTAGACATCTTTCTCTTTAAGGCCTCTGCCCAGAAATCACACTTACCATGGCATTTACCATATCCTCTTATTTTTCTTTGGCCAGGACCTAGTCAATTGGCCATAAATGGCAAGGGAGGTTGGGAAATATAGTCTTTATATCTTATAGCCACCAGCCCAGCCAAGGACTAAGGTGAGAAAGTGTCAGTTTCTGTAACACCCTGCTAAGGTAACCTCAAAACTTCCACTGGAGAAGAGTTATAAAAAGAAAATATCCAGATGGGTGTGTACAGAAAGAGCTTGCTGCCTGGAGGTTCTCCTTCTGTTACAGGTTGTCATTCTTATTTGGCTTACCCTGCCAGAGGGCACAGGCATTCCCCTTTGAAATTTAGACTCAGGAAACATAACACCCCCTCTCCATTTTTGTCCCTCATATGAATGGGATCTCCTGGCATTTTCAAAGATCTTTGTTGCATATTCAGGTATAAAAAGAAGAAATAAACAAAGAGAATGCCCAATGCTCAGAAATTTACAACTTATAGGTTTGTGTCTTAAGGTAGCTGCTTTCCCTCCCGAAAAGACAGGCATAAATATGCAGTAATCAGGCCTGTCTTTGTTCCTGTTAGCTGCTGTCAGGTCTCCATGTAGAGGAGAATAGCTTTAGTTTTTCCTGGAACAAGGCACAATATCATTTTCAAACTCTGTCATTCCCCAGGGCTCAACCATTTGGCTTTTTGCTGAGGGGCAGGCCTTGTTGGATCACTTCTGGTGACTAACTGGTAAGACTCTTCCTCTGTCTGCAGGAATGTATTTGTTCCTTAGGTCCATGGGGCACCTGGGCTTTCTCCACACGCATGGAGATCTTTTCATATCAGCCCCTTGGATCCAATGCACCCTTTTTGACAGTTGCATAGATATTCTATGGTGTGTCAAACTTTAATTTATTTAACCAGACACTGATTGCTGAATGCTTTAAGAACTGACGTTCTCATAGCAGAATTGCTTTTCAATTGATTGTACTTTTTTTTTTTTTTTTTTTTTTTTTTTTTTTTTTTGTACAGGGGAGTAGCCTGGATTCAGTGGGGGAGAGGGTGTAATGGGAAGAGAAAGAGAAGCTATTGGGTTCATGGGCTGGGAAGACCAACTTTCCCCACTTCACAGTGTTTTTAAGGTTGGCCTCATCTGAGAAGCTTGAACTAGAAGGGTTCAAGACATTATGGACAAGGAGAGAAGTCTTCTAAATCTGTTGGAGACTGAGACCAGGACCTTGGGATCAGAGAAAAGAATAGAACCATGACCTTGAAAACTGGGTCCACTGATAAAGTTCATACCTCAAAGCAAAACCACCTTGGCCTCTAAGACCCAAGCTGGTTGATACAAAAAGTAGAGGTGGAGGACAGCAAAGATGAATGCTCCAGCAGTCAATGATGCCGAGAACAAATGGCCACTCAGTTTCTCTACCGAACTTCCCAACCCCATTGTGAGTATTCTCAAGTAGCACCACCCTGGGCAGTTTGTAAAGCGAGCAGTCTCCCATGTTTTTAGGGACCCCAGCTTCCCATATGTTTGCCTTTCCTCACTGCCCCCCCTCCCATTGGCTGTTTCCTGCCCAATGAGCACTCTTTTACTATCAAAATGTGCTCTCAAAAAAGATACAAAAATGAAAACTCATTTACATTACAACTGAAATTGCCAATAACTGTATGAAGTGACATTAGGGAAGGAGGGAAATTGGGAAGGTGTGTATGTATTCACACACATGTATTCATTAAAATTTTTATTTCAGAAACACATAGTAGAGGGAAAGGTGTAATGAACCCATCCAAATACATCAGCTTCAACATTTATCAACAATCTGCCATTTTTGCTTCTATCTAGTCTCTCCTCCAGCTGCCTCCCCCATCCCTGCTGCCCCTTGTTCTCCCCCCTGCCGCGTCCCCCCATCCCCCCGCCCTGAGTTATTCTACATTACTTCAAATGTTTTCATTTAAATCACATTTATGGGAAGGGAAGCCATATTTAATGGGAAGTTTAGGGGCAGTGTGTTGAGTAGGAATGGGGTGCAGAGTCAGGATGCCGCAGGAAAGAAGTCCAGGATTGCAGACAACCAACAGTGGGAAATACTGTGTTCCTCCCTCCCTCTTGCTGTCTCTGCTTTCAGCCAAAGGAATGAAACTCTTACTCTAAAATGTGAGGCCCTTAACAGCCAGTGGGAGAGAACATTCTAGAGGGAAGAGGATTTTCCATGCCCCAATCACCCCTGGTAGGCAGTTGCCTGTTCCTCCACCTTCCACTTTGCATCCATGTGCAGCTCCCTGACGTGGTCTGGTTTGTGTATGCCTGAGCCAGGGCTAGCACATAGTACAATACATATTCACTGAAGGAGGGAATCACTGTCTTCTCACTTATGCAATATGTATGTCCTCCATGTCTCTTCTGTGTCTCCAGGGAGGTAAGTTTGAGAAAGTGTAGCTGAAATCACAGCCTTGGTGAGACTGAATGAAATGATAAGGTCAGGGTTATTCTGGGGGACAGAGAAAAAGAAGTTAGCTCTTTGGCAGTACTCAAGTGTTGTTTCTGAGTCCTGACTTCTGTTAAATTTAAAACAAAGAAAGGGATACTAGATGCACACTCAGGGAAGTAACAATTAAAACAGGCCAGAAGGGTGTGGATGACATTAAACTTGCCTGAGCCTCCATTGCTGGTCCCTGTCTTCACTTGACTTTTTTTTTGGGTTGTTTTGTCTGTAACTCAGATACTATGCTTGCATTCCTATTTTTTGATTCATCAACTTGGAGCAGAAGCTATCGACTTTGCACTATTATCTTCCCCTAATTTCTTCCTGCTAAGTTTTGTTGTATTTTTATTCTTCTATTTATTTCCTCTATGATTTAAAAAAGGTGCTTAAACTGTCATTCCTTGATTTATGAACTTCATCAATACCTCTCATTTCTCCACCATGTAACATAAGGAAATTGGTTCCACATTTTCTCCTTCCTGCTCCTCTGCCCAGTATCGGTCAGGGCTAACTTTACTTTTAGTTTGTCAAAAGGTTAGAACGTGTATATTTCACACTGTAACCATATTTAGCCCTTTCTTGCTTTGTTTATATATAAACAATTGAAAACCAATACACAGCATTAGCAATATTGGGATATTGTGAATGGTACTCACCAGAGAATCATGGATCTATAGTGGAGATGTCATCCTATGTGACTAAATGATGGCTGCTCAAAGGAGGTTGATCCAAGCTTCAAGGTCAAATGGATTCCTTATGTAGTCTATTAATTCTTCAAAATAATAATAACTAATTTTTTAAAAAATTTATTTCATACCTGGAATTTTAAAAAAATTAAATCTTTATTATTGAAAGTATTACATGTGACCTCTTTTTCCTTCATTGTCCCTTTCTAGGTCACCATCCCCCATAGCACCCTATTGTCTATGTCCATAGGTTATGCACATATGCATACAAGATCTTTGGTCGATCTTTTCCCACCCACTCACCCTCCTCCTCCTTCCCTCTGAGATTCCACAGTCTCTTCTATGCTTCTATGTCTCTGGATCTATTTTGTTCACCAGTTTATGTTGTTCATTATATTTCACAGATGAGTGAGATCATGTGATAGTTGTCTTTCTCTGACTGGCTTACTTCACTTAGCATAATGCTCTTCAGTTTCATCCATGCTGTTGCTCATTGTCTTCTTAATTTGCATCTACCTGATGACCAGTGATTTTGAGCATTTTTTCACATGTCTCTTGGTCATCTGTATATCCACTTTGGTGAAGTATCTATTTAGGTACTTTGCCCATTTTAAAAATTGGATTATTTGTCTTCTTTTTATTAAGCTGTATGAGTTCCTTATATGATATATTTTTTATATTAACCGTTTATTAGATGTTCTCCAAATATGTTGTCCCATACAGCGGGCTCCCTTTTCATTTTGTTGATGGTTTATTTCGCTGTGCAGAAGCTTTTTATTTTGATGTAGTCCCATTTGTTTATTTTCTCCTAGTTTCCTTTGCCCGAGGAGATGTATCGGTAAACATATTGCTACAAGAGGTGTCTGAGGTTTCTTCTAGGATTTTAATGGTTTCCCAATTTATATTTAAGTCTTTTATCCATTTTGAGTTTATTCTTGTGTATGGGGTAAGTTGGAATTTCAAAATGCATGTGTCTTTTGTTGACTGAAGTAACACATACTGTCTTCACTATACTACTAAGAATGTCTGATTTCAACTTCTCAATCACTCTGTTTGTAGAATGGCCGGTTTGGGCCAGATTTCTTTCTGTCTCATCCTGAGCTTTGCCAGTGCATTCTGAGTTAGTTCCACTGTTTGCTGGATCTCATGCATTTTTTTTTCTTAGGTTTGAGAGACTGAATACACAAATGAACAATGGCCAGATGATATTAAAAAAAAAATAAAAAATCAAACTCTGATCCACAGTTTTCAGCAACCAACCCAGGAGAGCAACCCATTTTCTATGGAAACCAGCCCAGGAAGCCAAACAATAACCTGTGTAACATAGTCCCCAAACAGCCAGGACTAGATTAACATCTGACAGTTCCCCTAAATTTTGTCCTTATTTATAATTTAGGACCAACCAGAGAAAGCCCAATATGCTCCCACAACCAATCACATAGGGTGCCGGCCTCTAGTTAGCTTGCCTGCAGCTTCCCCAGGCCAAAGGCCCCCAATCAGCGTGGAATCATCTAGCTCAGTACTTGGTGGGTCTTTCAGCAATAAAGACATCAGAAAAATTTATTAGAGTCTTTTCTCCCTCCCTTTTTCTTGTTTCTCTCTCTCTCTCTCTCTCTCTGGACTCCTATGGCATGGATTTTGATAAGTGCTTTATGGACATCCACTGAGCTAATCCAAACTTCAGTTTGTAAATTATATTATCTCTGTTTCAGATGCTCCAAGAAACTCAGAGAGGTTAAGAAACATGCCCCAGGTCACACAGCTGGCCGGGGCAGAGCAGGGCTTGAAGCAAGGTGTGTCTGCCTCTGAGGTACTCCTAATGTCCGGCTTTTACTGCCTCCCAGAACAGGTGCAGCTGGCTCATGCTGCAGCAATGGGAGACCCTGGTTGAGCTGGAGCAGGTCTGGCTGCTGTCACCCTGAGGCGGAATCGGGCTGGCTTGCAGGGAGGGTGGGCTTGCCTTGCTGAGGGCCACACTGAGCCAATGCCTTCAAGATCAACTTAGCCACATTTCTCTGTGCTTCTGTTGCTCAAAGACTTGAAAACAACCTCCAAGGAATAAATAAACGAAGGAACAAAATATCTGCTCTCCCCTATTTAGCTTGCTGGGAATCTCCCTCCCAGCGCCTCACATACAAAATACAGTTTGAGGGAGCAGATTGACATTTCAAACTGGTTTGTGTAATTAGACTGCAGCACCTGGTTTTGCAATAACTCCCATTTGCTGTGTGTGCAGAGGAGTTCTTCAAATTCCCATGCCTGGTGGGTTACCCTAATGGCTGGTCACCAGCTGTGAGGTTGGCATGTTGCCCCACAACTGATTGCAATCCCCACGGGCATTTGGCATTTGGCAGAGGCCCCAGCAGAAATAGGTAGCAGTTAATGCTGACACCTTCTCTGCCCCTTGTCACACAGGGCCCAGCCTCCCCTCTTCAGCAGCAAGTGGCTCAGACTTAGGATAAGTGTCAGGAGCTGCTGACATGGCTGCTGGCAAGCACCTTCTCACTTCAGCATCTGGGCAGACCGATCAAAGCCAAAAGAGTGGGAAAGGGCAGTATGAGGGAAGGAGGGCCACACCTGGCTTTGTGTACCATGAGGCACACATCATCATTTTGGGGTTTTATACCAACTTTACTGATTGAGCAAGTTTTATTTTATTTTATTAATTTATTATTACTTTAAAAAACTTTTTTTTATTGTTGATAGTATAATATTACAGACTAGAGGCCCAGTGCATGAAACTTGTGCAAACTTAGCCCAGCCTGTACCTTCTCCAATCTGGGACATCCCTCTCACAATCCGGGACTGCTGACTCTTAACTGCTCCTCTCCTGCCAGCCTGGTCACCTCCAACTGCCCCCCTCTGCTGGCCTGGTCACCCCTAACTGCCCCCCACCCCCAATCCGGTCTGACCACCCCTGTCTCTGCTTGCCAGCCTGATCACACCTAACTGCCCTCCTCTGCTGGCTTGGTCATCCCCACCTTCACCCCTTGTTGACCTGGTTGCCCCCAACTGCCCCCTGCCAGCGTGGTCACTTCCACCTTCCTCCCCTGCCAGTCTGGTTGCCCCAGCAGCCTGCTATTCAGTCATTTGATCATCCCTCACTAACCCCCCTGCCAGCCTTGTTGCCCCACTCAACCTGTGTATGGTCGCCTGTCCGGTTATTTCAGTCATGACAGCCAGTAGCTTTTTATTTATTTATTTTATTTATTTATTTTTGTTAGACTTCTTTTTTATTTTATTTTATTTTATTTATTTATTTAATATATTTTATTGATTTTTTTTGCCCCCCTCCCTCCCTCCCATACATACCCTCCCTCCCCAGAGTTTTATTCCATTGGTTATACTTATATGCATGTACACAAGTCCTTCGGTTGATCTATTATCTCCCCCAGATCTTTCTCCCCTCCCCACTGTAATTTGACAGTCTGCCTGTTGCTTTACTGTTTCTATATCTGTCTCTTGGTTCATCAGTTTACAATGTTCTTTATCATCCACAAATGAATGAGGTCATGTGGTGTTTCTCTTTCATTGATTGGCTTATTTCACTCAGCATGATGTTCTCCAATTCCATCCAGGGTGCTGCAAATGATGAGAATTCCTTCTTTTTTATGGCAGCATAGTATTCCATTGTGTAGATGTACCATAGTTTTTGGATCCAATCATCTGCAGACGGGCACCTAGGCTGTTTCCAAATTCTGGCTATTGTAGATTGTGCTGCTATGAACATAGGGGTGCATATATCCTTTCTGATTGGTGTTTCTAGTTTCTTGGGATATATTCCTAGAAGTGGGATTACTGGGTCAAATGGGAGATCCATTTTCAGTTTTTTGAGGAAACTCCACACTGTTCTCCACAGTGGTTGCACCAGTCTGCATTCCCACCAGCAGTGCACGAGGGTTCCTTTTTCTCTGCAACCTCGCCAGCCAGTAGCTTTTTATATATCAGGATAGCTCCCATTCCCCTCTTCCACCCCTCCTCCCAGTCCCTACCCAACCCCCCAGGTCTTCACCACTACCCTATTGCCCATGTCCATGGCTATGCATATAAGGTTTATCTCTTCTTTGTCCCCCAACCCCACATCAAGGTATGTCAGTCTGTTCCAGGTCTCCATGCTTAGGGTCTTATTTTGTTGGTAAATTCATTTTGTTAATTAGATTCCACAAATAAGTGAGATCTTGTGATATTTGTCTTTATCAGTTTGGCTTATTTTACTTAGCATAATATTTTTCAGGTCCATCTATACTGTCCCAAAGTGTAAGAGAGCCCTCATTTTTTTTTTTTTTTTTTTTTTTTTTTTTTTACAGCTGCATAATATTCCATAGTGTAAACGTCCCATAGCTTTTTTTATCCATTCATCTACTGATGGGCACTTGGGCTGTTTCCAAATCTTAGCTATTGTAAATAATGCTACTGTAAACACAGGAGTGCATCTTTTCTTTCTCATTGGTGTTTTGGGGATTTTTAGGATATATTCCCAGAAGTGAATTGGATCACTAGGACAAACAGAAGTCCCATTTTTAATTTTTTGAGGAAACTCCATACTATTTTCCATAGTATGATTGAGCAAGTTTTAGAATGAGAATTTAACAATAACAACAAGCATCAAATATGTCCTCCCAAAAAATCTGGATTCTGGAAAGAAAGATATCATAGCCATTCATCATTTCTCCCCACTGCCTAATGCTAGGCTCTCTTCCTCATCATGTGTAACATTGGTGGTGTTGTTGGCCTTGCCTCTCTCCTCCAAAACCAGCATGGGAGATTCTCCAGTCTTTGGCCCTGACCACAGGACACCAGCATGGGTACTTTTAAGACTGGAGATCAGTTTTAGAAGATAATTGATGAGTCTGAGAACTCCTTAGAGTCTTCCCATGGCCACTGTCAGTCACCATTGCCTGCAATTGTCAGATAAAAAGAAAATCTGGAGCCCAGCTGGTGGCTCAGTTGGTTGAGCGTCATCCCATACACCAAAAAAGTTTTGGGTTCAATTTCTAGTCAGGGCATATACTTAGGTTTCGGCTTCCTGGGAGTGAACAGGAGGCTACTGATTGATGTTTCTTTCACATTGATGCCTCTCTCTCTCTCTCTCTCTCTCTCTCTCTCTCTCTCTCTCTCTCTCTCTCTCTCTCTCTCTCTCTTCCTCCCTCTCTCTCGACTTAGAGGATTGAGCAAGTTCTAGAGGTCATGAGTTTTGTATTGGCTCTTCCCAGTATGATCTTGCTGAGCAGCTTGGACAAGGCGATTCAGCCTTCTGTGCTTTAGATTCCTTGTCTGTTGCAGGGAGGGTGATAACAATCATCTCACTGGTTTGTTTTGAGAGTTAAATGAGATAAAGTAATGAAGTAGTAGCATAAAAAAAGCCCTTAAGTGTTAAAACAAATAGATAAACCAAACAGATGGGTGTGTGATGGCGGGAAAGAAGAAGAAATCTGTTAGTTCCTTCTTCCCTTTCTTGCAGGACACAGATGATCACTTTAAAAGCTCACTTCTGGAGCTTTGTTACCTGACCGCCTGCTCTCCATAATGCTCTCTCTCTCTGGGTGGACAGGGTCTCAGCATGGCCACTAACATCTTACTCTCCCTTGATGCTCAATTTGACCTTCAGTGTGACATGCATCCCCTGCTGACTTGCCTGACCTGCTGTTGGCCCGGAAACACTTACAATTGGACTCAGCTTTCCTTAGTATGCAGTCTTACTGTCAATAATAGTGATAACATCTAGTAGACTTACAGTGAGAATGAAATGAAATAAGAGGTATTCAGTGCCCGGCCTGAAGCAGGAGCTCAGTCAGTGAACATACGTTTTGACAGGATTATACTAAAAAGTCATTTGGGTTTTTCTTGTTCCCCCATCTGCAAAGAATAGTTAAGAGTGGTGGAAGGGACATGAGCCACGAGAAGGGGGAACGCCCTGAGTTAACTCATTACTGATGCTAACAGTGGGCTTTGGAAGAGGAAGACTGTGGGGAGGGTTTTGGAGTTGGGCTGGTGGTCTTCACCCCACAGTGTGCTTCTAGGCTCACCTGTGGAGTTCCCCTCCTGGTCTGGGGATTTGGCTGTGCATTCACTCCCACTGGCCCCCTGACAGGTCTCGCTTTCCAAGATCTGGGCCTGAGGCCTTCAGTTCTGCCTTCTACCCAATCCCGCTCAAACCCTTTCAAAGAGCTGAGTCATTCATGCAGCAGCACATTTTAATCTGAGGTTGGAGCGAGTGGAGGGTCCAGAGCTCCTGAAGCCTGCCACTTTCAGGGAGGCAGTTAGAGGCCTGCAGGGAGCAAGTTTGGACATTGGCTTATTACTTTTCCTGTTTCAGGCAAGCAGACAGTTATGTCTATTAAGTGTCAATAGTGTGCAAAGAACTGTACCAGATACTGTATCATAGGATGGGGATGGGAACCAGAAAATGTTTAGTCTTCCTTTCAGGAGAGCTTTCAGACCACCTGGAAATTAAGGCATGCACCAGAAAGAATATCACACAGAATTCATGTTACTGATGTGTTTTTATGAGCCATAGCTACAGAAAGGAAAAGCTGGGCTTGGGGTGAAGTTTAGAGTTGGAAGAGGTTCATTAGGAAAAGCTTTCCAGGGAAAATCAATTCAAGCTCAAAGCCACTCAGGGACACAGAACACTGGAGGAGGCATGGAAGGGACAATGGCATTCCAAAAGGTGTGGAAGCAGGACCGGTAGACAGAACATAAGCTCTTGGATGTGGCTGGAGCAGGTTGTCCTTGAGGCAACAGGAGAGGAGATGTCTGTGAAACTGCCTTGGGGAGGAGTGGTGGGCAGATGGGGAGCTATGAGAGCAAGTCTCATGATAGATGAGCAGAACATTCATGCACATCTGGCCCAGGCAAACCTTACGGGACTTGAGGGTATGTTCTCTCCCCTGTGTAGGTTGGTGGTGTGTGTGTGTGGTTTGGTTGGGGTGGGTAGTGAACTTAGGGCTCTGATTGCAGACAACATAAACTGAAGTGAAGTAACTTAAAGCAAAATCTTGGAGACTTAAGAAGCTGTTTGCATCTCAAGCACTGTTTTCGCTCAGGTTGTTTCTTTGGTGGTGGATTAAGGACGCTGATGAGGATAATGGCAGAGATAAAGCCACCAGTCTTGACACCTGCTTCTAACCCACCCTGTGACTCCCAGTGGTGCTGGAGCTTCAAGGAAAGCCTGGAACAGTGACAGAAAGCCATTAAACCTCTTTCTCTCCCTCTGTCATCTCTGCTCCTTTCATTCCTTTGCATCACTCAGCAGCCTACCTTCCTTTTCACATTAGACCACAGGGTAGATGGCAGACCACCTTAATGAGACTAACTCACACTAGGTTAGAATTTCCTTATCCCTAATTCCAGATGTTGGGAGAACAAAATCTGATTGGCCTGATAGTCTGATAGCTATCCCTCGTTCAGTAAGCCCCTCCTCCAGGTCACAGGGCACAGGTGACTGCTGGTCCATCTTGTGGGTGAGATGGTCAGGGAGAGGGACGCTGTGAACTGGGCAAACATCCCAAACGGCATCCTGGCAAGTGATTATCAGGGGAAATGAAGGGTTGGGTTGCCAGTGGAGCAGTGGAAAGGGTTCAGGCTCTGATTCCAAAGAGCTCGTGACCTCAGGCACATGTCCCTCTACTCTGAGCCTTTGTTTTCTCATCTGTCACATGGAACACTGGACTACTTTCCCAGCTTGGAAAGCCTGTTTCTCTTGCCCATGTAGGAGATGATGTGGGCCTGGTTTGAGGTGAGGGCAGTTGGAATAAAGTGGTTATAAGAGAAATATAGGAATAATTGGCAGGAATTGGTTGTGCAATGTAAAAGATTCCAAAGGACGTAGATGCTGGCCGATGTGGTTCTCCTCATGGTGTAGTGACACCAGGGGAGAAGACCCATTTGCAGTTTGAGGTGGTGGAGCATCTGATGTGAGAAACCAGAGAGAGTCCCTTATCAAAACCACATGATCAGAGTCAGACACATAAAGTTGAGAGTCGCTCTGAAACCAGAAGGGATAGTGATGTTGAGGGAGGAAAAAGGGGGGAAAGAAAGGAAAGCCACATGAGATGTGGGGTTGGGAGGTGTTTCAGCTGGATGTGGGCTTGGCTGAGCCAAGCGAGGTGGGGCTGCCCAGATGCAGGCAGGAGGAGCATCACTTTTGAGAGAGCAGTGGGTAGAGATGCCAATGGCAAGAGTTTAGGAACAGCTTGGCCGGTGTGGCTCAGCAATTGAGCATTGAGGTTTAACCAAGAGATCACTGGTTCAATACCTGGTCAGGGAACATGCCCAGATTGTGAGCTTAATCCTCAGTAGGGGTTGTGCAGAAGGCAGCCCATCAATGTTTCTGTCTCATTGACATTTTTTTTTCTCTCCCTTTCCCTTCCTCTCTAAAAACAACAACAACAACAAAAAACCCCCAAAACAAACAAACAAACAAACAATAAAAGCATATAAAAAAAAGAGTTTAGGAACAAGTAGCACCGAGGCGGAATAGACAACCTATTTTTGGAAGGCAGCTATGCTCACCACTATACCACCAACGCCTTAGACAACCTATTTTTGAAAAAATGAGTTGGATAATGAAGACAAGAAAGAAAAAACAGGATAGTAGCTTGAGGGACCATGAAAGTCAGTGGATTCAAGAGAAATCTCTCTTCCTTCTCTCTCCCTCCTTCCCTTTCCTGCTTCCCCTCTGATCTAGACTGAATGTTTGTGTCCTCCCAAAGTTCATATATTGAAATCCTAACCCACAACGTGATAGTAGTAGGAGGTGGTTTGTGCCCTTGCAAAAGAGACTCCAGAGAGCTCCCTCAGCCCTTTTCCAGGTGAGGACACAGCAAGAGAACGGCCATCTGTGAACCAGGAAAGGGGCTCTCACCCGACTGAGTCTGTTGGTGCTGAGCTTGGGGTCTTCCAGCCTCCAAAACTATGAGGGCTAAGTCTCTGTTGTCTGAGCCCCAGCCTGGGGTCTTTTTTATAGCAGCCCAAAGAGCCAAGACTCCCCAACCCTTTCAGCCTTCAGAATGGGGGAATCTCAGTTATGATGCTAAAGGAAGTCTTGGAAGTGTGGGGTCAGCTCGTCCCCTCCGCTCCTTGGTGATCTTGGCAGTTCAGTGGGGAATCTGATGAAAAGTGGGCCGTTCAGGGGAGGGATCTTTTTCCATAGCTGTTGACCTCAGATCACTGAGACTGGGAGACTGAATATGCTTCCTAGGGCCCTGTCCCTCGCTGCCACCCTAATCCAGAGCAAAGGCCACCCTTGAGAACTAGACCAGTGGTTGGCAAACCGCGGCTCATGAGCCACATGCGGCTCTTTGGCCCCTTGAGCGTGGCTCTTCCACAAAATACTACGGCACATCTATTTTGAAGAAGTGGCGTTAGAAGAAGTTTAAGTTTTAAAAATTTGGCTCTCAAAAGAAATTTCTATCGTTGTACTGTTGATATTTGGCTCTGTGACTAATGAGTTTGCCGACCACTGCCCTCGACCTAAAGCACTCCGGGGTGTGCAAGTCAAGGAATTAGGATGATTGGGTGCTGGGGGATCAGATTCTGTAAACTCACACCCTTAGAATGATGGAGCAGTGCTGGCCCCCCCTGCTCTGCCATCTCATGACTCTGTTAGCTTCCCAAAGGGTCCAAGGAGCCCCCCAGAGCCTGCAAGGCCCCCAGAGAACTTGTCAGAGCATTTGGTTTATCCTGCATCTGGTTTAACCTCGTCTCGCTAGTTTCTCTCAAGCAGCAGCTTTAAAAACACAGCACCTGCTCTTGCTTGAATTTTCTTCTCCTAAGTCTCTGAACAGAGCCACCCTCTGGCCCACCCCTATGGGCAGTGCTGCCACTAATGATGAGCCCATCTCTGCCAGGAAGGGGTCCCAGGGCTCGGCTGCTCCTTTGCACGCCTGTCCTGGGGGATTGGGAGAGGAACTCAGGAGGTTTAAGCTGCCCTAGTTGGACTTGCCCTTGGGTCAATCCGTCCTTGATGTCTCCCCTAGTGTGGGCTCCTGCTGGAGGCTGGATGGATTCTGCACAGAGGCTGGGAGACAGGGGTGAAGGCAGTGGCACAGGCAGACATCTGCCTGAGGCAAGGTGAGTGCTCCTGCCAGCCAGACACTCAGCTTGTCTTTGGTTTGTGTTCAAAACTGGCTTGCGGTTGACAAGAGCGCCATGGTTCTCTCGCTCAGCACGCACACCTTCTCTCTCATGTTGGCTCTGCTGTGGAGACAGTAAGAGACCAGCTGGTTTTGAGGCGACCCCAGTCCCTGCCATGTGTTGACTCACTGCTAGAAGAGCCAGGGAACCCAGAGGTGAGGAGGATCTCCGCCGGGGCCTGAACCAGCTCCCGGAGCTGCATGCTGAGTGGAAGCCTGGGAAGGAGTGCCCACAGCACAGAGCACCTTCACGTTCGGTCCCGGACACAGACACTTCACAAACAGCCACGTTTCTGCCAGTCCTTCCGGATTGATTTCCTAATGAAGTCCTCCTGCTGCATGATTTTGGTTCATTTATATAAATTATAGAGTGATTTATATAATGACCTACTGGGAGCACTATAAATTCTACAGCATCCGTGCCATTTATTATTTAAGCCCTGCATAAATCATGCAAGAGGAGGAGACAGAACTGTGTGTCAGGGTCAGAGGCTTGGCTCTGAAGGCTGTAGGGAAGCCCAAAGAGGGCTTTGTTTTCAGGATGGAAAACAAACAGATACACAAACATATCGATTATCTGAGGGCAGAGGGGACGTCTTAACAGCCTTTGTTTCTTCGCTCAAACAGTGCCACCCCCTGTGGGATTCGCTGTTGCTCCGCGCTCGGTGGGTAGGGTGACCTGTGTGCAAGCGGGCTTGCAGTCAGAGTGGCCCATGGGCTCTCTGTGCCCGGCCGCTGACATTTTCAAGCTTCAAGAAGTGAGCCATGCTTCATGCGGAAGTGACAGAATGGGCCTTCGGGGTTTTGTCTGAGCCCAGGCACCTTTGCTTAAAATATATCCGCTCTCATAGGAGACTCCCTGCCTCTTCATCTTCTTAGTCAGTTCCTCCCCCACGTTCCCCTGCAGGCAGCCATGGGGAAAGGACACCTATGGCTCTCCGTAGGAGGCCTGTTCTCCTCCACCCCTGCCCAGTGTGGGAACAGGATGCTCATGACCTACATGTACAGTTTCAGGATAAATGTGAATGTGGCGGAGGGAGAGGAAGGGGAGGAAGTGGGGTGGTGGTGGTGGTGGTGGGGGGGAGGGGGAGGGACTATGCTGGAGTGTTTTGAAGTCAGCCAGGATTGCAGTGGAACAGTCTTAGAATCAGACAGCTTCCTCACATGCAGCTGGTGGCCTTAGGAAAGTGTGTAACCCCTGCAGGACCCTTAAGTCCCTGAGTTGTAACATGAGGATAATGACAGTACCTATCACCAGAGTCCGTTATGTAGAAATAAGTGACATTATGGTTTGGCGGGGCTGGCTCTCCCTGCTGCCATGTCACGGACGAGCACAGGACTTCCAAAGTTCAGCCTGGCCTGCCAGCTCATTTTGAAGGCATATTTATCAAGATCGGAGAACACAGCATATTTTATTAGTTTGATTTATAACTTTAAGTATTACGACATATGCTATGTGGGCCTCCATTTGTAATCCTGCCCTGACCACACGCCCCATGTCCTGCAAATGTCAGCAGGCCTGAGCACATCCTGGTCATCAGGAACTCTGGGCATCTGGCATTTATTTGCATAATTTGGATACGAGGTCTTAGGCCTTCAATTTATGATGGGTGTCAGGGCTTGAAGGAAGACAAGAAGGTCACCACTTCACTTTGGGTAGTTATTGTCTCACCCCCACTTTACAGATGGGGAAACCAACGCCCAGAGCAGTGGGTGACTTGCCCAAGAGCAGCCTGCTGGTTTGTGAGCAGAAGCACTCCCTGGCCTCAGGCAGACACCTGAGAGAGAGAGAGAGAAGCTTCGAGGGCAGGGAGGAGACCACAGTTTGTCTTCAGCAGCGGTCTGGGTGACTGCATCTCAGCAGAGGGCCCTCCTGTGCTTCTCTCCTGTGTGAGCACGCGGAGGATGCCACTGGAAATACTGACATGGTGTGGGGCTGTTTGCATCCTGGCCTGTACGCCACGCTAATAGCACATTGGCAAACAGAACATTACCCCACGTGGTTAGGGAAGCCAGCAGACATTTAGAAGGAGTTGGTTGTTCATGGACAGGGGAGGGGAGCCCAGAGGCTGGGGATTTCAGAACCATGGCAGTGGGGCCTTTAACCCAATTTGCTTCTCCCCGAAGAGAGCTGGGCACTGACCCCTTGCCTGAAAAGCACCATAGGTGAGGGACATGCACAGTGCAGCTCAGCCCCTCCCGCTGCTCCTATGCTGAGCGGAGGCCTCTGTGTATGTGTGTGGCTGGGGAAGCAGGGGACCTTGGCAAGTGTTGCCCTCCTCCTTGGGAGATCAGTCACCTGTCGTAGCCACAGATGGGGCTGCTGTGGCTTTTGAAGGTCCTCGCTGCCCAGAGAAGCCAAGGGCACAATGTCCCCTTGGCTTCTCTGGGGGACATTGTGCCCTCCCATCAGGGAGAGGGATGGGAGGAGACAGGTTCAGGCCTGGGGCTGACCAGGTGATGCCACATCCCTGCTTCTTTGTGCTAGTTGCTGGCTTATCCCTTCCACTGTCATTTAGGGCCCGAACAGTTCCTGCGAAGACAAACCAGGTGGTTGCCAAAGTTGGATTCCTCTCAAAGCAGTACTAGTCTTGTCTCTTAGGATCCGGGTCATGCTGGAATCCAGCTAGTTTTCAGCCTGGTGTGGTGGAAAGCATGCAGAGTCCAGAGCCAGACAGACACCTGCTTGAGCCTGACTTTCCCTCCACAACCTGTTGGGTCCCAACAGCCTACCAGTCTCCTCTGTCAAAAGGTATGATAACACCTCTCTCCAAATGACAGGGATTTAATTTAATTTATATATACATTGTTTTATTGATTTCAGAGATGAAGGGAGAGGGAGAGAGAGAGAAACATCAATGATGAGAGAGAATCATTGATAGGCTGCCTCCTGCATGCCCCCTACTGAGGATCGAGTGTGCAACCTGAGCATGTGCCCCAATGGGCAATCAAACCGTGACCTCTTAGTTCATAGGCTAACCTTTCAACTCCTGAGCCACACCAGCTGGGCAATGGCAGAGATTTTAAAAGGAGGTGATACGGAATGTGTTGACCACAGTTTGCCTTGCTTTGTAGTTTCTATTTTTAAAACTCTACAGGGCTAAAATGTTTTCAATTTCATAAATACTATGACTTTGTGTCTCCCTAATCCTCAGGTGGATTCTACAAGGGAAGAAGGCTAACTATTATTCCCCTTTAGCAGATGGGACGAGTAAGGCACAGAGAGGTTTTGATAACTTAATTTAGTAAATACTCCTGATCATCTGTTGTGTTCAGAGTATTACATCTTCCACCTGCACTTCCAATTCTTGAGAAGTGTATAAGCTAATGAGCAAGACTGCCATGGGCAATAAAACAACTCAATGAGGGGAAGCACTTAGCTGTTTTGTCCACTGGTGTATCCCTAGTGCTCCATAGATTGTTTGTTGAATAAATGAGTGACATGATTCTAATTCAAGACACAGGGATTTACAAAGTCGTCTGGGAATTCAGAAGTGGGGAGAGGAGTTCTGGCAAGAGGCATGAGGAATGCTTCAAGGAAGTGGCCATGTTTGGAGTGGCTTGGAAGGGACAGTTGGGTTTGGACAGGCTCAGGAGAGGGAAGTATTCCCAGCAGCAGAGACAATAGGGGCTAAAGCACCAACCTGCACACGGAGGCCATATTAATGATGGATGAGTGATGTGGGCTGGCTGAAGATTCAGAAGCATGATGCCCAGGTTGTGGTCAATATTTGGACAACCATACATGCAGGGTGCCAGAAAAAGTTCCAATTTATGCCTAGTGTAAATCAATGAACACTTACCTGTTCATTATTTTTAGTGCCACTTTTTACTTTCAGAAATGTCTTGGTTTGGAAGCTACATCATATGCTCATTCCATCTATGATGAGAGGTGAGGCTTAGTGCAGGCTTAAGGAAAGAAGGCCAAAGAGTCTGGGCTTTAGTCTCTTGGCTGGGGTATCAAATTTCAGTGTCCAGGGGGTCACAGTGTGAGTGAATGAGTGATGCTGGCAGAGTGGGCAGCTGCTGGGACTCAGCTCCAGCCGACGGCTGTCATGTAAATGTGTGGGCCTAGGGTTCTCCCGAGAGACCAAGCAGTAGGACATATATATATAGGGTGGGACAAAGTAGGTTTACAGTTGGGCTGAGCATGTGAAACACAGAGTTTATTCCTATGTGATCTGTAAACCTACTTTTGCCCCACCTTGTATGTATCTGTCTCATGACCTGCCATCTGCAAGCTGGTGGTGCAGTTCAGTCTGAAACGGAAGGCCTGAGAGTTGAGAAGCAGAGCGATGGTGTATATACCAGACTGAGTCCGAAATTCTGAGAACCAGGAGGGCTAATGTCAAGGGCAGGAGAAGAGGTATGTCTCAGCTCAAGCAGGGAGAGTGAATTTGCTCTTCCTCCACCTGTTACCATTCAGGCCCTCAGTGGGTTGAATGCAGCCACCCATATTGGGGTTGGAGAGCTTCTTTACTCAGTTCACCGATTAAATGCTAATCTCATGAACCCTTTCATAGACATACCCAGAATTAAGGTTTAACAATCTACCTAGGCATCCCTTACCCCAGACAAGTTGATGTAAAATTAACCATCACACTGGGCTTGCCAGACCACCTGGTGTTTGAAACAAACCAGCTATCTGGATTTTGATGTGCAACTCCTGGTTTTAAAGTATTGTTTAACAATTTAGCAAACACTGTGTAGGTTGAACAAAACCTATCTGCACACTATGTCTAGCCTAAGGTCACCAGTCTGCCCTTCTGCTGGGCAGGGGACTCTGGGGAGATTTCTGAGGAGGAATAACCTGGCTGGAGCTGACGATCACTGGGATCTTGGTGTCAAGTTGGAGTCTGCTGGAATGACAGTGGAGGTGGGACTTGCTGCTGGGTACACCTTGCCATAGTCCAGGTGAGCCAAGTGGCAGCTCTGAATGAGGTTGGGGGTGGTGGCAGTGCAAGTGAAAACAGGATACTAGACACACTACAAGGGTCTGGGGGGCAGAAGCTGGGCTCTGCCTGGCACAGGAGGTTGTGGGGGAGAACACAGGAAGTGAGGTGGAGTTCCCAGCAAATGTGTGGTCTCATAGCAGGCCTCTGTTTCTTGTTCAAAAGGCCCTGTAGGATTTGGCATCATTTCTGAGGAGAGAGGCTGGTGGCCAGCCCCTTTGGACAGGGAAACATAGCTGCTCAGAGCTCGAGTTGGTGGCTGAGCCTGCTCAGAGGGTAGAATGTAGTCAGTCCTGGGAGGTTCACTGACTTCCCAGCCAGCCTATGGTGGTACATGAGAGATCCATTATAAGCATGGTTAACTCATTTGGGGGATATATGCTAGCTCTGGGTCATCACCAATAGCATTTCCAACTCATAGGCAACTGTCTTCTTTCTTCTTCCAAGTTTTAAATTTTTAGAATTTATGTTTGATTCTATTTATAATCACTAGTGTCATTTTTTATTTTATTGATTCTTGAAGAGAAAGACAAAGAGAGAGAAGGAGAAACACCAATTGGCTGCCTCCTACACTCCCCTACTGGGTACTGAGCCTGGAACTTGGGCATGTGCCCTGACTAGGAATCCAACCTGCAACATTTCAGGGCATGGGACAATGTCCAAGCAACTTAGCCGCACACAGGGCAGAATAGATTTTTTAAAAAAGAGCAAGTATTTCAAACAGCCACCAACACAGCCATTTCTTTGTTCTGCTGCTTCTTTCTTTCTTTCTTTCTTTCTTTCTTTCTTTCTTTCTTTCTTTCTTTCTTTCTTTCTTTCTTTCTTTCTTTCTTTCTTTCTTTCTTTCTTTCTTTTAAAAATCCTCACTCAAGGATTTTTTCCATTGATTTTTTTTTAAAAGACAGTAGGAGAGAGAGGAAAGACAGAAAGAAACATCGATGTGAGAGAAACACTTTGATTGGTTGCCTCCTGCATGCGCTCTGAGGGCCAGGAGGAGCCTATAACGAAGGTACATGCCCTTGACCAGAATTGAACCCTGGAGGAGTATGGGTGTATCTTTTAGGTAATGCAAAGAATAATGCCCAACCTGGCCCTAAAACAATATCAACCATCTCTTTTGAGCTTTGTAGTGACCATGACGGGATTGGTACAAATGAAAAACCCACCCATTCCTGTTAAGATGCTGAGAATATAGAAAGTGGATAATAAAGACTTACTGAAAGCTCGAAGTAAAAGCTCTACATATAATGAAGACTTGATATTGCACTTTTAACTGCCAGATGGATGCTTCAGCCAGAATTGCTGCAGGAGTTCAGGCAGGTGGAGACAGAATCACATTCCTACCTTCACTTGCAGAGTCAACCAGGACACAGTACTTAACCACTCTGAACTTCAATCTGTCAGGGGTATGGGAATATGAGAGAATAAAAGATTGAAGTGGTGAAAACATACTGTTTCATAATTATTAATTTTCTTTCTTGCTTTTAAATAGCTGGGGTGGTGATAATGGTCAAGGGCTAATGGGGTTTGAGTTGAGTTTTACACTGTTTGGAAAATGTGTTATGCATGTCATTACAGATAGATTGTAGGACAGGAAAAGCTTGGATGCCGATACCTGTTTGGCTCAGTGGATAGAGTGTCAGCCTATGGACTGAAAGGTCCAGGTTTCTATTCCAATCAAGGGCATGTACTTTAGTTGAGGGCACATCCCCAGTAGGGTGTGTGCAAGAGGCAGCTGATGGATGTTTCTCTCTCATAGATGTTTCTAACTCTCTATCCCTCTTTCTTCCTCTCTGTAAAAAATCAATAAAATATATATTTTTAAAAAAAGCTTGGAGGAGGGAAAGTTTAGGGTGTTTTGGTTAACAGTAACTGAAAGAGTTTGACTAGTATAAGGATAAGGGACATAAAGATGGATGGAAAGGTGAGCTGGAGCTTAAGATTGTGGGGGTCCTTGAATTCCAGGATCATAGTAATAACTATGGCCACCTAGCTAGTGTTATGGGCTGAATTGTGTCTCCCTCCAAATTTATAAGTTGACACTCTAGCCCCCAGTACCTCAAAATGTGACCGATTGTGGAAATTACTTCTTTACAGAGGTAATGAAGATAAAATGAGGTTTTAGGGTGGGACCTAATATAATATGACTGGTGTCTGTATAGGCAGAGAAGATTTGGGCATAGACACACACTGAGGGACAGTCATCTATAAACTAAGGAGAGAGCCTGGAGCAGGTTCTTCCCCCAGAACTCTCAGAAGGATGACCCTGTCGACACCTTGATCTCAGACTTCTAGTCTCCCAAATTGTGAGAGAGTAAATTTTGGTTGTTTAACCCACTCTGCTATCTTGTTACAACTGCCCCAGCAAATGAATACAGCTAGGGTAAGCACTCCGCATAAATTATCTTGTCAATGGGGAAAGGCTGTGTTTTCATTACAGTGGTTACAACCTGGGGGTGACGGTTTGGTTTCTAATTCTGGCTTCCCCATTCATAGGTTGGATATCAAACGCAGAGGATGATAACACCAGAGTTGGGCTTGGCAGAGGTGTGAGTGGTTGGGGCTTTCGTCAGGACCTGAGCAGGACTGAGCTACACACAGTCCAAAGTGCAGTTCCCTGGACTTGTTGAGCTTCGTTAGGAGGATATCTATGAGCTCTACAGCTGCTGGCAAACTCTTTACCAGTTTTATCTGGTTAGTGACCCACAGAAGTGTTTTTGCTTCTAGCTAGATCCTGCCTGTGATGGCTGCACCCTGATGGGCCTTGACTTAGCTTGTGTTCTCTATTCAGCTCCCTTTCCTAGCTGCCCTGACCATCTTCCTTGTATATTACAAGGCCTTAGGCACTGAATGTTTATGTCCCCCCCCCCCCCCAATTCATATGTTGAAATCCTAACCCCCACTGTGATGGTTTGAGGAGGTGATCCTTGGGATACGGTTAGGGAGGGGTATGGAGTCCTCGTGAGGAAGATTGGTGCCTTATGAAGGGGACCATAGAGGGCTCTCTGTCCTTTTTTTCTGACAGGTGAGGGCTCAAGAGAAGATGGCAGTCTACAACCTGGAAGAGAGCTGTCAGCAAACCTGACCATGCTGGCCCCTGATCTCAGACCCTCTCCAAATGGCGAGGAATAAATGCTTATTGTTTAAACCATCCAGTCTATGGTGGTTTGTTATAGCAGCCTGATCTAAGACAGTTGTCAAATGAATATTGGGATGGATATAGTTTTTCATCCCAATAAAGCAGAAGGTTCTAATAGTCAGTAAAGAACTAAATGTAACCAGAAAAGAAGCTAGGGTAACATTAGAGGCTTTAAAAAAGTACATTTTTAATTTTTCTCACTTAAACATTACATTTAATATAATAAAAACATTCTCTCATGGAAATAAAAAGAGAGAAAAAAATAATAAAACATTTTGATTGTCCTGATTGGTTTGGCTCAATGGATGGAGTGTCGGTCTGTGTGCTGAAGGGTCTTCAGTTTGATTCTGGTCAGGGGCATGTACCTTGGTTGTGGGCACATCCCCAGTGAGAGATATGCAAGAGGCAGCTGATCGATGTTTCTCTCTTATCATTGTTTCTAACTCTCTACCCCTCTTCCTTCCTCTCTGTAAAAAAAAAAAAATCTATAAAATATATTAAAGATACACACACACACACACACACACACACACACACATACACACAAAATAACCCATTCTGATTATGTATGGATACGAAAGAAATCAGTACACTGAGCAAGTAGTAATCCCTAGAATAAATACGAATACCTTCCAAACTGTTGTTCAAGCAGTTGTTCAGGCCTGTTCAAACCTGTTGTCTGGCTGGTACTTTTCTGTTCCTTTGATTACCTCTAGAGCAGATCTCATGACTCTTTCTGCCACCATCAAATAATAAAGTTCTTTTGAAACTTCAAATTACAAAACAGACCTTTCAATAACTTAAATGCCCATTCTGTGCAATAGCAAAATTCAGGATTTAATTTATAGACTTTCTGTAACAAAGACTGGCAACTATCAAATCCATTTTTCATTTCAATAAGAGTTCTGATCAGTTGCATGGACAAGTGGACTACATTTCCCAGTCTCCCTAGCAGTTAGGGATAATCATGTGACTGGATTCTAGCCAGTGGAATCTGTGTAGAAAGGATATGTTTTATTTTTGAGCCTGCTCTCAAAAACTTCCTATATTTGCCCCTCCTTATAGTTTCTTCTTTCCAGTTGACTGAGATCAAAATGACCCTGGGTATTGTTGGAAGCAGGGCTTAAGGATCATCAGGCAGAGTCCCTGAATAATTGTGTGGTGGAAAAGCCTCCTGCCTTCCTTATTATCTCAACCCATAACATGAACTCACTTGTTATATGAGCAAAAAATAAAACTCTATTGTCTTTAGTCACGAAATGTTTGGGTCTGTTTGTCTGCAGCTAGCCTGTTCTAGCACATTCTCCAGCTCAGGTGCATGCCAGGCTAAAAGCCTGCAGTGGAAAAGGATTGCTGGGCTCTCTTTTCCTGCTTTGGGCCTCCTTTCCCTGCCTTCATGTATTTTGACCATCTTTAGTTTCTGACCCCTCTGGAATTGGCAGAACACCAAGGAGAGGGCAGAGTCAAGACAGACCTTATTTGACTGGGACAGTCACTTCTGGCTGTTGTGGTGTTTTGATACATATTCCAAGTTGCCTCTTTCTTTTGTGGATTGCTTTCATGGGATGTGCTAGATGTCTTCTGTTCGTCCCTCCAGATCTAATCTTTTACCCCTTCAGTGTGCTCTGGCCCCAGCAGAAGTCTGACCTATACAGATTATGTTAAAGGTCTCCTTTATCCTTTAGCATCTACTTGAGTTTGGCCAATGGGGAGCACGGGAGGGAGAATGGAGAGAGGCAGGAGACAAAGGTCAGATTATTTATTCCCCTGTGGGGTTGTAATCCCTGGCTGCATCCCTCTGTTAAAGGCCACATTCCTGTTGCGAAGCTCTCTCAACACACTGCCCTCTGTATCTGGGCTTGGGTAACCTTTCTGCCCCTCGCTCTTTCAGGACCGGGCTCTTGTCAATTCCAGAGCACTGAACTGTCCCCCAAGTTCTTCTACCCTGCCCATAGCTTCATTCATAATCTCTTTATTAAACTGACCTCAAAGTATCTAACTTAAATGCCACCTGTTCTCTTGCCAGGCCCTGACTAGGACCGTGAGCTCTCTGAAGATGGCCCAGCAGAAGCATCCAGCAGCACATAGTTCTGGTGATATGGGCGATGCTGATGTTAGTGCTTCAGTTTACCCCTCAGCCCCTGCACATTCTGTGGTCTGGCCCTGTGCTGGAGGTCACATTGCCTCTCAGGATGCATCACTGGGGTAGGAAATTGAGGTTCAAAGACGTTCCATGATTAGCCCAATGCCCCAGAGAGAGTGAGTGGCTGAGCACAGAGTGAACCCCAGCTCCAGCTCCCATAGGAGCTGTGCTCTGCCCTCCACCACGTGCCCACATGCATTACCAACTGCTTTCCCCAGGCAGCTCTGGGAGCTTGCACTCCCACCGTTTAAACAATGAAACCATCCTAGTTTTCAGCCCGACTAGAATTTTGCATGGATAAGAGTGCATTGATGATCTGACCTTCTGGCATCAAGACAAATGCCTGACAAAGTGATTCTACCAGGAAGTTATAGAAAGGAGATATAACAAGTAACTCAGGTCTGGATTCTGCTGGGCTTCTGCTGAATGAGACTGCCAGTGACTCAGTGAAGACAAGGTGCCAACAATAGGCCCCCTCAGCAGGTGGTCATGTTTGAAAACACTTCTGCTGAGTGGGGGCTGTCTCTGCTCCTGTAACCAGTGGGCCACCCTCCCCAACCCCCCATTCCCGACCCCCACATCACAGCCTGAAAATATCTTACAATCACCTGGGCATCTCTTGGCAAATGCAGGCTTCATCGCAGCCTGCCTTTGAATATTGGAACTGGGTGGAAAGGTATCTATTGCTCTCTTGACTCATACTTCCCAGAGGGCAGCTCTCTCACCAGCCCCTCAGCCTGGGTTTCCTTTTTTTAAAAAAATTGTATAATTTAAAAAATTGATTTCAAAGAGGAAGGGAGGGGGAGAGAGATAGAAACATCAACGATGAGAGAGAATCATAGATTGGCTGCCTCCTGCACACCCCACACTGGGAATGAAGCCCACAACCTGGGCATGTGCCCTGACTGGGAATGAAACAATGACCTTCTGGTTCATAGGTCAACGTTCAACCACTGAGCCACACTGGCAGGGCTGGGCTTCCTCTTAAGTGACATCAGGAGTCGTGCCCCTAGGAAGCTTTCCTTGGTCCCACCTGGTACCTCTCCCAGATGCCTTCAAAGTGCCCTATTCTTACAACTTCTGTTAGTTCACCAAATGTTTATTCAACATAGACTGTGTGTGTGGTTCTC